>NW_022146052.1:192476-344976 GCF_002938485.1 Sitophilus oryzae | reverse complement strand
ACTTGGGGTGAAGACGAATACAAAAAATCAGTTATATTATAAATGGTATAACTAACCCGACCCAGAGTTTTATTTATTTAGATACTGAATAATATGAATATAATAATGTTCATACAAAATATACCGGGTGCGTCTGAAAAGTGACTCACCCCTATAACTTTTTTATTTTTTCAGTTAAAAAAACGAGATTATGTTAGTATATTACATAAATTAGGATTGATTGACGTATTCAATTGTTTTTGGTCACTTCCTGTTTTACCGGAAATTACTACAACTTTTTATTTTTAAATGGCACCCTCGGTATTTTTTTATTTTATTCGATAGAAAATGACATTCTGAATAGAATGACATATCATATGTCAACTTTTGACATTTTCGCATATGGTTTATTTGAAATTATAACGTGCGGTTCGTAACGAAAATTTAACTCCAAATACCAAGTGTGTGGTATCAAATTATTCGTAAAAAAATGCTTTTTCCAAATATGCTAATGAGCCACCCTTGTTCCATTTGAAAAAATTGAGATATGATTAAAAATACGATTTGGGATTTTTTTAACCGGCCGGGGCAAGACACTAAAAACATTAGACGATCAAATCTATTTTTTTTCCGAGGCTCCTTGATTACGAATTAGTGTTTTTAACAGAACCATGGCACTCTAGATTGAAATTTAAAATAAAATTTTTTATTAAGCGAGAATGTCAAAAGTTGATATATGATATGTCATTCTATTCAGAATGTCATTTTCTATCGAATAAAGTAAAAAAATACACATGGTGCCATTTAAAAATCAAAAGATGTAGTCATTTCCGGTGAAACAGGAAGTGACCAAAAACAATTCTAAACGTCAACAATCCTAATTTATGTCATATACTAACATACCAAATCTCGTTTTTTTATCTGAAAAAATAAAAAAGTTATAGGAGTGAGCCACTTTTGAGACGCACCCGGTATAGAAATATAACATTTTAAATCAATTAAATAATTATCATATTATTACACAGTTTCATTTATTACACATTGTCCTAACTACTAAACTGCACAGAACAACTTTCCTAAATAGTGCTTCCTATTAATTTCAAACATTATCGTCAATTTGTAGTACAAATTTCGACAGCACAACAATAACAACAAAAGTGTTTTCGAAAGCAACATGATAAATGGAAGCGTAGCGCCCGTCCCGACCTTATAAGGCAACAGGACTTCTATCTCTGCGAACTGGTTCCATCAGCGTAGGTCTTGGTAACGATTAGCCGTAATTCAAAAGACAAACGAAAGACTCCTTCACGTATATATCGTTATATAATTGCATTTCGACGACAATTATCCTCTAATCTATCGATCGAGTTTGTTAAACTTTACTGTTTTGGAAACTGGTAGCGATTGATCGGTGCGCTTGTTTTTATGGAGGAAACTTGGAAGGAACTTACGTTGGCGCGATGACACATGATCAATATATACATATAGCAAACCCTTTTGTATCTAAAAGAATTTCGGACTTCCATTGCCTTTATTTATTTTGGGCTTACACAAGGTGTTGATAACCGCCAGTGGCTCATCTGGCCGAAACGATGTGTAAGTCAAAATAAATAAAGACAATGGAAGTCCGAAATTCTTTTAGTTTCAATACTGGGTCATTATCTACCAAACACTTCTGTGATTGAAGTTAAACATTTTTGTGGACTGATACTCTTTCCAAGTTTGAAATTTTACGATCAAATGTATCACTGACCGTTATCAAGTGTAAGCTAAACTATATCTGAAAACTATGTACTCAGCTTACATACTAGAGCATGTCATTCACATGATTCCTGGAATGTGGTAGACAATGATTTAGTATTTAAACTGAAAAAATTGAAAGAATTTCGAACTTCTACTGTCTATTTATTTCTACTTATACAACGTTTGGGTCAGATGTGTCACTGACCGTTATTAAGTGTCAAGTAATCTAAAATCTAAAACTATTGAGCTTATGTGGTTGGTTGAGGTAACAAATACGACTGCTTGTCGAACTCCAATTGGCAGAATTGCCATTTTGACACCACTCACTAGAGACCATATCCCAAAGGATGGTACATATCCCAGGTACAATTGCAGTGTTGCTATTTATAACCATCCGGTGGCATTGGGGAAACGGATATCTTCCGTTATGCTCTTCCTGGTGATATATTCAAGTCCAAAATGTAGAATCTAGTAGCGTTCTACCTGTGATTCTGGGTCTCATACTGAAATTATATCCAGTATATATTTTATTAGAATAGAGAATTCACCCGGGAAAATGTTGGATGCAGTCAAGTGTGAGGTTGTCCACTGTTAATAGCCGCATTGGTACGTTTTATGTGTTTAAGTGGTTGCCATATTGTGGACGTTTCCATAATTGGTTGTTAAAGATGGTGTTATTGCTAGATATTAATACGGCTTTAATACATTTACGCTTTTTTCAGTGAGACTCTTTGCAGATAGGAAGCCAGGGTTTCCCACCATTGTAGGTTGTGGTGCTTGGACCACACATGATTTGCAATACGTGACTTCAATGTTCTACCCTTTTGCATTTTTTTATGTTCGTTAAGTCCATTGTTTTCTGAGTGTACCTTTTACTTTTTTTTTAGTTGTACCACGTTTTGTCTTTCTATTTATACGACTCATTACACTCATAGAGAGAGAGAGAGCATTTTTCTCAGGCTGGCGCCTGGCGCACCAATTAGTGAGTCTTGCAGTTGGATTAATCTTACCAAGGGACTTGGCTGAGTTATCATTTTGAAGCAAATCCATTTTAATATTGAAGTGCTAATGGATCCATTGTATCTACTGACAAGAACATCCAGAAACAGTAGACTAAAGTTTTTCTCTTTCTCAATAGTAAATTTGATGGAGATACTTAGTGAATTGTGAGAGTCTAAGCTGTCCATCGGTTCCATTCCAGATTATAAAGATATCAAAGCCAGAGATTTTGACTTTGACAACTGCAGTATTAATTGCATTGATTCACAAACCGTTTTATCGATGGGGTACTAATAGGCATGTATATTTTTGTGTATGTTTTTTGTATTCGTTAAGTTGTACAGTAAATTTAGGGGACGTTGGGTTTTTCCAACATACGACTCAGATAGGTACATGTCCAGGCTTGGTTAACACAGGTCCATGGCTTGATTAAATTATGCTGGATTTAGAGAACCTTGACAGCATATTATCTTCGGATGTAATCTTTTATGTCAAGTGGTTGGATATTGAAGGTAAAATTGAAATTGGGTCACTGAACTACAACAGTTTTTGGTAAAACACAAATAAAAACACTAGATAATGAAGAGCACAAAGAGTTGCTATGTGATTTAGTATCTGTTGCTTTTATATTAATGCATTAATATTATTCACTTTCTTAGATTACTCATTTATATCGAATTAGAGCAATAACTAACCATTTTTCTCTAAATTATATGCTTAATCTCTTCTGACTTTCTCTTAATGATCATATAGGAAAACATCCTTTTAGTTTCTAATATAAGACGATATTTTGTTATTTCCGCTCGATTATCAGCGACCATTAAAGTTGATTCTGCCATAGTAGACCTATAAAACTTGATATCGTTTATAATTAACTTTATAAATAATATATAAATTTAAAAAAGCGGTGAAGATTATTTACATATCCAGTTCTCGTAGTGATATAGTTATTTTAATTAGGCTAAAATAACCTCAAGGGTGTAACTGTAACATCAAAGCATAATCTTAGCTTTGATGGACCTTCTTTTAGTTTATATTTTGTTAGTTCTTATAGGATAAATCACACAAAGAATTGTTTTTTAGATCAAAAAGCTTTAGATGCTTTTTAAGGTTTTAATGCCTTGTTAGTAGACCCATTAAAAAGTTTTTGTGTCATTGCGTATCATACTTGCCGTAAATTTTAGCGAATGCTCTACTATAAACTTTTTCGCCTCTTGGGTGAAATTCTCCACCATTCTAGAAATTTTTTGGTCGCCCACTGTTTTGCGACCATACTTGTGACTGCTTTTGTAGCGTCGTCGGAAGGTATTGCCATTGCTTGTTTGGCCATTTCATCTGCTAACTCGTTACCCTTGGAACCCTCGTGCTTCGGTACCCAGCCTAGAACATAGAATGAGTGAGAGGGGGGTTAATCACTGCCGACCTTAAAGATTTATTCCCCCTTCCTTGAGTTATAACTCATTATACAGTCTATAACCCATCATACATGTTGGAGGGGGGGGGCAGGGTATTTCCCATCCTCCTCTGACAACAGATGTTCCTCCTCCGAGGGTATACACACTTTCACGGTTGCCCTCCGTGCCCTTCATAGTCGAGGAGCTTGTCTCCGGCGAGGTGGAGGCTGGAGGGTCTGTCTTCATTTCCTCCACCTCTTTAACTTGGTCTCTCATTAGACCTGATACCGGTGTGTTATCCCGAATCTATAATATAGGATATATCCCGCATTCTCTATTGCCTCCTTGGATTTGACGTTAATTCCTATTGTGAGGACTGGACCATGACTCTCCTCCCTTGAATTGATGTCTCGCCAACTCGATGTCCTTGCATTGGAGTTCTGAGCTTGGATAAGGCTCAGCAAGTGGCTTTTCCCTTGCTTCTTAGCAGAAAGACCGTGATGGTTGCCCCTTTTGGGATGTTTTCTTCTTTCACTGCAATCAGTCCAATTCCAGTCCGGCCCCTGCCTATTCTTAAGCTTAGGTGTCGTTTCCACCAACCAATCCGCTCGCAACTACTTCGTCCAGTATCGCCCCTTATAGAGCCGTTTTTGCTGTTCGGTGGTCAGCGCAACCTCTGGGTGATCTTTTGGCAGCACCGCCATTTTCACTTGTTAAGTGTGAATAGCGGCAAACCTGGTGATACATCCCTGCTTGCCTCCCGGTGTTGGATGTCTTTCCATCCCGGCTTTTTTTCTCCTTGGCGGAGCAGAGATGATTCTTGCTCCCCCTCTTGCCCTTTGGTGGAGATGTGTGCCAAAATAAATAAAAATGTTTAAAATGTCTCTAAAATATAACTATTTACTTATTTCAACATGTACTTATTTCTTTTAAAATCTTACTAAATAACTAACATCCATTCCTTTCTACATGAAATTCAGAAAAAAATATAAGAAAATGAGTCTAGACCACATTAATTTAATTCCTTATTTTTTCCTTCCAATTTATAAAGATTCAAGTTCAAAAGATGCCGCACGCTATCTGCGTATTTTCACAAACCAGAGACAATCCTAAGAATTTTCTTTTATGCTGTTCTGTATGACCAGGTGTAAAGAAATTCTATATGAGAATACAGTGAACGAGGCTGAGTATTTTTCAGTAATTTTAAAGACGCAAATTAACACAAAGAGACATTTATAAAAGTCTTCAAGCAAAATGTAATATATAAACAAGGAAAATGTCAAATATTCCTATAGTTATTATGTTAAAGTCATTGAATAAACCGACTAAAAGCAGCCTAATACTATTTTTATATTTAGAATCGGACAGATGGAATGTTTGACAGTTTTGTTTGACATTTCAATGGTTAAAATAATTTATTGTTAAGTATAAAAAAGTAAATATTATAGTAAATAGTAAGTTTTATTGTGCATTCACTGTATTCTAAAAAGTCGATTCATAAATTATAAGATAGCAGTATTTTAAACTTGAGAATGTTTAATTTTTGAATTTTTCTTAAAGTAAGTGGTCATAAGTTAGAGAATGTGACAATTATACCATTCCACTTGCAATTATGTACCGCATTCTCGGTTTACTGTAGTCTAGTATGTTATTGCCCGTTCTATAAAAAGAATATATTGCCTTGTTGGTCACACGGTGTGCGGAATCTATTACAGGAATCGATAAAAGTAATTAAACAAAATCATTTGTTCGCGACATTGTTATAGGGTGTCTCAAAAAAACTTTTTACTGAAATAGAAATTCCTATGTCCTCTATACCGGGTCGTCTCAAAAACTGGCTCACCCTATAACTTTTTTATTTTTTCAGATAAAAAATGAGATTTGGTATGTTCTCTTCTCTTCAAGTGTCATGTTCCTAGTGAACGTTGACGACTGCCATGTTAAAAATATCTCTGTATCGCTCTCGATCTTGCGCTACATTGGCGCAAGTTCCTCAACTACGAAAGCCTCTTGCGCTCAATCCACTTCTTTCCTTCGATTTTTCCGTTAAGGATCAGTCAGAGAAACTCATATCGAGGTCCTCTAGCTATATGGCCAAGGTATTCAATTTTTTGTCGCTTGATAATATTCAGAAGTAGTCTGTCGTGTTCCATTCTTCGAACTTCTTCATTTCTGGTTCTGGTGGTCCAAGATATTTTAAGCATTCTTCTGTATGTCCACATTTCAAATGCTTTTACAATGTAACAATGCTTATACAATTTTATTTATCGTTTCTTTATTAAGTGTCCACGTCTCACATCCATACAAAAGAATCGACCACACATAACACTTTGTAAACTTCTCCCGTATTTTTATGTTTAGTGAATTTGAGAATTGTCTATTTGAGAGCAGCGACTTAAGCTTCTGAAATGCCTTTCTTGCTTGTTCTACGCGACATCTGATTTCGTATGAAGGATCAATATGTTTTTCTAAATCCAACAGCCTAGGTATTTAAAGGTGGCCACTCTCTCCAACAGTTCTTCATTCAACAATAATGACGTCTCGCCGACATCTACTTTACTCACAACCATATATTTAGTTTTATTTATATTAATAGATAGCCCCCTAATTCTTATATTTTCTATACTAATTTTTTTAGATCTACGAGATTTCCTGCTATAATTACTGTATCGTCGGCATATCTGATATTATTGACTATTAGTATGTTAGTATATGACATAAATTAGAATTGATTAACGTATTCAATTGTTTTTGCTTGTTTCACCGGGAATGACTACAACTTTTGATTTTGAAATGGCACCCTCGGTATATTTGTACTTTATTCGATAGGAAATATCACTCCGAATAGAATGACAGATCATATGTCAACTTTCAACATTTTCGCTTAAAAAATCGTATTTTAAATTTCAGTCTACAGTGCCATGGCTGTGCTAAAACCCTAATTTTTAACCAAGGAGCATTGGAAAAATAGATTTCATCGTCTAATGTTTTTGTCTCTTGTCCCGGCCGGTTAAAAGATGGCCAAATCCGAGGGGTGTTTCACTATTGGAATTACATGTACAATTTCTTGGCAGTCGCTGGCAGTCATTGGCAGTCTTATGGCAGTCTTATGGCAGTCGTCTATAATAATTACATGGCAGTCATAGGCAGTCTGCTTCATAGTCATTGGCAGTCGCTTAGCAGTGGAAGGATATTTTGGCAGTACGTGTACATTTTTTACCCGAGTGAGACACCCCTCGGCCAAATCGTATTTTTAATCATATTTAAATTTTTTTCAAATGGAACGAGGGGCTCATTAGCATATTTGGAAAAAGCATTTTTTAGGAATGAAGGCGCATTCATTTTAAAATATCTCCCAAAATAAAGCCAGAAGAAAATAAAAACGATTTTACAATAGTTCGTTTTTTTTCGAATATCTTCAGAAATGTTTTTTTTATTTTTCAGAGCGTCATTTTATTGGACATAAAATTGGCAAACGTTTCATAAATTTTTCTGCGAGATATATCCACACTCCACAGTGTTTCTATATCTTTTTGTTCTGAGTATAACTAGAATTTTAATAATGAAACAATACGGTTTTTGGTATTAAATCTGCACTGTTATTTAATTCTCTTACGTCAAACAATGCCCCATTGAAATTACGAACCATTTCTTTCATACCCATCTAAACAAAAGATCTGCGAATTCAAAACAGAATCGAACAACGGTAAGATTAGATAATTAAAGCAGTTTATTAATGCGTAACGAACCTTACAGTGCGTTTTAATAATGAAATAGTTCGTGATCAGATAACTAAAAGAGCATATCAAAAAGAATTATATTCAGAAAATTTGACAAGTTGTTTATGAGTTGATAATTAACAAATGGAATTAAAAGTCACCATAATTAAGCTATTGATAAACTAATTATTTGATATACAGGGTTCGACAATAGTGTATAAGTGTAAACCGAAAATATGCCATCATCATCACTTTCAGCTTATTTAACCATTTTCAATTATGGTGTAGCATCCCTTACATACTCTCATTGTAGTCGGGCCCATTGTTGTCTATTGTTGGCTATGCGGGCCCAAGTTATCGTTGTTAGGGAATCCTGCAACGGTCTAAGACACTCGGAGAAGTTTCTGAGGGCTTACGACCAAGAAAAATCAAAGATCTTCCTGGAGTTAAGTAAGACCAATCTTCGAATTGTCACGGGGTTTTTAACAGGACACTGTCTCCTCAATGAACACCTCAGATTGAAACTAAGAAGAAACGGCGAATGGAGATTCTGTGGTGAAGATGGGAAAACACCAGAACACCTCATCACTGAGTGCGCCGAGACGACAACCATTCGTGCCATGAACTTTTTTACGACTGATATTGGAGATGGAGAACTACCCTCTGTAAAACCGTCCTAGATACTGGCTTTTGTCCCATCATAGTATGATGAGTTATAACTCAAGAAAGGGTGACAATAGATTTCTAAGGTCGTTGTGATTAACCCCCCTCCCACTCATTCTAAATTCTAAATTCTATCGTTGCTAATTTCCTAATAACATGACCGTATCTCAGGTTCGGCCTTCTTCTAGGTCTCTTAATTCCACGTGGGTACCATGCTGTAATTTTTGTAGACCATCTGTTATCCGTTTTTCTTGTCAGGTGTTCTGCCCATTGCCATTTGAGGGATCTGACTCTGTGGATGACATCTGTGACCTGGGTCTTTTGTTGTATTCCACTCTATTCTTTTACGGTCTCTCTTGGTTATTCCCAGCATATTTCGTTTCATTGAACGTTATGCGACATACAATTGGTATGTTAGGATGTATTTCAGGAAATTTTTCTACAGAAACTTTTTTTTTTCTACAGAGTTGATCGGGATTATGTTTTCAAATGGGACACCCTGTATATTATTGCATTTTTGGCTTTCTTTATAATCACTAATCCCAAGATATTGTTATATATGTTTTGATTGTTTCAGGAATATTAATAAGTAAATAATAAAAAAATCAGCCTTTTAAAAAAAATATTAAAAATTCAAGAAATGCCCTGCAATCAAAACTATATTAGGTATTTACTATAGTTGGTCTGTATCTATTTTGCTATAAATATCGTAAACTTAAAATATGCAGGGGGGGGGGGCAAAATTTTATGCCAAACTTTCTAAAATATAAAATAATTTTTCTTGTTTTTTTTTAAATGGAACATTCTGTATATTATTTATTTTTTATTCGTAGGATGGAGAATTAGAAAATGAACCTTTTTTGTATTTATTAAAAAGTATTTTCAAATTGTTATAGTTTTTTTCCAAATATTAGCATTTTTATTACATATTATTATTATGGCATGGCTCTTTCGACGGTAAAATACTGGACAAAAATCATTAGGTTTTGAATTACTGTTCATAAAACCATATCGTTGATTGAGAGAATTGGGAAGATACGCGACCTAATGGCCAAATTTGTGCCAAGATTGATTTGATTTTTCCTTACATCTCAAGTACTGTACGGTGGAGACACCAATCGTTCTGCGGTCAACGCATAAAACACTTATTGTTCTTATAGAAGACACCTTTTGATTTTCCGAGCTAATAAAAAATTCACTATTAATATTTTCCTATTTTTTATTTTTTAGTCTGTAGGGAAATTTGAAAAAGTATAAACGGAATTAACCAGTTTAGAACGTCCAAAAACTTTTATGAAGAATGCATTCTTCTCGAAAAATTAGTAATAAAATGTTTTTCTGACCAAGATAGCAAGTTATGATTTCCAAAAAAAAAGAAAATACAATCTACTTTTGAATCAAAATGACAGACAACTGTCACTGCCATGTCTCTCTTAGATAAATTATACTGGAATTATATTCCTTCAAATTACATGAAGCATTTTGCGTTAACTTTTAGTGGAAGGTCATTTAAGGTTAAGCAAACAGCATTGCTGCCCTTCGTCGAACTAAAAATAAAGGCCTTTTATTTATTATTATTATTATTTGATTTTCAACCATTTAACGTCATGTGCCTTATTGATAATAATGAAATGACTAGAACACCATAAATGTCTGAATAATAATAAACAGAAAAGTCCTTATAAACTTTGAACATTTTTGATTTACTTGATAGACCTCGTATAAACTGAACGACTTTCAATTGTATGCTTTTTTTAGTTACTTGTATATCCTTAGGGTATAAATGAAAGTCTAATTTAGATTGGAAATTAGTCATTTCCAACCTTTTTTTATTTTAATTTGAATAGCGAGGTAATAGTTATTAATAAACTGAAAAAATAACAGTTTAAGGTTATATAAAAAAGAACCAATTAAAAAATATTAAAAGGCAAAACAAAGAAATAACATCTACCTACTTATATATACCTTTTTTTTCAATCATAAAAATAGTTTTATGGATTTTTATTTCTGTTTTCTTTGAAACCATTAAATATTGCTCAATTCATTTCTAGAATTCTTTTTTGTTACGATCTAAAAAGATATTTTCCCAAGAAAGTGTCTGATTTAGTAATTAAACTGTTGAACCATTTACAGGGCAATTTACCAATTTATTTCTTGGTTTCCTACTCCAATGAACCCAGTTTTGTTTTGTTTTGACTTCGGACAGCTTGGCAATTTAATAATTTATCGAATATTTTTGTCGGAAATATAGCGTTACATAATGAGAACAATAGAGCATTTGAACAATGGTTTTGATGTAGTCTAAATGAAGAATATATGATGGTATAATTGAATTCAATAAGTCTGAAGACAATGACCTTATACTGAAAGAGATTTTTTACTTATTTGTGTGGAATATATTAGGAACAAAAATGGTATTGTTTAATGTTATGTGTAGGTTAGAGCTTTTATGTTTTTTTTTGGGTATCATAAAAGGTTTTGTAAAACTACCTGAATTTAATAATAAAATATAATATACGGCGTGTTAAAAATAGTGTATCAAACTTCACTGGGGGACAATACAGATGAAAAGAAGATCGTAAAAGAAAAAGTTTCTATGAAGCTGAATGAAGCATCTTGATGAAGTTACAGCACTTGAAATCCTTTACAGCCCTTAAAAACTTTTTTACTGAAATAGAAATTCCTATTTGCTTTACAGTATGTCCCCGGATTGTCGTTACAAGAGGAAAAACTTTTTTATTAATGACATTTTATGGAAAAAAACATATGATGCAGCAGCGTGCGGTAACAATTATAGGCGGGGAAGCGAATCGGTAAAAAATCCTATTGCGAGACATTACTTTTACATTTTCTTAAAAAGCTTACCTTTGAAAATTCCATTGTTCCATTAAAATTCTATCGAAAATTGTTAAACAAACAAAAACACATAAAGTTATAATAGTTAAAATACGATATTTTAAATTAATTTTCCGAAGCACTTGACGCGCGATAGGCACCTATTTGTATTTGAGGTCTATTGGTCAGCCATTGCAAATTTGTCTATAACATCATCATAAAAGTTTGGATTTAATTTATTATAATATTACCTATAAAATCGCAAGCGAACTCGTCCCGATAAATTAAAAGTCGAGGAAGGCGGCCGAAAGATCGCTGCCGTGGCTAGCAACTGTGCGCGATTTTCCGGCGGTGCTTCCCCGCTTCCATGGACCGCACGCCGCTGATATGGTGATGGCCAATTAAAAAATCGTTAATTTTGTCAAACAAAATTAACAATAATTTAATTTGAAACATCGTTAAGGTCATCATTGTAGCAGTAGAAGTAAGTTTGTGTAAGAAGACTTTAAAAAAATGCAAAATACCACAAATCCGTATAGTAAATTATTACCATAAATTGATAAAAAACACATAAATGTGTGCAAAAGCACAAGTAACCTGTTAGAAATAAAAACATAACCTTAATTACTCTGCAAGTAAAGTTATAAAGTCCATTCAGTTTAGCTAGTTTATAAACTAGCTAGCAATCTTGCTGTTTGGAATGACTAAAACTAACCACTTGTTATCATATATTAGCCAAAATCATAAATGGTTATTATTTAAAATAACTAAAATAACAGGTTAGTATTAAAAAAGTAACATAAAATCCTGACATTAACCAAAAGGAATATACAGGTTACAAACTAATCAGCTAGTTTGTACATTAGCTGTTGGTCAGCCACTATTTTGCAAAAATAGGCAGATACTTTCAAAATAACAGCGCTTTTAGTGTGTTTGTAAAATAGCTGGTTAATTTTAAAACTAGCTCCATTTTAGCCTTAAAATATACAAAGTTTGTAGTCTTTATTTCATCAACAATAAATGCAAAATCGAATGTCATTGACCCAATTAACGATTATTAAAATGTAATTTGTCCGAGTCGACAACGGCGATCTGAAAGTAAAACTGTTTTTATTTTATTTATCAGCGGTACTTTCACATTTTCCGAATTTTGACCCTATCGAATAACTCAGCGGGAGAAATTGAAAGTAAGTCAGGCAAAGTTTAACGGAATTTTTCAGATAAAACAATTAAAAAAGTTATTTATGTAAGATATTATCGAGGTATTTTAGTATCAAATCAAAACTAATCGATACTAATTTTTTTATATCTAATTTTTGAATTCAAGTAATTCAGCTACGCGTTAACATGCAATTTTTAGCCGATTATTTAGTTAGGTTAGGTTAGGCTTTTATTAGGCGGAACTGAAACCAATATATTCTTATGGAGCTCCCTCATATTGAATCAAATATTCCACTGATCAGCTCTATAAGAATAAATTGTTTTACTTTACAAACTCAATAGTCGGCCAACTATTCTTGCAGACAGATCCCTGTTTAGATAATGAGATGCATTTTTGGAATTTCTTTAAAACACTGCCTAATAGAATAAAACTAATATTTGATTTAAAGCCAAGATTACAGTTGAGGGTTGGAAGCTTTGGTGTTACAGCAGCAAAATAAAACAATAATTCATCACAATACATCAAAACAATGCTTTTGTACTGGACGCGCGTTTCGCTAACTATATTAGCATCATCAGCAGATTGTTAAAATTACATGAACTGAACTAGTTCGAATCATCTACTGATGATGCTAATATAATTAGTGAAAACTGCGTTCAGTGCAAAAGTTAAGTGTTTTGGTGTATTGTGGCGAATTAGAGTTTTATTTTGCTCTAAAGGCAATGCAAACGTGGAAGATGCATTTTCACAAGTATGACATTTTGATGTTTCCTTCGATATACATATATACTTGGTTTCTATATATTATTAGAAAACATTACAGGAAGAGCGATAACAACACAAAAGTGCATGTCTATGAAACAAGATTTGGCAATAACTTATAGACTGACCAACATCACACATTCTTACTATGAGATCTGCATCTTATACAGGAAGATCATTATATAATAAATTGCCCTTATACATAAGAAAATCTACCATCATATCACAATTCAAAAGGACGAAAGGAGTTTTTAACAGATACGTCTTTTATAAACCATTGACGTTCTGTTAAAATCCTGGTCACTTTATTTCCGTGGTCTGTACTTTAATGCATACGACAGAGATAAATATATACGACCAATTGACAGACAGAGAGACAAAATAAAAAACGGCATACAGTGTTGCCGGTTCATACGAGAAATAAAAAGATAAACGAAGATAATGTTACGTTTTTCGTCGGTTCCGTGTGGATAGAAAGTCACAATTTATTTAAACACTATTTATTTAACACTAATTAACAAAAAACAATAACGATAAAAGACTTATAGAACTATTTACAAACGATTTATAACTAAGAATTTATTTTGAATTTTAGCGCGTCAACTGCACTGGTATATTTATAACTGCCCTCTCTAGGCCACGGCCGCCGGCTTTTATACCTACAGTTAAAGTTTACTAGAATAGTCCATAGATCGTTAGGTGCATAGAGAAGGTTTTCCAATGTTCTCGTATGTACTACTCCATTCGAGTGGGACTCGATCCTTCTCGAATCTTCGAATGAAGCATTGCGGTGTCTATGCGATGTTAAGGTCATCCGAGGGCGGGCCATATTGTTAGGTTAGGTCGAGTCCACACCGGCCCGCAACAATAATATATCTAAGATATTCATAGAAATAAAAAAGAAAGTAGGAGGCATTGTGAGGAATTCTTAGAAATTGTATGGCAATTGTAGGCATTGTGAAGAATTACGATGCATTGTAGGGCATTATAAGGCATTATAGGGAATTATAGGGAATTATGAGTTATTGTATGATTTTGGGGCATTGGAGCATTCAATTCCTTTTGATGTACATAAAATCATGATGTTATCACCCTTCGAGATATTACCTCTTGAATCGAAAAGCATTTTCGTCCGTTAGACAAATTTGTTTTATTAATAAAATACAACCGCTAAATTTGTATTCGTTGAATCAACTCAGTGGTGTTTTCAAGAAATAACTATTTTGTTTTCTACATTTTATTGTAGTGGCGAAAAACGCAAAAGTCAAGAAATAAACCCGCCACAAATGTAAAGTAAATAAATAAATAAATAAATAAATAAATGCCTTTATTGTCAAAAATTTTTTCAATTTGTAGACAAAGGTAAACTAACAAACAAAGTAGAAAAAAAAACAAGGTACACAAACAAACAAACAAAAGATAATACAAAACATTATATAAATAATATTGTCAGTCTTATTGTTAAAATAAACATTTATAAATGTTTACAATGTCAAAGAACAAAAAATTTAAAATAATATTCAAAAATATTTAGCCAGTTTATAGCAAAATATCAATGACCTCTAAATAAATTAATTTCGATGTCATTAGTAAATATAGCAATAGCAAACATTAGACCAGCGTTTTCAAGATCAAATTCGATTTTCAATTCAAATATAATTCATTTACGGCGTAGAAAGCCTTGTCTAGTAAATAAGAGTTCAATGCTTTGCGAAATGAAAAAAATGATGTTATGGATTTGATTTCAAATGGCAGGTGATTGGGCATTTTTTTCGAGTTGTATAATATTGAACTTATAACTAACTCTGAGCGTGAGGTAGGTAGATAAAGATCTTGCTCCGCGTTCCTGAGTGTTCCTGAGTTCCTCGCTTGATAAGTGTGAGATGGCCTTTCTTGAGAAGCTGATACATGTTTACGTATTAGGCAAACGGATTCAAATATAAATAAGGAAGGAAGAGTCAATATTCTTAATTCCTTAAAAAAGTCCCGGCAATGAGTTCTGCTGTTCAGTCCTAGTGAATATCGAAGAGCTCTCTTCTGGAGCTTGAAAATGCGGTCAAATTGAGTCGCACAACACGTACCCCAGAATGGAAGGGCATACCTGAGGTGCGACTCAAAAAGTGCATAATAAACAGTTCTAGCCACTGACAAGTTAAGCTCCTTAGAAACAGACCTTAATGCAAAACAGGCAGAGCTCAATTTTTTCGACAAAGCTTCGATATGTATGTCCCATTTCAGAGAATTGTCCACAACAAGCCCTAAAAATTTTACAGATTTTACGACGTCAATGGTGGTGTTGTTAAGTACAAAAGGCTGCAACGAGTTTTTATACGACAAAGCTTTAGTTTTAGAAATGTTGAGACTCAGGAGGTTCGAATCGCACCAAGATTTAATGGTGATTAAGTCATTTGATATAATCCTATGAAGTGCTGTGATGTCCTTGTTGCTCCAAGTGAAGCTAGTGTCGTCCGCAAAAAGACATATTTTGCCACTGATGTTTATGTTAGCAATGTCGTTAATAAAAAGAAGAAACAAAATAGGGCCTAGTACTGAGCCCTGTGGTACTCCACATTCTATTGGCTTTCTAGGAGACAACTTGGTATCCACCCTCACAAGTTGACTTCTGTTGCTCAGATACGACTTAAACCATTCGAGAGATGATCCCCTGAACCCATAGTGCTGCAGTTTATTAATTAGGATCTTATGACTTACACAATCGAACGCCTTAGAAAAATCACAGAAAATTGTTGCTGTAGAATGATGGTTGTTTAGGCTGGAGTAAACTTTATTAAGGAGGGAAAACATAGCGTCATTTGTGGACTTGTTGCTTAGAAATCCAAATTGATATTCAGTAAGTATTCTGTACTTAAACAGAAAAGATACCAGCCTTCTTTTAACCAACCTTTCTATGATCTTAGATAGCGTTGGAAGGAGTGCAATTGGACGATAGTTAGAAGCTTCATCTTTGTCTCCTCCATTAAGGTTTTACTTTTTATAGTTTTACTTCACCCTGTACATAGTGAACCGCGAAATCGAGAAATTTTGTAAGAAAACAAAGAAAGTGAATCGTCCTCTGAATGTATTGTCACTTATACTATACTTACGCCTTGTATAATTTGAAATGCTTGGTATTTCAACTCTGAGTGGTTTGGTGGCGTTTTAGAAAAAATTGCTTTAAAAATCTGTAGTTAATATTATATTATATTGTTTTCCATTGCAATTTTAAATTATAATGTTTTATTTGTATTGAACATTACACAATATTATTGAATCTTAATGTACTTTTACTGTTATTAATATCGTATTACATCTTGAGCAATATTTATCAAAATAATTGAATAAAAGCGTGTGTTGAAATATAATTTCATTTAATTGATCTACAAGAACTTTAAATCTGATATTTACAGGTGTTGAAATGATATCGATTCATTAAAAATATCGATACATTAAATAAAAAAAATCAATCACTTTGTCTTTATAAAACGTTCTATTTTAATAGTACTATTAGATCAGATTTTTTTACACAATACCAGATTGTTTTGAAAATTAATGAATCCAAATTTGTATTTAGCAATTTATCACCACTGAAATAATTTACAGCTACAATTTAAATTTAAAATGCAGGTATAATTTACAGCTACAATTTTCTTCAGAAAAGTTCCTAAAGCCCGCGATACTTCAAGGCTTACTGAGCTGTAAATATTACCATTGAAATATGAATAAAAATAACTTCTAGAATGTTTCGTTGTTCTATCAAGCGGTTTCGTATGAAAAACTTTGGTCTACAATCTCAGATATGGAAGGATATTCCTTTATTGTGTTGGTGTATTAATTATTTTTAGTGATATTTTCGTTTCTCTACCTCAATGTAAGATTTACCACCACCAAATAAAAATGAATAACATTGTCTAGTGTCTACTGTACTCTTTAGCGAAAAAAAAAACTGTATACAGGGTGGTCCGAACTGTATTCCGGAAACTTCGGCAGCATATTCTGCAGATAAAAATAAGTAAAAAAGTTCGTATAATTGTATGTCCTAAAATATTTACTGTCAGAGATACAGGGTGTAGAAGATTCAGTTTTATTTCTATTTTTTCTAAATAATTTCTGAAGTAACCTCAATATTTGGATGAAAATTGGTGTCTGGGAGTTTTTTGATATGAGAAATTTGATTTTGATGTCGGGGGCACCACTTACATGTGTTTTAATTATTTGAAGCGTAATAACTTTTTGTCCGTACCTGTATAAAACTACCAAGCGAAAAAATATACATCTCTGTGACTTTTTACGTAAAAAATATCTCTTTGTAAAAATCGCTACGAGCAACCGTTCTTAAGATATTTAGAATGGAAATAGACAATACATGTCATTATTGACGAAAAATAAACACGTTGAGTAGATAGTTATTTCACTGAAATAATAAATTTGGGAAATTTTTATTTTTTAAATTAATCATATTTTTCTTTGTAAAAAAATGATGATAAAACAGTTTCTGTTGAACTTTTGACACAAAAACATTTCAAATTTATGATTTCAGTCTAATAACTATTTAGTCAACAAGTTTAATTTATGTCAATGATGACATGTTTTGATGACTTCGATTTCAAATATCTCGAAAACTATTACTCGTAGCGATTTTTACCAACAGATATTTTAGGTACGTAGAAAACGTCGTAAATGTATATTTTTTACTCAGTTGTTTTATACAGGTACGCCCGAAAAGTTATTACCCTTCAAACCAGTTAAAAATATGTATGTGGCGCCCTATACTAGTAGGAGTCATATTGACATCAAAATCAAATTTCTCATCTCAAAAAATTCCCAGACACCAATTTTCATCCAAATATTAACGTTACTTCAGAAATTATTTGGAAAAAATCGAAATAAAAATGAAACTTTTACACCCTGTATCTCCGAAACTAAGCATTTTACGACATACATTTATACGAACTTTTTTATTTATTTTTATCTGCAGAATATGCTGCCGAAGTTTCCGGAATACAGTTCGGACCACCCTGTATATATTATTCTACTGTTTCCAGTGCTATCTATTAGAATATTTTTTTCTGTCTACTAGTTCGTTGTACATTACTTTAGTTTTTGCTAAATCCATTGCATTGAGACCTACTTTATTGCTGGCTGTATTTAGTTCGTTAATTTGTGCTTGTAGTTCTTCAGGACTATTGGCAATTAGGACTGTGTCATGAGCGAATCTTAGATGGTTAAGATATTCTCCATCTATTTTTAGTCCTTTGTTCCTCCAGACCAGTTGACGGAAGGCTTCTTCTAGTATTGCTTACTAAAATCTTCTTTTAGTTCATCTTTTTGGCAGAATTTTTCGTTAATGAGTGTCGTCAAATATTAAATTTGCATAAATATATTTCTTTTTAATTTCTATTTAGGTAGTAAAGTAATTATAACATATTAAAATTATACAGTTGCAGTTGGAACTTTGGATGTTACAATTTAAACAGCAAAATACAACACTAGTCACTAGTTCACTATAATACACAATAAGTGTTAAAAGTAAAGTATTTTGGTGTATTGTGGTGAACTAGTGCCTTATATTAAAAATTATTATGAATAATCGATAGTTAATAGTAATAAGTTTAGTATGAGAAGGGTATTAGTTTTCTATGTAAACTATAGATCACGGTATTTGTTCGATTTTGTATATTAAATTACTCGAAATGATCCATTCTGGAACCATTTTTAAAAATAACGATTAAAAATAATATATAATAATTTTGCAACTATATTTTCGTAATTAAGTTACAGCATTAGTCACTTTATTGGGATACGAAGCGTAAAAACTACCGAGTTTTGCAACAAACTAATTTATTTTTCATTTAGTGTAATTACGTTCGGATTTGCAGACACAATGTCTTACCCAGAGAAATAAGTTGGAAATAAGCAAATATAGAAGTTAATTTTTTATTTAATAAAACGTAATATATTTATTTAGATTTAGACATTTAGGTTTAAGACATTTAGGTTTAAGACACTCAGTATTAGATTAGATTAGATTTTTTTCAGGTGGCTATCAGACGGTTCCACTGCTACCTTTTCAGATCTATTGTAGTCCTCTTCTGATTTCTAGGTTACATTCTCTAGTCCAATCCTTTCGACAAAGTATAACTTGGGGACTGAACCCTCCATCTCTTAGAAAATAACCTATGGTTTCTTAATACAAAGAACTGCACATTTGTCAAGGATTGAACAGCATTGACATAAAATGTGTTCTGTTTCTTCTTCAGATAGACAAAATCAGAACATAACTCTTTTTAATTCACTGTACTCTTTTTAATTAGCGATTTTTGAAATTATTGAAACAGGCGAACTAGGGAAATCTGTCGACAAGCAGAGAAGAAGAGGTTAGGGATTAGCTTTTAGACGACCGTTCAAACCCCATCTTTGTTTCGGTTTGACGAGTTTTTCGCCACTAGAATAGTATATAGGCACTCGCATTCATTATTTTATTTCAGTATAATTATCGTTTTCTATTTTTTATCAATGTAACTGTAGTATTGCTCGTCAATACTTTATTATTGTAATTTACGATTGACTACAAAGTCAAGCCTTCCTTACTACAAACTAATATATTATTTATATGTAAGGGTACCTCTATATTTATTTATTTCTTTGTTTTCTAGATGTTGTAGCTACAAGAACTAACAATGGCGGAGGGGGATACTGCACAAGGAGGGGAAGGAAATGTTATTAGCGAAATTCGTAATGGTTTCTTTGGCGAACTGTTATTTCTTTCTATAAGTATTGTTTTCGAATCGCTATCGGTTCCGAATATAATCGAATATTACATGGATTTTAAGATGAAAGGTATTGCGAGGTATTGTAATACAATAGAATTTTAAGTACTTTTAGACGATGATGTAAACAAATACGGTTATGGTTAAATTACTGAATCTTTTTGCAAAAATAAAAACTTACGACAGCTTATTTTTTATGGTTGATTTAAAATATGTGTATTTTTTTGACCAGTGCATTTAATCATTGTCTATAAGAAAATGAATAAAATGTGTCCAAGAATTTCTTCCAAACTTTCTTTTCGTTAAGACTTGTTCAGAAAATTATTATTATGGTATATATTTATATAGATAGTACCTTTCTTTTCAAAATAATATACCTGTGTACCTCTCTACATACCTATAGTGTTTCTAAACAGTTATAGATTTCAATGGGGTACAAATTGTGTTATTTTCTTTAACTTTTCATCAGTTCTAATAACAACACCGTGTGAAAGTACCTACCTATTACCCATCGGGTTTCAATTAAAGGCTGGAAGCGATGACTTGGTACTATTCTGTACAGGGTGTTCCAAATTCGACGGTGCATGATTATTGGAATCTCGAATATAGTCTGCTATAAGAGATACCTATTCTTTGGGGATTCTTGTGAATAACCCGAGCTTCCGACCACTTTATGTTGTGTACTATACGACACATATTATTTTATACTATAACAGTCTATAATAGCTGTTGGCCCAAGTAGCACAACATAAATGGCGAGAGTTTATAAGTTTGATGCCCTCTAACTGATAAACAAAGCACGTTTTATAAGAGGTAAATTGTGTCCAATGAACTTATTCTGATTCCAAAAATACGTAGTAGTTCTATGTCCATGGAATATTGGGATACCCGGTTAAAAAGGGGCCCAATCGCCGAAAAAGTTATTTGGAAGCCAAAAATTTCTAGTTACACCGCTAACAACTCTGTATTTAGTTTATTTAATAATGTCTAATATTAGACATTATATGAGTGGTAAAATCACGGATAATCCCGACCAATCAAACCACAAGAATACTGTTTTTGTCTTGTTGTTCACTACCGATACCGATCAATACAACAGCTGACTGTGAGACATTTAATTTTAAAATCCAAAAATTTAAATCAAACAAATTCGAATTAAAATTGAAAAAAAAATAATCAAGAAAATAAAAGATTAAAAGCAAAATAATCAAAACTTTTAAAAGGTCATCTGGTGGGAATTGAACTCGCGACCATTAGCCCACCATACAGTAACATATAAGTTGGACCGATTTGATCCGTCCGAATTGTGTCGGCGAACTAGGCTCGGCACATACCAAAACTCTCGTCATTTTTGAGCTCGAATTTGGCTCCCCGACTTTATAGCCCGATTAGATTTGCCTGATTAAATCGTGTTGTTAATGGGACAGATTTGATCTGGCTCGCGATCTTTTGGAAGTCCTGAAAGATTTAACCAGTGGTCGTAGATTTACTCGGCATATTTGTACTCAGTGAGTTGTAAAAATGAATAATAATCGTAGAAGACGCGCTATAGCTTGTGCCATGGCGTATGTATTTATCGCCAATAAACAAATTTTAGTTCATATACTCTTTGCACTTTACTTGCCACAAACATGGATAGCTTTGGTAAATGTTTATGAATTTTGTTAAAAATTCTTTGGACAAGTAACGTGAGTCGGCAGACACTATTTTTAATTATTTGATCCAAATTCAAAATTCGAAACTCAACTAAGTACTAAGTTCGAAGACTTGATACGTGTCGCAAAACACAGCCAAATATAATTTTTAACACACGAAGTTTTATCCGCGTATCACTGACTCAACGAGATCATTTTAGAAAATTTTTTGATCTCGGTATTAAACTGCATCATTTTTTTATAACTCGGTGATGATACACACTAAGATAGTACCTATAAGAACTGACTAAATAAATTGTCGCAGCCGCTACCGTCCGGATATCCATTTTTTATCTTGGCGTCGAGACAAACTAAACGTCGTGTTGACAGATTTTCATTTCCTTGGCCAATACGTGTGATAACGTATTGGCCAATGCACACCAAACCAAACCAAACTCATTGGCCAACGTGTAGAGGGGCCATTACACAAAATCTTTTATATTTTCCGAGATTAAAATGTTTACCCTCGAATTTTGAACACCCTGTACTCAACGAAGCCGTTCCATTCCCGTCGGAATTACTCAGTACTACCTATAACTTTCGTTCGAATAAGCGTAGTTTTAACCGTACCGTTACTCCCTTTATTTATGCGGTACTATGAGCCGCGAAAGAAATCGAAAGAGCATCAATCTGGTCTTGATTAGATCTAAATTTATAATTTGTCGAAATTTGAATCGAGTCGATTTGAATCGAATGGTTAGGCGATTTGTTGCGGGTAATCGGCCGTTTTGAACTCCCGGCATTCTTTTAAAGTACACAGAAAATAATATTTATCGATATAAACAAGGTAATAGAGAGAAGTCGATATATCCTAGAGCAATAATAGAAGCCCTATCGAAATAACGTATTGAGAGGCCTTGTATAGAAACTCTCGGCAATATATACAAAGCCAAAGCAAGAATAATGATATATAAAACAACCCCAGAGATACTAACTGGCAAAGGAGTACGACAGGGAGACGCGATATCCCCAAAGTTGTTTAGAGCAATACTAGAAGAAGCCTTCCGTCAACTGGTCTGGAGGAACAAAGGACTAAAAATAGATGGAGAATATCTTAACCATCTAAGATTCGCTCATGACACAGTCCTAATTGCCAATAGTCCTGAAGAACTACAGGCACAAATTAACGAACTAAATACAGCCAGCAATAAAGTAGGTCTCAATGCAATGGATTTAGCAAAAACTAAAGTAATGTACAACGAACTAGTAGACAGAAAAAAATATTCTAATAGATAGCACTGGAAACAGTAGAATAATATATACAGGGTGGTCCGAATTGTATTCCGGAAACTTTGGGAGCATATTCTGCAGATAAAAAGAAGTAAAAAACTTCTTATAAATATATGTCCTAGAATGCTTAGTTTCGGAGATACAGGGTGTAGAAGTTTTATTTCGATTTTTTCCAAATAATTTCTGAAGTAACGTCAATATTTGGATGAAAATTGGTGTCTGTTAGTTTTTTGACATGAGAAATTTGATTTTGATGTCATTATGACTCCTATTTGTAGAGGGCGCCACCTACATGTGTTTTAACTGTTTTGAAGAGTAATAACTTTTTGTCCGTACCTGTAGAGAACTGTTGAGTGAAAAAATATTAATTTTCGTATTCTTTACGTAAAAAATGTCTCTTGGTAAAAATCGTTACGAGCAACCCTTCTCGAGATATTTAGAATGGGAATATATATATATATATATATATATATATATATATATATATATATATATATATATATATATATATATATATATATATATATATATATATATATATATATATATATATATATATTTAGAATGGGAATACATATCATAATTGACAAAAAATAAACATGTTGAGTAGATAGTTATTTGACTAAAAAGATAAATTTGGAAAATTTTTATTTTTTTAAATTAATGATAAAATTTTCTTCGAAAAAATGATGATTGATGATGGTTTGGCACAAAAACATTTCAAATTTGTGGTTTCCCTCTATTAACTATTTAGACAACATGTTTAATTTATGTCAATGATGACAGGTATTGATAATTTCGATTTCAAATATCTCGAGAACTATTACTCGTAGCGATTTTTATTAAGAGATTTTTTTTACGTTAAAAACGTCGTAAATGTATATTTTTTACTTGGTAGTTTTATACAGGTACGGACGAAAAGTTATTACTCTTCAAACCAGTTAAAAATATGTAGGTGGCGCCCTCTACAAGTAGGAGTCATATTGATATCAAAATCGAATTTCTCATATCAAAAAACTTCCAGACACCAAATTTCATCCTAATATTGATGTTACTTCAGAAATTATTTGGAAAAAATCGAAATAAAAATGAAACTTCTACACCCTGTATCTCTAACTAAGCATTTTAGGACATACATTTATAAGAACTTTTTTACTTATTTTTATCTGCAGAATATACTGCTAAAGTTTCCGGAATACAGTTCGGACCACCCTGTATATTTGGTACAACTAATATACAGCTCTGGATCTCTACTACCAGAAATCAACAGAAGATTTAAGTTAGCATGGAGTACTTATGGAAGAATCTCAATCGTAATCAATCTAGAATGCCACTTTATATAAAGAAGAAAACATTCGACCAATGTGTACTAGCAGTCATGACTTATGCATGCGAAACCTGAACACTTATAAGGAAACGGTAGGTCGCACAACACTCAATGGAACGTAATATGCTGGGAATAACCAAAAAAGATCATCTCTCTCTCTCTCTTCAGTCCTGACCCCCATTAGGGAGTGTAGTGGTCAGCGTAACATCATGGATGATTGTTCTCCATTCGCCTCTGTCTTTTGTCATCTCGATGACATCGTGCATTGGCTTGCGACAGCTAGTCGTGATCTGGTCTATCCATCGAGTTGGAGAGCGGCCACGTGGTCTACGTCCCTCCACCTTGCCTTGAATTATGAGCCTTTCCATATTGTCCGTACTTATCCTCATTATATGTCCAAAATATTTTAGTTGTTTTAGTCGGATTTTACAGGAAAGCCTGTTAGTAATATTAAGTTCATTTATAATGAAAACGTTTGTACGGCGTTCAGTCCATGGGATACGGAGCATACGTCTATAACAATACATCTCGGTAGCATCGATCTTCTTACGTTCCGCCTGCCTGAGAGTCCACGATTCGCAGCCATACGTCAATATTGGGAGTACCAAACAGTTGACTAGCCGGTTTTTAGTGGCTCTTGAAATCTGACGGTCTTTCCAGATCTTGGTCAGTCTCCCAACAGCTACCTTTGCCATGTTGCACCTACGCTTCACCTCTTCTTCCGATGTGCCTGTATTTGTCAATAGTGATCCCAGGTATACGTATGACTTAACGACTTCAAAGCGGTCGATATGACTTATATTTGGATGGTTGTTATTAGAGGCCTGCACGGGCCGATTTTTTGTAGCCCGACCCGGCCCGGCTTGAGAGGAGAAGTAGGTTTTGTAAGCCCGGCCCGGTTTGTGGAAAGTTAAAACTTTAAACTAGTCCGGCCCGGCCCAGCCCGGCCCGAACCATTAAAATACTATGATCAAAATAAGATTACAAATATACGTATGTATACAAAATAAAAAAACGTAAACAGAAACATAGCCTAAAAATACCTGTTATAATACAAGATGTCTCAAGAACATGTACAGAAGCAAACTTGTGTTTTTTTAAAGTGCGGAACCGGCCCAGCCCGGGGCCTGACCCCTATTGACAGTTCGAGACCGACCCGGCCCGAAGCCCGGGTTCGGGCCGGGCCGGGCTTGAGGCCCGTTCGGGCTACCCGGCCCGTGCAGATCTCTAGTTGTTATGTTGCCTATCAATCATGATTTTGTTTTTTTGCGTATTTAGTTCCAGACCTAGCCGATTGCTTTCGTTTTCTATCCTATTTACTAAATTGATTAACTCTTCTTGACTGCTAGCGAGTAGTGCTGTATCATCTGCAAAGCGTAGATTCTTTATTTTTTGGCCATTTATTGAAATGCCTCCTTCCCATGTTTCTAGCGACCTTCTCATTATGTATTCTCCGTATATGTTAAATAGTTGAGGAGACAATATACACCTTGTCTAACTCCTTGTTCGAGGGAAAATTCCTTTGAAGCTGAAGCCAGTATTCTAAGTGATCCTGTAGTGTGCTGATACAACTGGATGATAAGTGAAATAAGGTGTTGTGGTACCACCACTTCCTTTTAGATTTTCGATAGGTGATGCCATCTGACTTTATCGAAAGCTTTTTTATAGTCTACGAAACAAATATAAAGAGAGACGTTGAATTCCCTTGCTTTCTCTATGATTTGGTGCATATTCAGAAGATGTTCCCGAGTGCCTCTGCCCTTGGTGAAACCTGCTTGTTCTGCTGGAATTTCTCTTTCTAGAAAAGCTTTCAGTCTTTCATTTATAATTTGCAACATTACTTTACTGGCATGTGAGATGAGGGAAATTGTACGATAGTTGCTGCACTTATGTATGCTCCCTTTCTTGTGGAGAGTGACAATGGTGAAGTGAGTCCAGTCGTCGGGCTATTCTCCTGTGTGCCATATTTTATTACAGTTCAGATGAAGCATTTCTAATCCAGGTTTTTTAACGGCTTTTATTATTTTTGCTGTCATTAGGTCTGAACCTGGTGCTTTATGGTATTTTAATTTGTTTATGGCCAATTCAATTTCACTTTTAAGGATGTCCGGTTCTTTCTCTGAATTTTCGTGGTGGTCGACATAGTTATATTCTTCACTGTCTTTGTATAAATCTTCGCAATATGATCTCCACACCTCAATAATGTCTTCTTTTTTGGTTCTTAAAGTTCCATTTTGATCTTCGATTGCCCAATTGCTGGCTTTAAAGTCCCTGGTAATATATTGATGACTCCCTGGTAAAAAAGATCATAATCCCATATAAAATAATACAGTGGATAAGACAAATACCTGCGTAATAGATGTCATACACAGAATCAAATCCCTTAAGTGGCAATGGGCAGGACACCAGCCAAAAAGGGCGAACAACAGATGGATCACAAAAATTACAGCATGGTACCCACAACGAGTTAAAAGACCTAGAAGAAGGCCAAACCTGAGATGGGACCATGATATTAGAAAATTAGCAGGTATAACTTGGGCCTGCATAGCCAACAATAGAACAATAGACAACAATGGACCCAACTACAAAGAGAGTATCTAAAGGGAAGAACATCATATTGGAAATGGTTGAATTAGCTGAAAATGATAATGATGATGATACAGCACTGAAAAAGAAATAAAATATTTTCTTTCCCTGATATTGTCTTTAATTTTGAATTGCACAATGTTTTCGGTCGGATGTATCACTGACCATTATCAATTATTGTGAACTACACTAAATCCTAAGACTACTGAGTTTATATACTGGAGCAAGGACTTCGAGATAGTGTTTGATGCAGTCAAGTGTCAGTTTAGCCACTCTATGTACTCTACCCTATACGGATAGAATTATTATTAGACCTACACATTTTATCACAAATTCACAACACGATAACAAACAAACATATTGGAATGTTTTACACCCAATCCCTGTAAATTTCACACATTTTTCTCAGTGTACGATATAAAAATACCACAGCATCTAACTGTAAAAGCCGGGAGAGTATTATAATTATTTCTCTAGTATTCTCATTGTTCTTTATGCTCTTCATTGTTTCCTAGTCGTCGTTATTTCGCGCTAACCGCCTTGGCTTCGGCGGTAATTGTTTCAGATCGGATCGTACCTATTAATTTATTTTTGTTTGCTGCGACGCCTGCCAACAAGATTGTGAGCAAATCTTCGGAAATAATTAAGAAAACGATTAGCAACGTGCTTTCAAATTACTGTAGACTAGCGTGAATTGTTAAAATTATTTTCTTAAAATGTTCATTTTTCTTCAAAGAAAGCTGTAAAAACTGATTCAAGATTAAAGTTCTGTCCAATCTTGTATATTTTGTTACAAAATATACCACTATTGCTAATTATCTTGGTTATAACCGTCCACCGATGATATTAACATGTTCTTCAATAATAAGGAACCGTCCTATGCCGGAAACACTGCGACATATTAGGCCTATCGTGTCCCCTTTCTATGTATGCACAATCTCCTATCCCTCTGTCCCCTACCAGCTTGTGCAGGTCCTTGATAGGATGGGATCATAGTTCCTGCGGTTCTAGTCTTGCTTTCCCAAATATAAAGTGTTGCATGCAATACAGGGCCTTGCAGTGTCATATTATATGCTCTGTTATTTCAGGATCTTCCTTGATACAAATTGAACTTGTTCAGAGACATCCTGTCAAGAGATCTGTTGTAATCCACACTTCATTCCTGCTGAGCATTAGCCAGCAGGAATGAAGTGTTTCTTTGTGGTTTTAGAATTAAATTCTCGGATGAAAGCTTTATTCTATGCCTGTGTTCCTGTATGTTTCTCTAGTGGACTCTGTTTTTCCCTGTTCCAAAGTTATACTGCATTACGGTGCTTAAAGAGAAACTAAATAAAATAAACTGACCTGGTTTTACATGCGATCTCACAACTTTTGTAGTGGAAGAATTGTAGGTTATCCTCCAACATTTTTCTCAGGTATATACAATTCAAAATAATATTAAAGAAGTTTGTCTCGGCAGTAATTCATAGACTTTGAATTATTGTTTGAAAAATTATTGTTCAAGTCATGATTTGACCAAATGCTTATTCAAAATCATGTTTTATTTAAATTTAACACATATTTATGTTATGTATTTATTATTTTTTATCTCGAAAACTATAAGAGGTATAGGTTAGTATAATAGAAAAATTATGAGATATGAAAGTAGTTTATAAAAATTTAATAATATAATGGATGTTCCATGTAAAATAACCAAGGTGCTACCACTTTTTAAATGATCCGACAACACTGTAACGCTGATAATATTTGTTGTTCCTTTATATAAAAAGGCACATTTTCAAAACATTCCTATCACCGGTTCTCTGGGTCAAGTTTCGTTTAGCCGAAATCTGTTAAAAAAGAAAAAAACAATTTTTTGTCATTTAGGTACCTCAGGGAGTATATTACTGGAAAAAATTTGCAGCGGAAATACGTCACCATTTTTTGAATGCGGTTTAAAAGTAACGAAATGACATACATGAAAAATTAATGTTATTCCATATTTTAGACGTCTTTGTAAATACGAATACGAAAATGAACTTCCGCGGAAATGCGATGTTGCCATTTTTTTGAATAGGGTTTAGAAGTAACGAAATGAGATATATAAAAATTAATATTATTTTATAATGTAGACTTATTTTTAAGCACCGATACAAAAATGAAAATCCGCGGAAATGCCTTTTTTCACCACTATGCAGTGATCTTCTTCCCGACCTTTGACCCAGATCAATGAATAATATCTATTCTTATCAACTTAATATCGCTATGGTCAATAAATGCGAAAATTTAAAAAAAATTGTCAATAAAGCATAAAAACGACAACTAAACCAAACCAAACCCTAAAAAAACAACCAAATCAAACCAAGCCAACTAAACCCACTACAACCAAATCCAATAAAAACAACCAAACCAAACCAAACCGAAAGTATGCAAAAAAGTAGAGAATACTATGGAAAACTTCGAAATATTGAAGATTTTCCATTACACCGCACTTATGATACATTTCCGCGGAAATAGTTATATAGAAAAGTTATAGCAAATTATTAATCAATCAAAAATATGTAGTTTTTATCTTTCTATCGCATTTCGGCACTTCTAAATCCGGAAAAATCAATGAAAATTATTGTGATAAAAATATATTTTTGAATAAAAATTAGTTCACATCGTTGAATTAAATGTTTTTACGTCATTCTATGATGAAAAAAACTTTTAAAAACACCGTAAAGTTTTAAATTTTAGTTAATAATAGAAAAATTAAAAATTCGAGTTTACTCAAAAGCAAAGAATTTCCGCGGCAAAAATCAAATTATGTAGTGCTAGTTTTCTTGTATAGAATCATCCTATAAACCGATATTCTATGTAACTGATTTCGGCTAAACGAAACTTGAGCCGGTTCTCTTATTATCATCGCCGGAAAGTCAGTTACCGGTAGCGGGTAGACAGCTAACTCTTAATCCATAAAGATATTTCGAGATTTTTCATGTTTTCCTTGCATTATAATTCAAAAATTCGAAGTTTCACATGAGTTTTACATAACACTTCTAGGTGTGGACCGTGCCCCCAGATTTTTGGTATTGATTTTTCTTTAATTTTCCCAATATTTTAATAGTTATTTTGGTATTCGGGGCGGAGACGAATCCAACAAATCAGAGATCATTAAAATCGGTCGAGCAGCCGTTCTTCAGTTATAAGTGGTGTAGCTAACAATTTGTTGTATTTATTTCAATTTTCAATGTAAAGTTTTCAGTAAAAAATCTCAATATGGTAAAGTCTGATTATTAATTAACAATAATAACTGTTCTTTGAGAACCTTTCACAAAGTATCGAGAAAAACCCATTAAAGTTATTAATTAAAAATACTTTTTTTAATTAAATTGTTTTAATCAAAATTATATTTAAAATTGAAACAATTAGTTAAATGTAATAAATAATTTGTTGAAGTAGTATGTTTAAGTAGATATAAAAAACATTTTTGGTAAACTCTGTCTGAAATAGTTTCTGAAAAATAAAATTAATTTTTTAAAAGGTCCGATTTAATTTATATCTCCGAAACTAAAGTTTCAAAAAGAGTCGTACTATATCCACAAATGCATTTACCCATTAGTGGATATAAAAAATATTTTTGGTAAACTCTGTCTCAAATAGTTTCTGAAAACAAAAAATTAACAACTTATTTATTACATACAATAAAATACAAATAAAAGTTAAATAACTTTAATATTGATATAATTTGATACACCGACATATTATTAAATTGTTGTTATCCTCTGTGAGTTCATATTAAACGTACTTCTTATATATTTATGTAAGTACCACAGACGACCAATCCGCTATACTTATGCGCTTTAAAATATTCAGCGATTATGCAAATATCGGGTAAATTATAAATTTAAATCCATCTAAATGCGATGATGTTTTGGTTTTGCAAACGCTATAAGATAGTTTGTTTAATTACGTAAATAGACCGGAAGAAATTAGTATTGTCGATAATGTAATGAAGATGTAACGTTAAAAATAATGTATAATGTCATGGGAATTAAATAAATTTATCTCTAATCTTGTCACATCTAGTTACTAATTTAATGATAATTGACATTCGCAAGAAAACTCATTTTCTAACTTTTTTTAAATACCACTATTTATCATATAATATTTGCTCTCAGTAGTCGATATTATCAGTCTATTACATTACCTTTGACCAGTGTGTGAGATGATCAAAATTTTAAAATTCAAAATTGTTCATGATTAAACATCAACAAAAATGTCGTTTACCGCATATAGGGCTCTCTCCAGTAAGTATGATTTCAGAGCTTTGCGAAATGCGGGAAAAAATGAAAACGACTTGATATTCAAAGGCAGATGATTGTACATTTTTTTGGCATTGTACAGTATTGAATCTTTAACTAGTTCTGAGCTTGAGGTCGGCAGATAACGATCGTGCTCTGCATTCTTAAGTGGATAGTTATGAGATGGCTTTTCGGGAATAGCAGATATGTGCTTGCGGATTAAGCAAACGGATTCAAAAATGAATAAAAAAGGAAGAGTCAGTATTTTGAAATTTTTAAAGAAATTCTGGCAGTGAGTTCTACTGTTCTACAGTTCCAATAAATATCGAATTGCTCTCTTTTGAAGTCTGAAAATACGATCAAATTTTCTTGCGCAGCAAGTACCCCAGAATGGAAGGGCATAATGAAGATGTGACTCAAAAAGGGCATAATAGGATATTCTAGAGGTTGATAAGTTAAGTTCCTTAGAAACTGATCTTAGCGCAAAACAGGCTTGAACGATAAGCCGTAAAAAAGAATCGTGAGAATTGAATCGGATCACAATGCGATCGTTCGTTCAAAGAGACGTGAGAATTGATTCATTGATTACAATACGGTGCGTTCAATTGAATCATGGCCAGCACGGATCCATAAGATTTGAACGATGAGCCGTAAAAAAGAATCGTGAGAATTGAATCGGATCACAATGCTATCGTTCGTTTCTACGGCGCCGGCGCGGCGCGGCGGTGATATAGGCATAGAGTCAGGCACCAATATTTAGACTTGAACAAAAGCCCTAAACAAACATTTTGGGCATAAAATGCAAACAATAAGAATTTTATTTACAAGAAAAAACTTATTTATACTGTGCTTAGTACGGGAGTATCTATAAGGTATTTAATCTTTACGTTAATATTTTTGTTAAAATGGTATAACCGACTATAAACCATTAAATGTCGGACTAAAAGATGAAATCAAATTATGCAACTTCAAATAAATATTGTTGACCTCTGCTCAATATGATAAAAAAAACGGCTTCAGCGATGGTTATAAAATGAAAATCGATGTCATTTTAGATGTAAAATTATATGGGCAATGTCATCGATGTTCATTTCCAAGCCAACTGGATGCCATTTCTTTTTGGATCATGCGGTCATATTTATTATATGATTATTAAATCGGAATTAAAATATGGCTCTAAAAATATTAAATTGGTATTAAGAAGTATTTAATAAATAGCATATATGAATTGGATTGACAGTTTAATATTATTTGTAAAATAATCAATCCAATTATTTATTATACATTAGGTGTTGAGATACAAATGAAATAACTGTGTATTTCTTTTTCTGGTGCCTTAGGTAATTGTACGGCTTATCGCCGATAGTGCCAGTTACGATTCTTGTTTTTATGAAACGTAAATTGTGCATGTGGTTCGTTTAAATAAACGAATCGTAGGAGTCGATTCAATATGAGAAATTGTGTCTTATGCTCTTTAGTAAGTGCATCACTTGAGAAAATAAAAAAAAATTGTGTACTTTTCGGTTTAGTAGTGGTCAGTATTATATTAATAACACTGGTCTGGAAAAACAAATAAAATTCTCGAGCCCTGGCACCATTCCTGCTGACTCTTATGTAAAATGACGTCCTGAATCCAAATATAGCTCTTATTTTCTTCTACCAACCACCATTTTCGGGGGAACCCACCATCTCATTTTTTATCATACTTTTATCGCTTTTCAATAAAAATAATAATTTTATAAAAATAAATCCCAATAAGAAAGAAGTCCTAAAAATCAAAAAGTTTCTATGGTGAAATAACTTCGTTTTCATTCTTTGATAGTTTGTTGTTAAAGTTATTAAAGTTAAAGTTTTAACGTTGTCAAAATGTTAAAGAAGCACAAAATTATTAATTTAGTTCAATGCTACAGAAAGGGTGATGATAGTTGGAAAATGTGATACCTACTGTAACAGCAAACAATATGACGTTAATAAAAATTAATTATAACCATCTATCCATAGCATCTATCAAAGAATGAATCGAATTGATATTACCATAGAAACGCCTTTTGTTTTTTAGGACTTACTTAAAAAATTGAACCATATTTTCATACGTTTTTCTTAATTTTCTCTAAAACGGTATGGAAATTTGGAAAAGTATAAACGGGATTAACTATTTAGAACAAGCAACATTTTTTATGAAGAATACATTTTTCTCAAAATGTCAATAATAAAAAAGTTTTTCCTCTTGTAAAATAAAAAATTTGATATTCAATCCTACCTATATGATATAAAAGCAGTAGAACTACTACTGTAAGCAGTAAAATTTTTCATCTAATAAAAGGTACAGGTGTTTCGTAATAGAGAGCATAAATTTGAAAGTGCTAACAGGTTGTCATGCATGTTGCACTGTATGCTAAAATAACTTTCTACCAACAGTAATAGCGCTTCAAGGTTAAGTCAAGGCATTTCCATGCGTAATCATTGGCCAGCGCTTTGGTTATCTATGTATATGTAAGTCGTTAAAATATATACAAAAATTAATACCGTCATACACAGTTTATCTTTACCACAGTTATTATATTTTATTAGTTTTGATATAAATATACATGGCGATATATATAATAATTTGGATCTAATTTGAACTGATCTGAATACGAATTTTAACCTTTAACTTTAAACTGAAGACAACTAGCGTTACTAGGAAAACTATTCTTAGCGGAAGATTAATCAGAAAACGGATTTTTCGTTTCACTGATCGAAGCTCATTAGGATCGGCCGGCAGATCGCGAGCTGATCTCCAGGCGATTTGTTATTGAGACTGGGAGAAAATTTATTACCGCAGATAATACCGGCATTTTTTCCAATTTCCACCGAGATCATAGGTGGTTTTTCTCTCGTGGAGACTACCTCCCAGCGAGAACGCGCAATTCTAAATTGCGCGATAATTTAACCGCCAGTTAAGGTTAACTAAACGTTGATTAGATTCTCGATGAAAGTAGAAATAAACACGTTGCAAATAATTAAAAGGCCAAGAATTTTCGTTTAAGTATATTCTCTTTTTTATTATAGTATGTCGACAGATCAGAGAAACAAGTAAACATAGAGGAGCACTAACATACCGTGTAACTGAGAAAGACGGTGTTAGACTGGCATTTTAAAGGACATCACTGGTAAATTTCTGCAAAATAAGACACTAATTCACACAAATACACCAAAACACTTTACTATTAACACTCGACGCAGGTTTCAAATTGATATAAAGATTGAGTCAAAATATAATTTTTAACAGAAACCTACATACAAAAAAATAATTTTACTAAATTGAATCAATTTTTCATGAATTTTTCAAAAGCCTCCCAAATGGTATAGTTCAGGAAACCGGTTGCCGCAATCATACCACTAGGTTTCCTATATCGTGCCTACTATCTAAAATATATCTGAAACATCTACATATTTATGCTTAACCATAAGTTTAGAGTGGTTTACAATGTTCACATCAGGCTTTAACTTGTTAATAAATATCATAAACTGATCTTCCGAACTATTATTTTTAAACTCCTTTTATGACTTTTGATCTACAGGTCATTTTGTACCTGAAATAAGCATGTGTGTAAACATTTCTGTCTGCAGACCAAATGCTACACTTCCAAAATCCATTTGTAGAATTTGCTAACAGCTCTACCTATGGAAAATTCCCCTATTAAATCTGCTACTTTCCAAAAACGTACTGGTACTAATTGAGCAACAATACAGAGCAACTGTTTAGGCATCATCATTAAAAACGACAAGATAATTTATCGGTCGTTTTAGAAATAAATGTTTAACCAATATTGTCTAGTTTGAAAAAGAAATATACTTTTTCAATTACATTCCTCGAGCTAGAGGTGGGCAAAGATTGAACGAGTCGTTCATCTGAACGAATATTAAAAATGAATCGTGAGATTCGATTCATTGGTTTCATTCAATACGGTTTGTTCAATGAATCGTGGCCAGCACGGATCCATAAGATTTGAACGATGAGCCGTAAAAAAGAATCGTGAGAATTGAATCGGATCACAATGCGATCGTTCGTTTCTACAGCGCGGCAGTGATATAGGCATAGAGTGAGGCACCAATATTTAGACTTGAACAAAAGCACTAAACAAACATCATGGGCATAAAATTCAAATGATAAGAAAGTTATTTACAAGAAAAAAACTTATTTATATTGTGCTTAGTACGGGACTATCTGTACGGTATTTAATTTGCACGTTAATATTTTTGTTAAAATAATATTACCGACTATAAACCATTAAATGTTGGACTAAAACGAAATGGTATATTTATGCAACTCCAAATAAATATTGTTGGCCTCTACTTAATATGATAAAAAAACGGCGTCAGCGATGGTTATAAAACGAAGATCGCTGTCATTTTATATGTAAAATTATATGGGGAATGTCATCGATGTTCATTTCCAAGCCAACTGGATGCCATTTTTTTCGATCATGCAGTATTTATCTGCGGTTTTTAGTATATTATATTTATTTAGTATACTATTTATTATGATTACCAATTCGGAATTAAAATATGGCTTTAAGAATATTAAATTGGTATTCAGAAGTCTTGAATAAATCTATACTAATATATAAAATCCTTAAGCGACTGACATACTGATTAATCACGATCCTGCTCAAACCATTCAACGTAAGAAGCTCAATTTTGGCATACAGGTTGATTCTAGGGTGTAGAGGTTCGATAAGAAGGGATATTTCGAAATTCCAGTTCCAAGAGGGTGAAACCACCTCTCAAATATTACAATATTTTTTTATTTAAAAAACGGTCAAGTTTCCGAAAAAACGCTTAAACGCGGATATTTAATTTTGTATTTTTACATATTTTAAGATTTTTTAAAAATGTATACAGGGTGTTTCGAAGAATCTGGTTATTGATTAATCACGATCCTGCTTGAAGCACTTGACGTAAAAAGCTGATTTTTTGGAAAACAAATTGAGATTATTTAGGGTGTATAGAGGTTCGATAAGAAGGGATTTTTCGAAACTCGAATTCTAAGGGGGTGAAACTATCCCTCAAATATTAAAATATTTTTTATTTAAAAACCGGTGAGTTTTTCGGAAAAACTCTTAAACACGTATATTTTATTTTGTTGTTTTACATATTTTCAGATTTTTTATAAATTTATACAGGGTGTTACATAAAATATGACCATTGAGTAATCACGATTCTGCTTAAACTGTTTGACGTTTGAAGCTGATTTTTTTACTGTGGGGTTAGGTTTCTCGAATCTCAAATTCCAAAAGGGTGAAAACGCCCCTCAAATATTACAATATTTGTTATAAAACGGTTAGTCTTTCGGGAAAACGCTTGGACAAGCATAATTTATTTGTTTTTGTTTACATATTTTGAAATTTTTTAAAAAATCATGCAGGGTGTACCAAAAAGTTGGGTAATTTCTTAACCACGATTCTGCTTAAACTGCTTGACGTAAAAAGCTTATTGTTGGCAAACGGATTTTTCGAAAGTCAAATTCCAACGAGATGAAACTACCCCTCAAATATTACCAAGTTATATAATAATATCGCCATATTGTTTTTTCTCATGCTGACATAAATGTGAGAAAATTTTATCCAGTTTGTATGTTAATGGAAATTCTTGCTTTGCTTTATCATCACCATTACAAATTATTAATTCGACGCGAACGAAGTCGCTGGTACACGCTAGTAATACCGTATGATGGAAAAAAAATGGCGTCCAGTTGGCTGGGAAATGAAGATCGCTGTCATTTTAAATGTAAATTTATATGGGAAATGTCATCGATCGTCATTTCCCAGCCAACTGGACGCCGTTTTTTCTCGATCATACGGTATATACGAATTGAATTGATAATTTAATAGTATTGGTAAAATAATCAGTCCAATTACGCCAGTGTTATAAAGTGTTGAAAAACAAATGAAAGAACTGTATATTTCTCTTTCTGGTCCCTTTAGTAATTGTCCGACCAAATTATCGCCGGTAGTGCCAGTTACGATTATTGTTTTTATGAAACGTAAATTGTGCATGTGATTCGTTGAAAAGACAAATGAACAAATCGTAATAGTCGATTCAATATGAGAAATTGAAGCGTATGATTCGATTCACTAAAAAGAATCGTAATGCCCATCACTACATCGAGCCATACTAAATCACTTACTCGTACCATAAGTCATCGAAATATCGTAGCACAAATGCGAAGGATACGAAGCACTAGTACTTGAAAAATATCTAAGGTACTACTTACTGGACGTCTTATTGGGTTTATTAAATATTATGATAAGGTGTCTTGCCAATGTAATTATAAACCAGAAGATATATTGAAGAGGTACTATTATAGCTAGGAGCCGGTATGTTATAGGCGATTTTTCCCAATTTTCTTTGAAGTGAAACTTCTTTACGCGCGCTGGCAGGAAAAATTCAACGCCGTGACACACAAGCGCAAAACGAAAAGTGGTAAGGACAGCCTACGGCTTAGAAATACATAGTGACGCGACGTGTATTTTGTGAGCAGTCCGCGTGCTAATCAAAAATATTGATATTTTAATACAAATTTTGTGAAAGCGAAACAAATTATTTAATATTTTTATATTTTACACTTATAAAACTATTTGCTGCACGTAAAAACTATTTTTACGCGTATAAAACTATTTGTTACACGTAAAAACTATTTGTTACACGTCAAAAACTATTTTAAACGTGAAAAAAAAATTTAATTTATTACTTTTTCAACGCTTCACACTACACTTTTTCAAACATGTCCTTTAAATCCTTCATTTAATAGCTGTTAAAAAAAATAATAAATTTTTTGATTGTACGGCATATCAGATGTTTTCGAGACTAAATAATCTGCAAAATAAAACAGTAATTCACAACAATACACCAAAACACTTTACTTTTAAAAGTGGACGCGCGTTCTGCCAACCTCGTTAGCATCATCAGCAGATGACAAGGACTCCGCGTTAGCGAAACGTGTGTTAAAAGCAAAGTGTGTTGGTATATTGTGGTGAATTAGTATTTTATTTTGCTGAAAGGTTCCATCTAGGCTTTCCGGAACCGGAACTGTTTTTCGGTACCGCGCCTCTTAGGAACCGGGATTATCCGTTTTTTTTCGGTAGTTTCGGTACCGAATAATTTTTGTTCAGTGGTGGTGCAGTTTATCAATCAGAAAGCAAGGGACAGTTTTTCAAAGTGAAATGGATAAAAAACTGAGATTTTTAATCGCTGACGAGTATTCGACACACATAAAGAAGATTGTCACGCAAGGCGTTTTATTTCATGAGCTTTTCTGTGACTGAAAAGCCCGATACGTGATGTTATCTGCCTACCGCACTCCGGACATTCAAAAATCTCATTTCTTTGTTGCCTCTTTACTTTTTGGTTGTCGCTGTTAACTGAGTTTGCAACTCTTCTCCATTGAGTTCTATTGTGAGCTGATTTTTCCCACTCATTCTCCATGCTAAGCCTCTTTAAGTTTTCGTGGAAAATGTCCTTGTACCTTTTCAGTTGTCCACCCAGCCTCCTCTTACCGTTTACAAGCTCACCGTAAAGTAGAGATTTTGGTATGCGGTTTTCTTGTATTCTGCATACGTGACCAGCCCATCTTAAGCGAGATTTTGTAACCATGACTTCAATACTCTCGCAGTTAGCTTTTTCAAGGACCGATACGTTTGAGACATGATGGAACCACCGGATTCTTAAAAGTTGTCTAAGGTGTCTCTGTTGTAACCTGTTTAATGCGTTCATGTGTCGGCGGTACGGTAAATAATATCAAATTATTAAGTATCAGTCATAAGAAAATTAACATGATCATAAGTAAAGATAATAGTATAGGTAACTTAAATTTTACATGGACAACATGGACTTTTTGTCATGAACACAACCGAACACAAGAGAAAAAACGAAAACACATTGGTAGCTTAAAAATTACATCAAACAACATCAACCAACCTCGAAACCAACTTAACTAAATTTGAAAAACAAAACTTACATTTTCAATTAATGATGCAAATGCCTATAAAAACACAAAAAATATAACTAATACATTTAGCAATATTATACTAAATAATAAAATAACATATTTGAACTTCAATAATTGCTAATAAAAATGACAGAAACTTCAAAATAACTCCAGAAGTAAGAACAGTAAGAGATAGCATCACTTCTTATTTAGAAGAGTTTGATTTCGACCGCTAGAAAGTATCAAGTCTCTCGCACGTAACAAAAAATATGTTTTTAGTTAATATTACCGAGTCCCGAAAGAACCGGGAATTAATAATTTCGAGTCCCAGTTCTTTCATGTCCCAAAAGAACCTATATAACCCGGTACTTTCGAAACCGGAATTTCCCGGTTCTGAACCCTAGTTCAGAACCGGGACTATATATTCAACCTCTAACTAATATTACTTAAAATATGAAGGAAATCATAATTAATATTTTTTCTACGTCAAGAAAAAAAAATAGAATTTTCACGCTAAATCTATACCTAATCTATATTTTCCTGCAACGAAAAATTACAAAAAAAGACCCGAAATACATTTGCATAATTATCGCACGTACAATATCGCAACATAATTACACTTAAAACAGCCGTTACATATATCAAATTTTGATTGGCGTATATGTAAATAAAGCCGAGGCATGCAAATGATTTTTTACCGTGAGTAATTAAAGTAAAGTAAAACGTGGTGCCGGATCGATACGTTTTTAATAACGTATGTATTACAATTATAGATCGCTTTTTAATTTAGTTATTAGCATATTTTTATGGGTTGAAATGAAATTGTTTCTGTACGGTTTCGTAATGTTTGTATGTTTGGTTAATGAGAACCTTGAGTTCAATCGTAAAGTATTATTCGGTTTTTATTATCAATGAAATTTAAATAAAGCCACAAGTTATATTCGAAAATTCAAGATTATTTTTTAAGTTTACATACCTGCGTGAAAACAGACACCTTATAATTTTCCTGTATTTAATGTTCAATATATTTTGTTTCAGTGAGCCGATTTTGATGAATTTTTAAGCAATATGTAGCTAAATTAATTGGCTTTTTATCAATTTTTTAAAATAAAAATTAAACTCCTCATTATACGAGGAAAAACAAAATGTTGATATTTGGGCGAAAGTTTGAAGCACCCTGTGGTTTAAGAAAGTAAAGAATTTAAAAACTACTTAGGTAATCAAGTGGCATTTTTTCTCGATAGTGTGATTTTTTTATTCATCTTAGTTGCGTCTTTTTTGTTGGAGATATTCGCTTTTGAAAAAGGCAGTAACAATTAGTAACCATTTTAGCATTAAAATCATGTCTTTGTTTTGGCCTTAATGAACGTACCCATAAATAGTGTTTATTGATTTTGTAATGTCGTTGAAAAGTCATATTATTATTGTTTGTTGGCAAAAGTTGCGTTCACACCGGCTGCGCCGCGCAAATCATTTTTTTAACATATACTTTTGTGCGGGCTAAAAAAATACAAAGGCTAAGAAACAATAGATAATAGCATGACTTTTTTCATGACAGTGACATTACTAAAACATTATCCATTGCTTCATAGGTGTATTGATGAGGACCAAAAGTAAAGATAAAACTGCTGTAAATCTTTACCGTCTCCTTCAAAGCAAATATCTCGAATAAAAATAAATCTATTGCGATGAATAAAAAAACAAACTATCGAGAATAAAAGATGTCATCCTAGACGTAACACTACTGCACATGATTAGAATGGTCATTGACGGATTCAGGACTGGGAGAATTTTCAGCTTAGGGGCTTGGAACACCCTTAAAAAGAAAATTCCACTTCTACAACTCCCAGTGGATGACATACCAAGAATTTGCAACTTTGAAAAACACCTCACTGAAGTAATGAGCAATAAAAAGGATTGGAAGAGAGAGAAACATTTGCTCAGCATATAAAAGACCATACCATAAAGTGGTATACTGATGCTTCCAAAACCATAGCAGAGAGAGGGATAGGTGTATTTGGGCCAAAAACTAAATAGTCCGAACCAATGAGCACCTAATTTATTTTAGATAGGAACTATCGAAAACAGAAAATAACCATCTTATCCGATAGTCAAGTAGAACTAAAAGCGATCAACTCACCATCAATTTGAAAAGTTGGTCAAACAATACCTAGAGAAGCTGAACAAATTAGGCAAAGAAAATAAAGTCCTCTCTCGTACTCTGTATGCCCGCTCACCAAGGGATAGAAGGCAAGGAAAAAGCAAACGATCTAGCTGGAAAAGGAGCGAACACTCCACTAACTGGACCAGAACCGTTCTGCTTTCCAAGCAAGCTTTCCAACTGAAGAATCTGGAAGACTCCATCCGTAACCTGGAATGGGAACAACGCTCTAAAACACCCGAAAAAGTTCCTCAGAACTTACGACCGAGAAAAATCAAAGATTTTCCTTGATTTAAATAAAGATAATCTTCGGATTGTCACGAGGTTTCTAACCGGGTACAGTCTCATCAACATCTCAGTAGATTGAAGCTGAGAAACAACGGCGAATGCAGATTCTGTGGGGAAAATAGGGAAACACCAGAACACCGGGACACAGTGCACCGGGACGACAACCGTACCATAAACTTTGGTACGGCTGATGTCGAAGATCGAGCTAGCCTCTGTAGAGCCGTCTCAGATACGTCTCAGAAACTGGGCTTTTAAACATTGTACAATCTACGTCGAGAAAATAACCCTTTATGAAGATTTATTTTTATTTTAATTTATTTACTTTGTTAAATCATTCCACAGCTTTACCCTGTGCTCCGTTGATACGTGTAACAGTAACACTGAATCAGTCATACTGATACACTGTTACTATACAGTGATGCTGATAGGTGAGATACCGGTTTTAAATCGTACAACCAGGAGTATCAATCTTTGCAGTGGAGATATAAACTTACATTAAAAGCTTTAAGAAAAAACTGAATATTTTGCACATGTTATAAGAGGTCCTAAACAGTAGTTACTGCAGTATATTATGGAGGGAAAAATCCAAGGAGGACGCAGATGGAGAATATCCTGGCTGTTGAATCTCAGAGGGTGATATGCAATAATATCAAGTGGAATATTTAGGGCAGCCGCAGCCGCAGTCGCAAATAGCTATGATAATAGCCAACCTCTGTTGGGAGACAATACTTCAAGAAGAATGAGGTTTAGACATTTTCCAAATTATTATGCAAAATAGATCCATACACACTACCCCGTATATTATGCTATTTCTGCACACTACCTTTGCGTGACCCCTCTGTGCTCGCGCTTTTAATAGTATATTCGATAAATAAAATCGTTGCTATGGTAACGTCACGGGCATTATTTAACCGACAACAATGGCGGGAAGATTGATCGTGTTCTTCTCTTGTTTTGGCCTTTTTGTAAGCTCGTTTTTTCGCCTTCCGCATAGCCCTCCTTCTACTCCTTGTTCCTAGTCACAATGGAGTATAGTTCGCCTAATACCTCGAAGCTAATGGTACGTATTATTTGTAGAAATGGCGAACGATGTGATCGGCTCGGCCTCCATCGATTATACGTTACAGTATTGAGTTTGTTGTCGATGGTCCCAGGCTTTTGTGTGGTCGGACTAGTTTAGCTTCTTTCGTTTAATTAATAACGAAAGTCAACTATGTATATATATTAAAAAGTTTTTTAGCGTTTCTGATAATGAAGTCCAAAGCCTTAAAAGAGCTTCAGTTGTATACAAGTTTCGATTATATTATGCGGTATTAGAAACTAACTTTTTAATCCAAAAAATCCCAATTCACGAATACTTTTTTAACCATGAAATTTCCTGTTACATCTAATATGTTATTGATAAAATATATTACTGAAAAACTGACAAAAAATTAAACATCAAATTAACAATTACTGCCTGAAGACAGTTACGTAATAAGTTAAGACATTAAAGCTTAAACTGTCTGAATAATGACCTAACTATTCTGTTTTTTGTATATTTTGAACTGTCCATATATTAGCTTTGTTGATTTAACAGAGAAGTCATAAATAATTTTTTTAAAGATCTGCGTATGATGATTACACATACCTAACTTGAACAATTTCGGGCAAACCGATTTTAACTAATTTAAGAAAAATGGCATATATTTTTAAATTGAAACTGAACAGGTAACAATTAGTGAGGAGTTAGAGATAACTCGAGCGAAAATTCGCTCGAGTACTCGAGTGTTGAAATAACCGACATCGCTCGATTAAGAACGAGCGATGCAAGTGACGAGTTACGAGCGACTAACGCAAGCGATCCTAGAATGAAATAAATTGAAATCCGATTTTAATGTTACATACTCGATACAAAGCCGAGCGAATTTTCTACATACATTGTAGGTAGCAAATTTATACGACGTTATCCGTCGCGTATATGAGTGACGGCAATGCGTTAATCTAAAATCGAAACTGAATCAAGCGAATTACTCGTCGCTCGTCGCTTGCTACTTGCCGCTTGCTATTCATCACCGAAAGAATATGTGTTCTGCGCACGCAACTTACGGCTTCGCGTTAAGAATTGCGAGTACAACCAGCGACGGGCGAAAAACCGTATTTTTTAATACGAGCGAAATTTCGCTCGAGCAATCGCTTGAAACTCGAGTACTTGATTATTGAAATTAATCGGTTTTTTCCATAACTAGAAACAATGCAAAACCAGAAATATGAAAACAGACCTTAAATGGTCAACCTAGGATTTTATCATTGTCAAATGTAATTTGTTGTGCTATCTATACTACTAGATACTTTCTAGTACCTACGGTTAGTGTCGCTGAAATGCATTTTGTAATTGAAAACTTCTTCGAATTAGGCAAAAGCCCTGATGTATAGAAAATACAATTTTACATTCACAAATTCGCAGTTTGACAAATTAAGGTATGTTGGCATTTGCCTGGTTTTGCATTGTTACCTGTTCAGTTTTAATTTAAAAATAGATGCAGTTTTTCGAATTATTTAAAATCGGCTTGTTCAAAATTGTTCAAATTGGCATGTGTATTCGGCATATTCAGACCTTTAAAAAACCTATTTACGACTTCGCTGTGAAATCAGCAGGGAAATCAATATTTGTTCAACAGTTCAAAATTTGCATGAGATTTCCTATGTTTCCATCACCAATGCACCACCAATATGCATCACCAAATTAAGGAGATTTTGGGATTCTGAAATGCGTACAATCTATGCCACCAATAGCAGTTGGAAAACTACATGCTTTCATGAAAAATTATCGGTAATTTTGATGCACTTGGGTAATTACATCCGAAAATCCTTCCTCCGCAGATCTAGCGAATCTAATTCAATTATTGGCCTTCTCTAAAACTGCGTGATTTACCAAAGTAAATGTCAGACTAGATGCTGCAGACAGTAATTTTATGGACATCGAGTTCTTCAGCTATAATTTTGAAAACCCTGGTCCAACAATTATCGCAGAAAAACTTTCTTTTTGATCAAAATTTTCTTTTAAGATCTCTGTTATCTCTGTTACCTCGCCTTTCACCCATATCATTAAAAATACTTTGCTAACCACTCTAAATTTTCGCGAGCAAATCGATATAACTTTCTGGAATCAATAACTCTGCAATCTTTATGTACGCTGTATATTTTTAGGCAAATTTATATATTCAGCCATACCAGAAAAACTCAATGTATACCGCACATGTATACCGCAAAATAAAACAAAGTTGATTCAAGTAAATGATGCTGGGTACCTTAAAAATTCTAAAGCAATTACTCAGTTACTACACTAGAAAAAGCATTTCCTTAATTTGTTCATATCATTTTAAGCAAATGTTAGAAATTGCTTCTATTTTTTAACAAAAAGCTTTAGCTAGAAGCAATTTCTGCAATTTAAAGCAACTGCTGAAAACAAAAGCAATTACTTAAGATTTTATTCAATTCTAGTTTCAAGCATTTACTTTAATTTTGAAAGAAAAAGCAATTGCTAAATTTTTATTCATTAGGGTGATTATTATAGTCCATCTTTATACATTTTATTCAGAGATTTTAGTTCTGTATGTAATCACAAATAGAACATTTATTTACGTGGCAGCATTTGTTAAAAGAGTGTAAACATCTTTACATACCGTGTTGTGCATCGGAACACGGGGCATATAGGGAAATTGGAACAACTTTCGTTGCACGTCATCAATGACATGCGTCGTCTTATAGAGTTTGCGGTCGTATTATGATGTGCAACGAAAGTTATTTTAATTTCCCTATAGGAAATTCCATATTAATTTTGAAAAGGTCAAATATTATCTCCCCAGATAATTTTATGCAAAAGTTGTATTAGACTTTTTTGAAGAGGTAACGTTGTACTTTTGTATAGAATTTAATTTCATTTGGATTGGTCATTTAAAAGTTATTTGAAAAAAATCTACCTTAATAACATTTATAATACGGTCCAGAGAAAGCTACAATTAAAATACCAGCACAAAATGTGTTTGTGTCATTGTCAAATTCGATGTGACATATTGTTTACAAAAATTTGAAGGTACCAAACAGTCATTTAGTATAAAATAAATATGAATTTCGCAACTTCTGAAAAAGTTACAATGGTTAAACGGCATTTTGCTGGAAATACTATTCCTGCTGTTAGATATGTTCGCAGTCTCCGGAAAGCTTATACCGAATAAGTCAATGGGAAGTCAAAGGATACAGTAGGATCTTTCGCCGCACAACTTCTTCCTGTGGAGCCCACCCAAAAAACGGTTTTTATGGGCATATTAAATACAGAAATTTAGGTGGACTGAAAACGACATCTCTGTGGAATGCTAAAGATTCTCCTCTTAACAGTTTTGTATTGTGAGGCGTGAATTTCACAATCATTTGTAGTATTGTTTAGCTGTAAATGGGGAGCAAAATAAAAACACTAGATCACCACAATACACCAAAACACTTTTACTTTTACACTGAACGCGCGTTTCGCTAACCATGTTAGCATTATCAGCAGATGATTATAAGCTCAGTTTATAATCATGGTTAGCGAAACGCGCGTCCAGTGTAAAAGTAAAAGTGTTTTGGTGTATTGTGGTGATCTAGTGTTTTTGTTTTGCTGTGTCACACCAAAGGTTCCAACCCTCAACTGTAATGTAAATGGGGAATTATGTAAACATTTTATTAATTAGTATAATTTAATAAAGTTTCTTTAATTACAAATATTTCTTTTATTTGTTAAATTATTGTGGATGTATGTGGTATGAGCGAGGCCTGCGTGTGATCGAGTAATGAACAGCAAACAACTCATACACCGCGGATACTATTCTCAGATCAACTAATTCTTTTGTAGATAATCATTCCAATTCCGGAAAAAAATAACCACCTTTCTCAAACCACATAAATTCAATGACAAAATCATATTTTTGCTGGTATTTTAATTCTAGCTTTCTCTGGGACGTATTATAAATTTTTAGTAATTTGAAGGTAGATTTTTGCATACTACATAACTTTTTGATCCCTATTCCTAATGAAACCAAATTTTACACAAAAGTACAACTATAACGCCTCTTCAAAAAAGTCTTATACAACTTTTGCATAAAATCATCTGGAGAGATAATATTTGACCTTTTCAAAATTAATATGGGATTTCTTATGTCCCGCGTTCCGATGCATCACACGGTACAGATCATGGTTTCTATAAGGCATGTCCGATAGTACTTTACGGTATAAAACTATCGAAAAAATCCTAATTATTTGACTTTTCAACATTTTTCTTAACCTCAACAGGAGATATCAATTTCTCCCAGTTGTGATAGCGATCTATTCTGACCGAAGCAAAGAAAACCAAAGGCAGAAGAACGAAAATAAAAAAGAAGAGGGAAATTAAAGCGTTGATATGTTGTTATCGGTTTAGTCTCTTCCGTTGGAATGTGGACGTCGGATTTATTCCTTGGCGTAGTACCGAGACCGGGAGAGACGTAGTACGTATGGCGGTGCCTTAAAAATAAATGCCTATTTAAAAGTTGCACCCGCCGCCTAGAATCTGATCAGATCGCATTCCTAGCTAAGTGGAGTTATCATTGTAGATGAAAAGTTTAAATCGCAACGAGCTTCGAGATATAGAGTAAAAAATCGTCAAACTCCTCATAGAAACATCTTAAAACTAAGGCCGGACTGAAACTGGTCGCACACGGAAGACTGTTTTAGTCAAAAACGTGTTTGTCCCGGGCAAAATATTTTTTGTCTTTTATAAAAACATAATAATAATAATAGTTCTTACTTCGAGTGCTGGAAATATGTAAAAACGGCAAACAAATTACAGATCTTTAAAAACATTTTGTGAAGACTTGGAGTACAGTTTTACAAGTCAATGGTTAAAATGAGGTTTACATAACTGAGCGGCTCCCTAACAAGCGAGGAATATTTCAAGGAGATAGCCTTATATTAGTATTTTAATAAAGCACGCTTTTAGATGTTTCAAAAAACTTTTAATAAGAGTAACTTTAACTCAACATATATGTTTCGGCTTGTTAGGCCTTTTTCAAGAGTTTTTTAAGAACTAATCGTCTAACTACACTGTAACTATATATATATTTACTATGGGGGTGGGTTCAGAGAGTTTACAATAGGGGTAATAAAAAATGTGTTTAGAAATCCTTGTTGGTCGTTAACGACCAACACATTTTTTATTACCCCTATTGTAAACTCTCTGAACCCACCCCCATAGTAAATATATATATAGTTACAGTGTAGTTAGACGATTAGTTCTTAAAAAACTCTTGAAAAAGGCCTAACAAGCCGAAACATATATGTTGAGTTAAAGTTACTCTTATTAAAAGTTTTTTGAAACATCTAAAAGCGTGCTTTATTAAAATACTAATATTTCAACGATGTTTCACAAGGAACCAACCACAGCTTCAGTACAAGAGATAGCCTTAGTCCAATGTGGTTCTGTCTTGCACTTAACCCCGTTAGTAGCATGCTTAACAGTAGCCCACACGGATACGAAATAAATCCAAACACCACATCGCGCACCTTTTTTATATGGACGACCTTAAACTATATGCTAGGGGCCCCGACCAACTTGGAAACCAATTAAAAACGGTAGCAGGCCATATGGAACTGGGAATTGACAAATATGCGACAATACATATAACCAAAGGTCCAGGATCCGGAAAGTATAACACTGATGGATGGAACATGATGGAACTGATGGATGAATGGAATAGACATCGAACAAGAATACAAGTATCTGGGAATTGAACAAGCATTTAACATCAAGGAAACATTAAACAGAGAACGGGTTAAAGATAAATTTTTTCGCAGATTAAATATTGTACTGAGAACTGTCTGAATGTCTGGAAGCAAAAAAGAGTTTCGATGCAATCAATACCCTGGCAGCATCTGCACTCTGTTTACATTTGGTATTCTGCCGTGGTTTACCATTGAGCTAAAACATCTGGATCAAAAAGTCAGAACTTCACTAAATACAGGATGCACCATCCAAAATCTACCTTGGAAAGGTTATACTTACCAAGATATGATGGAGGGAGATCTCTTACAAATCTTGAACTCGCACACTTACCTACAGCAGAAAGAAAACCTCATCAAATATGTTTTATGGCAAACGCTCTACTACCATACAAGCCATCATCAAAACAGACAAAAATCTGAGTGCACTAAATCTATCGCAACAACTAGTGGAAACACACAAAGCAAGGAGACAACAACTAAAATCAGATTGGGCGTAGAAACACTCTATGGGAGGTTTGCTGCGAGAAATAAACAGCAGGATGCATGCAAGACCATGCCAGTCACCGACCTGAAGCATGGATATCTCTTCCTAGAAATAAAATGAGCCTTGGCGGCGATACAAAATCAAGCAGTACCTACAATAACATATAGAAAATACATACTAAAATAAGACGTACCTTTAAATGTACTTTTTGTGTACTTTTAAATGTTCGAAGTAAATAACTTAAAGGTTGTTTTAAAAATTTTTGTAAATTTTAAAGATTTTTGTAAATCTAAAATAATTTCTTAACATTTTAATGGGACACAGTAACTTATAAGTAGACTATAAGACAAAGTAAACTTATAAGTAGACTTAAAAGATATAAGTAGACTTAAAAAAATAAAAATTATAACAAAAGAACCGAAAGTATGCAAACGAAAAATAAAAGTAGCTTTAATAATCCAATCAAATATAAACAAATATATTGCTTAAGCATCTGTAGACGATAATGATGATGGCTATTGCTTCTTTGATTTTTCTAACAACACTATATAACATAAATCTTCGAAGTTTGATTTTATCTAATGTTAATCTTAAGTGTTCTCTGAATAGTTACATGATATTTTAAATATTTTTTCTTGGCTCATTTTTATTTTTGCGTCTGAAGATAGATGGATCTATTCCCTGAACGATATCATATTTGGTTAGGAAAATTTGTTTTACGAGTCAAAGTCCACCGTCAAGCGAGTGTCCGTTTGGATTCTAGGCAATTGAATTTTTACAGAAAATAACTTTTAATTTTTAAGTTTCAGTGGCGAAACACAAAGTTTTTTTGGTGTAGGTATTTGTTTTTTTTTCTTTTTTACAAAAAAATGCCATTAATTATTTAATAATACCTAATTCATATGTTATTTATATATTATATCATATACAATTTAAATACATAATAATAATGCAAATTTTAACTCTATAACTTCGAAATTATCGATACGCACACTTCTATGCTCACTTGCGTTTTCCAACAAACTATCTTGATTTGTCACACATGCCATAGTGTCTCGCAGGGGCCGACCTTTAGGCACTGAATTAAGATTTTTTATCCTCTAGCGGGTAATCTACAACTATTACCAGTGGTGTAGCTCAGTGAAAGTGCCATTGCAGCATTACATTGATGTTACAGTAAAAAACCCTAGTAAAAGTGTAAATCTAAATAACACTCTCACTGAAATTAACTTAGCTTGTTTTTTTTAATATAAATATTGCAGTCAGTTAACTTCCAACACTCCAGCACGAGTTGTTCCATGAGAGTAATCAATGGTGATATTGAATATGACGGATCCAAGGGAAAAACTTGATAAGCGCCAATTTCGTAATTTTAGGATTTTACAATATTATAGTAGTCTAAAGTCTAACCTGGCCTTACAAAATGTATAAACTTTGCAGGGCAATAAGTTGTTAATTTAGCTAGTTAATAGTGTACTATGAGATACACATTTTTTATACAAATTCACAAAAAATATTGGTGAATATAAAGATATATTATAATTTAAGGATTGTTTCTCGACCGTACTTTTAGTATAAAGGATAAAATCTCAGGTTATATCGGTCTGTTTTCATTCAATGACACTCATTTATTCATTAAAGCCTCTATATTTCATTAGTGGTTACTAACATCATCAGGAGGTACCAAGCTACAAGAAACATTATTCTTTACAACAAAGCAATCCAGCAAACAATACTTTTGATGGCCCTACAGAAGATATACAGGGCCAACCAATAATAAAATACAAAAAACTGCCTTTTATTCAGGGACTGACTAACAATATAATTAAACAAATCGATGATAATTCCAATTAGCAAAATATAATATGTAATGTAATGGGCTAATTAAAAATAGCAAAATATAATATGTTAACATCAGGAAGAATATTTTCGAACGTTAGGGACAGGGCTCCAATACTTAATCAGAGTAATGTTATATACAAGATCCCTTATCTTGGCTGTGAGGGATGCTACATTGGCCAAACATCCCAGTCTTTAAAAAGAAGAGTAGCACAACACAAAAGTGATAGCAAATTTGGCAAACGTTCATGTGCTCTAGCAATTCATTTTCAGGATAAAGACCATAATTTCGACTACAAAAATGTCTCAGTTTTAGACCGTCAAACTAATTATAATAAAAGACTGTTCTTGGAAATGACACATATTAATAAAGAAAACTCCATTAATTTTAGATCGGATATTGACTGAGTGTGATTTATTGCAATGTTTTGAAAAATAATATAAAATAAATTAGAATAATAATTCTACTTTTAATAGTAATTAATATCATTATATACTAATATTAATATATCCCAACAATTTAAATAATGTTTAAAAAAAGTTTTTTTACTTGTTAATAAAGAAATAATTATTAGTGTTTTTGATTGTGGTAGTAGTTTTTTTGTTAAAGATTTTTTAATACATGTAAATGAATTTTTTTCTCGGCGCATTGATATACCCTACTTACTTACAGAATAAATTTATAATGTGTGGTGTGGACGTACCGATATTTTAACTCTAATTGTAAGTTATTTTAGATTATTTAATTAATATTTCTGGTTTTTACTTATATATAATTAGTTGCCATATATTATTATGTCTTTTACCTCATTGTAATTTGTGACGAAATTTTTGTTGATTTATTTTTGTGTTTTTTTTGTTCTTTGATTTTCGTCTTTATTATGTTAACTCTTATCTTGTATATTTGTATTGTTTGCTGGATTGCTTTGTTGTAAAGAATAATGTTTCTTGTAGCTTGGTACCTCCTGATGATGTTAGTAACCACTAACAAAATAGAGAGGCTTTAATGAATAAATGAGTGTCATTGAATGAAAACAGACTGATATAACCTGATATTTTATCCTTTATGATATATTATAACATATTAACACACATGCCACAAATTAACCATACAGCGATTTTACAAACGAGTTATAAAACTAAAGAACGGATGGTAAATTTACTACAATAATCTGTGGCAAGAAATAACCATCAATATTGTTATTAAATTCACAAATTAATTAATTACTTATTACTTCCCACGAATAATTTGACAAATGTCTCCCTTTGGATACGCCACTGAATTAGAACTAGGGACGTCTCGGAAAAAATAATCGGCACTTTTCGTGCGCCACGCTATTTTCTAGAAATATTATAAGCGCTTACTTAAGACCGGTATCCCATTTGATATCTGTGGAGATATTTCGCAGGGGGTCTTTCGAACAGAAAAAAAAACGATATTAAAAAATTAATATCGCTATTTATATATACTCTACGTGGTAAATACATGAATGAACATTTATCATTCTGGATGAAACAGTCTGGTATTATTAATGTGCACCATGTCAATGAAAAGTACCTAATTAAAAACTGAAATAAAAGACATATAAAATGATTGTTTGAAAAAGTCTGGGATTTTCGCTACTATAAAAGAATATTTTTAAAAAAATTATAAGTCATTTTTTGTAAACACTACTGGCGTTGGATCAAAAATAACTTTTTTTTGTGTAGATTTCTCTTGCAGCGGCGAAAAACTGACTTTTTTTCATGAAGTGACTAGTATAGTAACTACTATAGACTTAGAATATACAGGGTGTTAAAATCTTAATATTTTTTAGATTTATTATAATTATCTTCCAAGTACTTTACGCGTTTCGAATAAAATTTTGAGAGTAAAAGTTACTATAACTGTGACATATTTTAAAGCTAAAAAAGTGTCAACATATTCACCAGGGACGTGCATATGGGTTATCACTGGAATATTTTTATAAAAAAGGATGTACGCCACTGACTTTTCTCTTGTTTGCGAAATAGTGTAAGCAGTGTTTAATGCCGATTAAAAGTTGTGAATGAAATTAATATTGAGAGAATCGAGGAGATAATTTTAATATGAGAATTGAGAATAATAAATTAGGTTAAATATACAATTTTTTAATTTTATTAATTTTATGATTAATTAAAATGCTTTTATCTCATCAAGGAGGCAGAATTTGGCAGAATATCAAGAGATAATATTTAATTGGCATTAAACGGCCAACAAGATTTTGATATCAAAAGAAAAAAGTCAGTGGCGCACATGTTTTGTTTGAAAAATATTGCAGTGATAACTCATATGCACGCCCATGATGAATTTATCGACACTTTTTTAGCATTAAAATATGTAGCACTTATAGTAATATTTACCCTCAAAACTTCATTCGAATCACTAAAAGTACTTGAAAGAAAATTATAATAAATTGGAAGATTATTAAGAATTTAACACCCTGTAGCTGCGAAACAAAGTAGAATAGGACCTATGTTGATATGAAAAATAAATCTTATTTTTAAGTGAGATATCTCCCCACTAGAGATGACTCATGTTTTTTGAAACATCTGTATACTTTAATACGTTTTAAAGAAAATTAGAACACCACTGTAAAGTTATGAAAAAAAACGATATTCTTGTTGATATGCTCTTTCCTTGGTCTTTTTATTCAATGAGTAAAGTAGTAGTAGACCTCTATAATAAAAATATTTGTTTTGGTTTTATTACTAATCAATCAGAAATATTAAAATATAGAACTTTCTCACTCCACTTTAGTGTACAGTGTATTTATTTTATTACTCCAAAGTGGTTTCCGAAAAGATGTTTCATTTTGATATTTATTAGACATGTCTTCGGTTGCTGTTCAACGTTCCGCACGATAAAACACTAGAAAGTTAATAGGCCCGTTTTCTTGTATTTTATTTTAGCCTTATTTGCATTTACCATGATTTAATGATATGTTGAATACGACAGTAGTTTCTTACTCCAGTTTCCTATTTTTGTTTCGATTTAATTTCGAGAATATGGGGCTCTTTAAATACTCGGAGGTTATTAGAATATTTCAGTTTTTTATTTATTTAGTTTTTTAGAAGTACTTTAACAATTTGGAATAATTGTTCTAAAATAACTAACAAGAACTAATTACAAGTTCCAATACATTGCTATTAGAATCTCTTGTAACTGAACTGTACAGGGTATCTCAAATTTGAGCCTCATCATTAGGGTCTCGGAAACTAGAAGTGATACGAGGTCGGGATAAATGAAGACAAAGTTGCGTAATTTGATGCTGATAAAAATGTTTAAATATTAGTTTAAAAATTCCGAAGATTTTTGATGTATCGCACTGATTCGAAAAACCCATATTAATGGCATTTTTCATAAAGGTCTGTGGAATCTATGGTAGAGGTAAGGAGAATTATCTTCGTGTGCATTGTAAAAGTGGTAAAACGGTGTATTATAAAACAGGAAACACTTAAGGTGGCGCTGTTGTAGCAAAAGCTCTAAATTTGAAAGAAGCGCCAAACATTTTTAGAATAAGAAATAATTAATAAGAGATAGATAAATATGCGGTCTCAAAAGGCGCGTGTTGCCACTTTTGTTTTACTAACTTTGCTTTGTTTATAACCGCTACGTTCAGTTCAGTCTTTTATTTTTTATTAGTGCCACTACACTGTGGTAATTTAGTAAACTCTTACTTTTCCCATTTTTGTGACCATTTTTTCAAATAAAATCCCGTAAGATATATTTCTCCTTACCTCTACCCTCCATAGCAAGATCTTACGAGAAAATCATTAATAATTACTAATTAATTTATATTCAAAAAATTGTTTAGCCAATCTAGTACCTTCTCTCTTCCTTCTATTTAGTATAGCAAAGTTTATTTCTTAAGAAAGTTTCCATTTAAGTTGACTTAATTAGAGGGATAATTATTTTTGCATCATGTGAGTAATTTTTTTGCAACTGTAAATGTTTAACTCTTATTTTTGTTTCTATCGCAATAAACGGCTGCTATTGATTATAAAAATGACCAAAAAGCATGCCTAGGTTGCTGAAAACTGATATATTTAGGTAAAAATGAAAAATAAAGAACTTTTTCAATATATTTTTTTTAAATTCGGCCAATAACCACATTTTTTGGTCATTCGTTTGTTAAAATGTCAAACTTAACAGATACCCGAGAACAGCAATTCTTTTTATGTAAGTTTTAATCTAGTTCAATGCAAAACATTAAGGCTAAAATTCTAACTAAAGTATTAAATAATAAAGTTACTGTAAATATCAGCAATAGAGGTATCTATGTACTTTGAATATTCCTGATAACGGAGTGATATAAATGTCTAAAATGTCGAAATAAACACAATAAAAGTTTTTCATATAAATTTAAGTATGAATGAAACATTATCTACCAAAAAAACGTTAAACATACTAAGTTCTTCCATTGTTTGTAATACATACCTATCTATGTGAATAAATAAACCAAAGTTGGGTTAGTTACACTGTGTTACAAAGTTTCGTCTAAGCGCACACAGTGATGAGGTGTTCTGATATTTTCCCATTTGCATTTGTCAATGTTTCTTGAGGAGACAGTGTGTCCTGTTAAAAAATCCGTGACAATCTGAAGGTTGCTCTTGCTTAAATCAAGAGAAATCTTTGATTCTAAGAGAGATCTTTGATTTTTCCAGGTTGTGAGAAAGCTCTGAGAAATATTTTCGAGTATCTTAGACCGTTGGTTGATTTTCATTCCAGGTTATGTTCACGTGAGAATCGCGCATTAGGCGGTACGATTTACCCGGATGAGCTAGTAATAAGATAAACTGGTTTTTAAATTTTAAATAGCTCTAAACCCACAACTTTTTTTCAGTGAAATTTATTAGACCACACAAACTGAAAAATTATTTAATACAAGGTCATATAGCATTAGCGCCGTACAATAAAATATGTACCGCACTATTTTGGAGCATTAGTTCACCTTGATTTTTTTTTGTTCGTCTTTTAACCGAACATTTACATTATTAATTACTGCTTGTAAAAGAATGCAAATCTTTATTAGTTTAGTTCACTAATTAATTATACGTTTCAATAGAAAAATTTTGAAAGAGATTTGGCATGATTTCAAACAAATTGTTAAGGTTACTCCTCTGATCGCTGATTGATATCTCCAAAGATTAAATCAATGTAATTGTTCAATTACTTATTTCCATTTGTTTAAAACCTGCTTAAAAATAATCATATTGAAAAGGTATGATTAAATTAGTTTATGTTTACGTCACCGACTTATACAGTGTATCCAAAAATATTTGGACGCGTAAGAAGAATATACCAAGTGCGTCTCAAAAGTGGCTACCCCTTTTTTTATTTTTTCAGATAAAAAACGCTATTTAGTATGTTAGTATATGACGTAAATTATGATATTCATACCAATAATAATGAGAGTAAAAATGAGTATATGACTGGTCTCTCTTCATAAGTATTCTTAAAATAATGAAAAAAATATCTTGGAGAACATGAAGAAGTATATTTCACATTTACCATCACTATTCTATTATGTACTATATATTTATTATTACGTATAAGATCTAGATAAAAATGGAATGATGCTCTGAGAGACCTAGCCTTTCGCTAGCAATTACTTTAAAAATATGGTTGAGCAACAATGTTGTTATTGCTATTACATGACTTGGTTGCTCTTCATACATAATATGTAGGTAGAGTTTGTCTAGTGAAAGAATTACTTGACAGTGACAATTGTCTTGACAATTTATTAGGAATATGACAATTATTTCTAAAATGTTTAATACCCACTTATATTTATTACATTGTCACGCGTTTTGGCCTTAGCTCGGCTCTTTTAAATTAAAAAAAAAGAAAAAAAAATTTAGAAAAGAAGTAAAAAAAATACGAAGAAGAAAAAAATATTATTAAGTTAGCGATTAAGAAAAATAAATATTTATGGAATTTGCAGGGGTCTAGTCGCGAACAAATTTATGCCCTAGCTCAGAAAATTCGGAGAGTAGGGGCGGGTTAAGAGCGCCACTGACTTTAGACGGAAAAAAAGTCAGAAATCCCCAAGGTGTATTTAGGGCCTTACAAGTTCCACAAATACATAAATAAAAAAAAGTAAATAAATAAACAAAAAAGTCAAGATCTTAGAGAATTATGTAGACATAGGGCCAAAGGAAATATAAAAAATAATGCAAACTGATTAGTTTCAGTACCCTCTATTGAAATATAAAAGGAAAATATAGGAAACAGTAAATAGAAAATACCAAATAGCAAATAGTAAATTAAATAAATCAATAAAAAAAATTGTGCACCAAGAAAAATATATCTCACAATACGCAAGTAACAAAATTACGTAAATACCTAGGTACCTTTCGTGATCACGTAAGATTTACAAAATAAAATATATATGTATATATCAGCGCAACTAAATTCAGCTAAGATATCAAATTAATCAACAAATTAATAAATCAAATAAATAATACTAAACCAATTCACTAATAATAATAATTAATAATATAATTATTAAATAAATAAATCAAAATAATCAACTAATAATTATGAATTCATCAGTTCAAGAAATTTAGATATCGATAAAAAAAATGAATAGATTTAAATTTTAAATAGAGACAAAAAGAAACTGTGTCAGCTGTATTAAATTTACAAAAAAAAATTAAAGGAAAAAAAAATGAAATATTATTTTATCAACAGAATTAAGTATGTGAAAATTTATTCTAATTAAATTATAATGTTAAAAAAAAAAAAATTATCTACGTTTAGTATTCGTACGCACCAATGAAATTCAAATCGTAAGATAGGAAAAAAAAATAAAATTGAATTGTACGATACCAAATAGTTGAAAATCTTCTAAATCAAATCAATCTTGGGCAGACACCGTCGGCTGTCAACTGTCAACCGTCGACTGTCAACTCCTCCAGAAAAGTAAAATGGATACAGCGAAAAAAACTGCTCCAACAAAAAAAACTGGCTCAGAGAGAAGTCTTCAACACAGAAGAAAAACTTCTTCGGCCCAGACAAAAAACTTCTTCGGTCCAGACAAAAAACTCTTCGGCTCCGACGAAAAAAACCCTACGGAGAAATAATATTATAGTTTCTCCATAGTACGAGATACCATAAAAAAAAGATAGTTTTTTTTTTAAAGAAGAAAAAAAAGTGGAAAGAAATGAATTAATTTAAAAAAATAGGCTTTACCTGTTTTCTACGAATCCTCAGGTGATTAATATTATTTCTTCCCCTGGATGGAATGGGGTGCTCAATAAAAAAAAAGCGGCTGCTTGGTTGACCCACGTCAGCTTTTTGAGGTGAAAATCCCGTCACCGGTAAACCGTAGCACCGTCCAAAAAAACAAAAGGTAAGATAGGATGCTGCAGTAATTTTTGAGGCACACTCGAAAATCCCCACAAGGGTAAAAATCAAAAACTTGACAAAAATGACCGAGAGGCCTCTGTACCTCACACTAGCTGAACATAAAGTGACCAAACCAAGGTAGTTCCAAGAAAAACGAAAACCTTTTTTGCAACAAAGAAATAGCCAGATAAAAACACGAGCCCTTGATAAAATATGGATTGCCAACCATGAGCTGAATAAAGACATGAAGAAAAAGTTATATATTAAAGGAAAATAAAGTTAATATCAATAATTTATATAATTAATAGAATAAATAAAGTTAACGAGATTAATGAAAGTTATATAGAAATTTGCTTATCAAAACATTCAAAAATTAATAAATAACAACAATCTAGAGATATTGCGCATGACTCACTTGCCGGATCGATACGATATTTTTAAGACAATTATGCTTAGAAAATTCTACCTAAAAATTAAAATAGAGCAACATAAATTTAATGAGTTTAACTAAGTGACAATAGGCTCAATAATTACTGTTGATTAAATAAAATACAAAAATATATAATCAATTTATTAAAGTATATTTTGGGTTGCCTAATAGTTAATGTTAATAAAAATATAAATAAATATTTGACAGTTCAATTCAAAAATTTCTAACCTACGTATTTAGTATATAAACAGAATTAACGGCGGAAAGAATTATTTTATCTATTTCGGCTAAAATAAATATTAAATTGTATTAAATCAAACTAGTTTTGTGCTGCAAAAAAAATGTTATTAAGTGTGAAATATGTTTAGTTAAAAATAAGGATGGAATAATTACTTTTGTTAACATGTAAGTACGATTTATTTATTCTTGGTTTACTGAATTGAACTGATCGATATTTCAGACTAATAATAATATCAATTAGCGTTAAATTATTAAAGAAAAGAAATAAAATAGTTTAGTGAAATTTTGGCACGTTACAACATTATATTTTTGTCATTGATCATGTTGATCTTATATTTTATTTTGTTTCAGGTAAACAGGCAGAACAAATTCTTTCGGTAATCCTTGGTAAAGGTAAAATATTTCTGAATATTTTAATAGCGATATATTTTTATAATCATTCTTTATTCAGTTCTTTTATTAGAATACATATTAGGGTGTTTTTATTGTTAAACATTTTTATCTATAAATAATAATATACTACCATAATTGATAATTATTATTTTTTGTCATCCTCTTAGAAAACGTTTTATTGTGATACTCTTGGTCAGGTCAGAGCTGCAACAAGTCAGTTTTAAAAAGACTTAAGTCTTAACACAAATAAATGTTATCTGTAGTCTTAAGTCATTTCTAAAATCAAAATGATTTAAATCCTAAGTCAATTTCAACATAAAGTTAGTGAGGAAAAAAATTATACTTTATACAGGGTGCCCCATTTTTGTGTGTTTTACTTTACAGGGTTTCTCGTTTATGAGCAGATACACAAAGATGCGATTTCACATTACTGTGCTACTTTTTTATGAAACTAAAGATGGTACACACATATTTATCTTAGCCCTCTTAGTTCATGAAATATAGGACGAATTTGAAATTGTTGCATTTTTAGACCCCCCCTATCTTATAATGTATCGAAAAGATATGAAAACCGAGTTCCATAGAGTTTTCCACGTAGAATTCAATGGTGTAACTAGGAGGCTGTCATTCTTTAAATATGACCCATACTTATTTTTATAAACAAGGTAAAAATGCATTTAAAACTTGACATGACATTTTACTATGACGGAAGCGAGTGTCTGTGTTTTTGATCTGCAGCCCCGCTGCCGTTTGACAGTTCAAAAAGAGATGCCGCTGTTAAAAATTTATCATAAAAACATATGAAAATCATGCTTGCTTCATCCACGTTACCGTAGATGGAGCTAAGAAGACTTTGGTAGGGTATATATAAATTAACAATTGTTGCATGCACGTCCCTGATGAATTCAATATTTTGGCCCCTTTTTCCGCTTCTCGTATTTTGTTTACATACAGTGTGTCAATTTTAAAACTTCCCACCATTAATATCTTTCTTGAAGTTAAAAATATGAAAAATCGGAAAGACCCGTCAATTTTATTTGTAAGGGGGACACTTCAAATTAATATTGTTAGCCTTTTTCTTTTAACCCCCTAGGAAGGGGAGATGTCACCCTTACAATCTTAAATGGGAATGCGGGTGAAGTGGCACATCGTTTTAAAGGGCGTTTAATTATCTTTTCAGTGGTATCCTACTTTGTTCCTTTTTGTCGAGTGGTTTCCGAATAATCACGTTTCAAAGTTGCAGAAACAATTAAACATGCCTGCATTGAGCTTTTGGTTTTCAGTCTAGTGTTTACACAAAAATTATTGCAATGGATCTCCTTATAGTACAAAAGATTAGAAGATCACATTACACCACTTACACCCTATCTTATAAGTTGTTCAGAATGTTGTCCATTTTCCTGTTAATAATGATAAAGTGTGTGTTTCAAACTCCTCCCTAACATTTCGGAAAACTTCACAGGGAATTGACCGGCATTCTGCTGTAATTCGCCGTTTAAGATCATCAATATCAGTAGGCTGTGTTCTATAAACAATGGATTTAAGATGTCGAAGTCCCGAAGAAAGAAATCTAAGGGTGTTAAATCCGATGATCTTGGAAGCCATTCAATTAGTCCCCTTCTGCCAATCTATGTACCCGGAAATATCTCGTTTAACCACTGTCGAATCGGAAGAAAATAATGAGGTGGTCAACAAATCCTCCTGTATAACTGATTAGAGGTTGCCACTCATTCGAATTTAAGAAAAGAAACGTTAATATTTATGACGTTTTCTGTTTATTAGTATTTCGACCCCCCTCGAAAAATATAATTGCTACGTCCATGTTTCCACCTAATCTTCTCATTATTTCTACAAGGAGATCCATTGCAATATTTTTTTATAAACACTAGCCTGAAAACCATAATCTCAATGCAGGCATGTTTAATTGTTTCTGCAACTTTGAAACGTGATTATTCGGGAACCTCTGGACAAAAAGGAACAAAGTAGTATACCACTGAAAAGAGAATTAAACGTGCTTTAAAACAATGTGCCACTTGACCCCCATTCCCATTTAAAATTGTAAGGGTGACATCTACCCCTCCAAGGGGGTTAAAAGAAAAAGGCTAAAAATATTAATTTAAAGTGTCCCCCTTACAAATAAATTTGACGTGTCTTTCCGATTTTTCATATTTTTAATTGAAAGAAAGATATGAAGGGTGGGAAGTTTTAAAATTGACACACTGTATGAAAACTCTGACTAAAATATTTTCTAAAAAGACTTAAATCTTCTCTAAAATGAGTTAAATATTTTAAAAGATTTAAACCTTTTTTAATGACTTAAACTTTAAGTCTTAAATCAGCTTTCGAAATATGACTTAAAATCAAATGACTTAAGTCATTAAAATGATTTAAATAAAAAAATTGGTCAAGTGCGAGTCGGTCTCGCGCACGAAGGGTTGCGTACCATTCTATTCATATTCCATTATATCTATACAACATTAGACACTATATTATTATAAACTTTTTTTCCGATTTAGCTGAAATTTTGAATGTGCGTATAAGTAATTTAAAAAAAAATGAAGAAACACATTACTAAAAATTGTCTGAATCAATAATAAATATGTAAAAAGTAAAAATAAATATGTACAAATATGTAAAAATTAAAAGAAAACGATTAAAAAAAGTCGCCTTGACTAGGATTCGAACCTGCCTTACTAGGGCTCCAACGTCATAGCACCGTAATGCCCTAACGCTTTAACCACGCGGCCACGGAGGACTCGAAAGATTCTATGTAAAATTCTTACTTAAAAGATAATGTTTAGTGAAAGTACTTTTTTATTTATAAACATTTATTTAATTCTGTTTTTAGCTTTCAGCTTTGGATCAGGTCCATATTTTTACTCATAAAATATGCTATTAATTTGTTTGATACAAATTGGATCACATAATATTTACAAATATTTACATGTGAAGTAGTAAACATAAGTAAGCATAAATTAGAGAGATAATTATATTTCAGTTCAATATGCATCAAATGCAAATATCAAAATTGGTATTCCGTGAGACACAAAGTATAACATAAACATATTGATCCATTAATGATCTATATACAGGATTTTTCAAAAAACATGTGCCATCTCTCATAATATTCTTTCAATTTATTATAATTTTCTTCCAAGTACTTTTAGTAATTCGAATGAAATTTTAAGGGTAAAAGTTACTATAAGTATAGTACGATAAGTAGTACGACATATTTTAATGCTAAAAAAGAGACAAATTCATCAGGGACGTGCATAATATGGATTATCACTGAAATATTAAAAAAAAAACATGTGCGCCACTGACTTTTTTCTTTTGATATTAAACTTGTATAAGCCGTTTAACGCCAATTAAAAGTTGTATCTTGATATTTTTTCGAATTCGGCCCCCTTGATGAGAGAAACGCAAATTTATTAATCACAATTATTAATAAAATTAAAATAAAAATAAAATTAGTAAATTATATATTTTACCTAATTTATTATTAAATATTATTACTATTAGTTACTATTACTTTTAGTCCAACCTACGGCAATTTCAAATAAAAAAAATAATGGAATTTAAGATAATTACAAAAAACCTAATTTCAAAAAGGTTTAAAATCTTGTAACTCTAGAACTATGCATTTCCATAACTAGGTTTATAGGAACTTTTTTTTCATATTTTTTGATGAGAAATCAATGAGTACTTATTTAAAGCTTTTGCAAGTTAATGTAATAAACTATATTATTATAAAAATAATAAATAAAATAATATTAACATTTTTTAAAGGTTGCTATTAGAGTTGGATCAGGGAAAATTAATAAAATTGCATCAAATCACATCAAGGAGGCCGAAATCAACAAAATATCAAGAGACACCTTTTAATAGGCATTAAACTGCTTACACTATTTCGCTAACATGAGAAAAAAAAAGTCAGTGGCGTACATGCTTTTTTTAGAAAAATATTCCATTTATAACCCATATGCACGTCCCTGATGAATATGTTGACACTTTTTTAGCATTAAAATATGTCGCACTAATAGTAACTTTTACCCTTAAAATTTCATTCGAAACGCTAAAAGTATTTGGAAGAAAATTATAATAAATCTAAAAAACATTAAGATTCACACCCAATTATACAAACAAAGCAGAATCGGACGTTGATATGAAAAATAAATCTTATTTTTACGTGAGGAATCTCCCCACGAGAGATGGCACATGTTTTTTAAAACACCCTGTATAAGACACACTATTACTATAAATTTATTAAAATAATATATTTTATGGTTTTGATCTAGGAAAATTAGGTTCGTCACTTGAATAAATTTCTGTCAAGTCATGAAGTTCGAACAGGCTTTATTTCAGGTACAATAAAAATATAATTAACCTAAAAGAATCATATAAATAAGTGTAAATCTTTCCAAAAAGTTTCAAAAACTGTAATCAGATTTCTGTAACTGTAAAATGATTTCTAGAAGAAATATTTATTTTAAGTGAATCAAAATTTTATTCCAGAATTTACAATATATTCCATACATATACTAATATACGAAATTTAGGTATGTAATGTAATGTATAAAGAAATATGAGTACAAAATCTGTGGATAGACAATGAAAATGTATGAAAATAATAATATAATTGATGATTTAATCATTTTTGTGGTTTTAACATGTTTAGAATAAAAAATAATTTTTGTACAAGTTTCATCATTTGAACAATTTTTTTCAACATTAAAATTTGGTAATTTTGGTAATCATTCAAACACTACCTGAATAAGAAATAGTTTTCTATTTTTACTAACAGTTTCTCCTAAATTTCTAAACAGGTTAGTTACACAAATGAAAAAAACATGATTTGTCTTGGTCGTAAAATTTCATACAGCAGTGTTCATATTACAAAATATATCCGTCATTATGTCTTGAGTAATTAGAGTAAATAAATTTAAACGCTTTTCACTTTCTTGACTGTTTCTTACACATACATATTGCCACTATGCATGCATGTGTATTACTTTTGAATGTACCTGCTTCTCTATAGCAGATGTTTTATGATAGGAACTGAAACACAAAATATAGAAATTGAGAAAGTACTAATACCGGGTCATGACAAGTAAATACTAATTTTAATTGTTTATTGTATAAACAAATTTCTCTCTAAAAGATTTACTAGATAATGTGCAAGATTTTCCTTCGGTGAAATTTGTTTTCTTTTGGTAAATTTTTCCAAATTTCTACTCTTATCTGTTGGTATTTCTCATTCATTAGTTTTAATTGTTATTCTATATTATTCTATTCTAGAGAAATTTCATATTTTTTTACCAGACCAGTGAGATATAGCATATACATACAGGGTCCGGCAATACTACGTCGGGCATCTGTAGCTAGTATAATAAAAAACTTAAGAATTTTGTTTAAGAGTAGACCTAAAGTATGTATTACGGTGTATTAGGAACTTCTACAGGGTGATTATCTTAAATGAAACACCCTATATATTATTGCATTTTGACTTCCTTTCTGATCACGCAGAATCGTCTTTACAAGAGAAAAGACTTTTTTATTATTAACATGATCAGAAAAATATATTCTTTTTAAAAATTAAATTAATGTTTGCTTGCAAAAAAAATGTCCATACCGTTTAAAAAAAATAATAAAATATAAAAATAACGTTATTCTTTCTCTCTGTGGTAATAGTCATTTAATTTTCATTCTATTTTTTTATTCTATTAATTTTGATTAACGTCATATTCTTTTGGTTTTTTAGAACGATAAAGGAGCACAAACTATATTTCAATGCTGCACATAAGTTTGCGAGTAACACACCTATATTTTTTCTAAAATTTATTAATTAAAAAGTGTTTTCTCTGTATTTACAATCCGGGAACAAACTGTAGAAATCAGCTGTTGTTATTTCAAGGGTTACACTGACGCCATTTTTGTTTCTTCATTAGACAATATCTTCTGTTCTTTTTTATCTAGACGAGTAAAATACAGTCAGAGACAGTGTGTTTTACTGTTTCTACCTTATTTTATATTTGTTTAATTATATGTTTATGACTTTTTATTGATTTTATAAGACAACTGAATTAAAATTCCATGATTTTCTTATATTGTAACTAAGATTATTATTCGAAACTCCTTTGTAAAGAGTCTGTTAGCTTCAACGACCACCCAAACTATCACTCTGTATGTCGTTCTACGTGACCCTATTTCAAAAAGGCAAATGTTATAACAAAGTGCGTAGGTATACCTTAGGGAAGAAGGAAATTTATCGATAAACCAAAATATCGATATATTTTATTTCTATATCTATTATTCTTATCATTTTGTATTATTTTTGAAATTGAAATGATTATAAATGCGTTTAAACTACTAAATATAACTTTTCTTGTTTACAAATGAAATTTATATCATAAATACGATTTTGTGGTAAAATTTCATGAATTTTCTTTTCAACTTCATTAAATACATTGATATAATTATAGCATATCTAATTTGATAAAGCAGCAGATAAAACTTCCAGTGTGTACCATAGAATTTAATCCGTCTTAACTGACAGGTATACGTTATGTGTAGACGGGGCTAGGTCGAACGATCCTCTTGAGAACTCTGTTTCCTAGATGATTTTCCGTTTTACCTCACAGACAAAATTGACAGGTAAAACGTTATCTGTAGACGAAGCTTAAGAGCCGGTAGTAAGCCTTAATAAGTCGGTAGGCCAGTATATTATGACTGATGACCAGATGTTTCAGAGTCCCCGTTAACAAAGTAGGGCCTGTCCAGACCGCAAAAAGGACACATTAAATTAAAATACTTTACATATAAATATTTAACACCTTTCATTATAATATATTGTTTGCTGGACAGACTATACTTATAACGAAAAAGATCCTTTTTCGTTAAAGAGAATTTTGAGATTGTAAGTATCAAATTGAACAGTAATAACATTTCATCCGAAGATTGTAAGTATCAAAAAGGTATGTATTTGTTCATTTAGGTATTGAAAAAAATTGATACCCAAAATATCGATATATTTTTAATAACAACATCCCTACTGTACCTTTTTCCAAGCCCTGTACCGAGGCTCAAATCTTGAATCCTACATTTCGCCCAAGAATAGTCCGATGTAGGCGTATAAAGGCATATTCATACTAACGCCCCGGAATGGGAAAAACAGTAAAATCTAAGTAACAATAAAATAATAAAGTTTCCTCGCATGTACTGGCCAGTACCGCAAATTGAAGAACCACCACGCAAAACGGTACGATGATTTCGAATCTATTTCTAACTGTTTTTTCGTCAGAATAATCGTTAGGTACTTTGTTATGGTTTGATTCGTTTTTGTGTCGATTGTGTTGGGTTTAAACGAAATGTATAATTTTTAGTAAGCAATTTTTTTTTCTTTATGGAATAAAGTACTGTTAATCTAATAAAATTGGCATAAAGTATTTGAGTAACCGAGAAATCTATTGAGGGATAATTTTTTTATTAATATTTTATGCTTTTCTCCTAGAGATAATTACAATTTTATAGTTTTTTTTTATTTAAAGAGCACATTATAATACCACAGAATATACCACTCTAATTTAATTATAAATACATAACAGATTGATGATGATAGCGAATTGATGGGTACATACATTAGCGTAACTACAGGGGTGCCCGGGGGTGCCCCCCCCCCCCAGGTACTGCTAGGCACACCCCAGGGAAATTCTGAATTATGACTCTTGGCTACGTATTAATTTTTATTTGCTTGTGATGCAGTAAAAATGACATTTTCTAGTTTTGTTTAGTTAATATTATTTTGTTGTGTTCAAAAAATGTGTTAATTTTTTTTAGAAAATCTGTAGGTATTTAAGTAATCTACGGGAACACGGTTTGATAACCAAGTCTATGAAATTTATTGATAGAGAAATTCATGTAAACGTTTTATTCAAAAAATTAGTTTTTTAAAATTAAAAAAATTGCGAAAAGGAAAAAAAGGTACCTAAAAATGAACAGGTTTTTTTGATAGATCAGAGGGGGCTTAGAAAAATGGTTATTATGAAAATTGATATAATGAAACCTCAAAGCTGATAAACAAGGCCAGCAGAAGAGAAAAATATATGCAACGGAAAGAACTACAATAATCCATCCAACATGAAAGCAACATCAATTTATCAAGAAAGCGAAAGTCATCGACAGATATAGAAATTGATCATGAATTGCCTTCCACTTCCTATGACACTATCAAGAGAAAAATCCAGCGTACAAAATTTTTTGTCAAACTTCCTACCCTGGCTAAAGTTTGTGACCGCTATGGACTATCAGATAGATCTGCAGAAGCAGTGGTAACGGCAGTGCTACACGACCTTGGAATTGTCACCAAAGACGATAAAAAAAATATTACAGATCGTTGTAAGCTGAGAAGAGCAAGAGAACAAACAAGAAACAGTTTTAAGCAAAACTCCTCCGAAACTTTGAAGGGCATTTATTTTGACGGAAGGAAAGATAAAACCTATGTTATTGAAAATATTGAAAGCAAGTCCCACAGAAGAACTGTACTTGAAGAACATATTTCTTTATTTCAGGAGCCGGGTTCTATATTTTTGGGTTACACAGTTCCCAGTTCTGTATCGGCTCTAAGCATTTGTCAAAGTATTGTGAACTTTTTCGAAAGTAATGAATATAACCTAGAAGAACTAGTATATAGTAGGATGTAGTAACAGTAGGATGTGATGGAACCGTGGTGAATACAGGAAAAAAATGGTGCAATTTCTCAATTAGAATTAAAATTAGGACGCCCTTTACAAAGATTGGTCTGCCACAAATCCCACAAATTAATTTTGACGCAGATGACTGTGTTGTTGGAAGGTGTCTTTGGAAGTAGATGATTTGAAAAATATGATTTTTAGTTCTTCTGAAACAATCATCGCCATCGCTGCATTTCCCTGTCACACTCAATCAGTAGAGAGATGCATAAAACTTGTAACCGACGGATCTTTATCAGTTGCAGGCATACAAAAGAGAGACAGTTTTATATATAAAGACAAAAATAGATTCGCGCAAACTTATGCCACAATTTCAGTCAAAAAAGACATCAATAAGCGAGCAAAAATAAATGGATGATGGGAGGTGGGATGGAACTCGCCGAGCAATTACCTCCCCGTGGTGAGTTCTGGGTTGTTTAACAATACTGAAAACATAAAATATTGTTAAACAAGCGAAAAAAGTGCAGTGCTCTGCTCCACACATTTTTAACTCTTTGTTAAAGTGTGTAAATATTTGGGTATTTATAAAAAATTTGTTTGACCTTGGTACATAGGGTACACTGAGTAGGGGGGTTAAAATGTCATATTTCAATAAGATATATTATTTCTAACTACAAAAGTAACTTATTACCTGAAATTTTGGCTAAAAATCAAAATTTTATATTTTTGTATTTTTTAGTTTTTTTGAAGCCCGGTAGAGGGCAAAACATGAAAAAAAAAATTGAAAAACTTTAAATAGATATTAGTTTTCTAATAACAATTGGCAACTTTTGCGCAGTATTCCAAAACGATTTTCAAAACTTCGATTTTTCGATCCACCCTATTGTCCACCCGGTTTCATTTTACCGTTTACAAGATCGCCGTAGTGAAGAGATTTTGGTAGGCAGTTTTCTTACATTCTCCATACGTGACCAGCCATCTTAAACGGGATTTAGTAATCATGACTTCAACGCTCTCGCAGCTAGCCTTTCCAAGGACCGATACGTTTCAGACATGGTGAAACCATTTGATTCTTAAGAGTTGTCTAAGGCGTGTCTGTAGCAACTTGTTTTAATGATTCTCTGATATGAAGCATCAGCGCGAGGAACAATTTCTGACCAATGAAATGTGGCCAATATCTGTGTTACCGTTTCTCATAGTATTTTACAACTCCACAACAACTCGCTGATTTGTTCTCATATTGAGTTACATAAATATAAACCTCTTTTATCTAGTATGACGTTAATAAAACGGCGTAGAAGTGCGAACCGCCTAAGACAAGTCGGTGTTGTCAGTGCAACAGCGTATAAGCGATAATCCGTCAACAATATTTTTGATTGATGGTAAATATAGTTGATTTTCGGTAAAAAAAAACATCGAAATCGTTAATAACAAACGTTAAACAACTTTATTTCTTTATCCGAAGGGACCAGTAATGTTTGAAGCCTTTTCTTGAATTTTGCCATACTGTTGCACTAATAATTTCAGTATTGTGAAATAGAAACATTAGAAGAAATGGCTTCTTAAGAATCGATCTCCTAATAAACAAAGAACCTAAAATAAGGTTGTTCATTTGCAGAGAAAAATATTCAGATTTTCCATTTTTTGACCATTAATAAAAAATAGAAATTAAAATATTGGTCTTTTTTTCTTTATTTTTGATACGTAAAACGAGGGATTTCTGTATTTTCTTTGATATTGACAACTGTATGGAGAAAAATAAAAAATAAATAACAATAACAAGACATTTTCTTTTGCAAAATACCTTCATCAACTAAAACCTATTAATAATTTATCTGTATGTACAAATTTGTGGTGAAAGTGATTTCCCCTTTTTAACGTAAGTACAGAAAGATCATTAACGTCTCATATTTTTGTTTTATGTTTGTATATATCTCGCGGCCTGTAAATTTTACATTTGCATTTATTGCATACTCGTCTGCTTGAGTGTAGCGACCTTTGCAATTTATTATTTTGCCACGTTTACACCATTAATATTTGATCATACACGGTGTCCCAAACTTCGTGCTTCATAATTTTTCAGTATATCGTATGGTTAACAATACAAACATTTTAATACAAATAAATATAAGTGTGACACTTATCTTTCACTGTCTTTATTTCCTTTTTTAAAATATTTGGCAGAGTTATATCACTCTCCGTTGTCAAGTAGATATTAAATAAAATATCCTAAACTAAGTAATCAAAATGTTTTCAAATTTGTCACACTTAAATAATATCACAATACTAATGTATTTGTAAAGAAATGTAAAACCAATTATAATATAAACAATAAATAATATACTCGTAAAATATACTCAGAAAAGCCCAACAAATCGGCAAAAATTTGAAATGTGTCAAGTGAAATGTCAAACGTCCCTCAAACTTCACAAAACTTTTGTCTTTTTGTTGTTGTTTTGGCCAAACATGGTCCGCAATACCTGACTTCGTTGTTTCACCCTTTTGTACATGTTTTTTGTGCTCCCTAAGTCATACATTTAGAGGACGTTTAGTCTCTCCAATATAACGATTCACCGCACTCGCAAGGTACCTGGTAGATTCACTCATTTTCTTGTTTCAATGACTCCGGTCTTTTGTTTTTGTTAGGAAACTTCTTCGATCCAGATTTGAAAACAATTTTAATTTTATACATTTTGGCTATTCGCCTGATTTTTTCTGTCAAGAGGTGAAGCAATGAGTCAGTTTTATAATTTGATATAATTTTGTCCAGAGACTTCTCAGAGTAACCATTCTGAATTAAGTCAGTTTTAATATTATTTAATTCACCATTAAGTGATGCTTGATCACTGCATATATTGCTCGATGACGTAAAGTTTTAATTATCCCTTTCTTAGTTGCTTCAGAATAGTTTGACTGAAAACTTAAATATTGTCCCGTATGTGTGGGTTTTCTGTAAACAAAGAAAACTAATACAGGAGTCTTTGTAATACAAATTTCACTGGTAAAACAATTTGATATGCTTGAATAACATCATAATTACGTAAACCACAAAATAAACACAAGAATTTTCTTCAATTCCATGTATTTTTATATTTGTGAATCTAATTTGGGGTTTGCCAGTTATTGCCAATAAATTTTCTCTAAAAAAGTTTAATGTCATTACGTCAATTCCCATTCTAAAGGCAGTTTTACAGTTAGCAATTATTTTAGTTGCATGCACGCAAAATTGCAGATTATGAATCTCCCTTGTGTGTCAACGAGATAGTAATTGAGCCGTATCAGCTTCAGTCGCTATACTCATTTTATGATACCTTTAGCTTTACTTTCTACCTTTTCAACAGTTACCCTTACTATGAAACTCGGAGAATAAGGAGACGTATCGATCTCAGTTATTATCTTCCTAATTTTCACAACTTGTAAACTAAATCCTCAAATCTCATTTTTCATATGTTGCAGCAGATTTTCTTGCACTTGTAGGTGATTGATTCGGACCTATAATTTTTCAACTTGCGTGCAACTTTTGGTTATTTTCAGATTACAAATTTGCTTAACATAACCTCACATTTACATTTATATTAGATATTTAGGTCCGGTAGTACAAATGTGGCTTAAACTCGAGTTCAAGTGAAAATCGCTGAACTCTGCAGTTACTATATTTATATTTTTCTCAGTTTCAGTCGTCAAATACCTTTGAAATCAATTCAACGATAACAAATCATCGGTAAACCTATTAAAATTATTTTAATAAAAATATTTTAAATTTTTTGGTGACTATCTATTATTGATATTTAAACATAAATATTATACGAAAAATATGTTTTAAAACATGTTTATAAATGTCGGAGGAATTACTCAATATATATCAGTTTTTAATTTATTATTACTCATATATATATATATATATATATATATATATATATATATATATATATATATATATATATATATATATATATATATATATATATATATATATATATATATATATATATATATATATATATATATATATATATATATATATATATATATATATATATATTGAGTAAAGACGAGTAAAGATTCGCCTATACACGAGCTGTCAGTATTCTCACTTCCATTAGCTGCTGACTGACGCAATTATCGACGAGACTATCTTTATTAATAAGTATATTGTTTTCACTATTGCCTTACAAAGTTTCATTCTTCAGAAATCACTTTGAGTAAGAACATTTTTTGACAGCGCGTTTGAGGTAGCGCTAACGCTTTGTGTCCCCATATTGTCTTTCTGACTGTTATATTTATATTTTACATTGCATTCGAATATTATCTACCAATTTTCAGCCTTCAGAAAACAGTTTGGAGGTGTTAATTAAAATTACACCTTTGGGCGCTTCTCTAAACTAAAATGCAATCGATTTTTTTTTGCACCCGACTCTTGGAATATTCTCTTATTCCAAAATTTCTGATGGGTATACGAGTATTTTCCATCTCTAGAATATTGCAGATATATGAACCCAATATTCTTTAAGTTTCTACTGATTAACATTAAAGTTGTATCACCCTGTACACCTTTCCGCCTTAACATCCGTGTAGGAGATAATTAATATTTGGAAGCTGAACTCTGTACACGTACCTAGTAGTGTAAACGCCCGAGTTTCTATATGTGTATTTTCGTTTTCTATATTTGTATTCTGTGGGTATTTGGTATCACGCCTTCCACCGAGGAATTTCGTTGCTTTCTATATTAAACGAATATGCGCTTGTGAGTACCGATTTTGCATTAACAATTTTTTGCTTACTTACTACTTGTCCCAAAATGATGCGCTATTGGAAATTTCTCTTTGGATTTTCACTAACAGCCCTCTTGATTTATGAACAACTAGCTGAGCTGGATAACTTCGTACCGCCCAACAGCGAAGTGAAGTGAAGTGAAAGTTTTTTTTTATCAATATTGATGAATGATTCACCGAATGATGTGGAATAATTGAGACCAATCGAATTGACATCAGTGGTTGTCATTTGTTCTCCATATTTTTGTTAACCTTTCTATTCAAGTTTTTATATGTAGTATGTATTTCAATATACAGGGTTGTCCGAACTGTATATTGAATAACTGTTCCGGAATCTTCGGCAGCATATTCTGCAAATAAAAATAAGTAAAAAAGCTCGTATATATGTCCTAAAATGTTTAGTTTTGGAGATACAGGGTGTAGAAATTTCATTTTTATTTCGATTTTTTCCAAATATTTTCTGAAGTCAAGTCAATATTTGGAAGAAAATTGGTGTCTGGGAATTTTTTGACATGAGAAATTTGAATTTCATTTTGATTTTAATATGACTCCTATTTATAGAGGGCGCCACCTACATATTTTTTAAATGGTTTGAAGTATAATAACTTTTCATCTCTGTATAAAACGACTGAGTAAAAAATATACATTTACGACGTTTTTTACGTAAAAAAGGTCTCTTGGTAACAATCGCTACGAGTAATGCTTCTCGAGATTTGTGGAATCGAAAACAGGTATTGATACCTGTTTTCATTGACATAAAATAGGTAAATATGTTGACTAAATAGTTATTAGACTGAAATCATAAATTTGAAATGTTTTTGTGTCAAAAGTTCAACAGAAACTGTTTTATCATCATTTTTTCGAAGAAAAATTTATGATTAATTTAAAAAAACGTTCCCAAATTTATCATTTCAGTCAAACAATTATTATTTACTCAACATCGCATGTTTATATTTTGTCAATAATGACATGTATTGACTATTTCCATTCTAAATATCTTGAGAACGGTTGCTCGTAACGATTTTTATCAAGAGACAGTTTTTACGTAGAAAATCACGGAAATGTATATTTTTTCAATCAGTAGTTTTATACAGGTACGGACGAAAAGTTATTGCTCTTTAAAACAGTTAGAACACATGTAGGTGGCGCCCCCTACAAATAGGAGTCATATTGATATAAAAATCAAATTTCTCATGTCAAAAAATTCCCTGACACCAATTTTCATCCAAATATTGACGTTAATTCAGAAATTATTTGGAAAAAGTCGAAATAAAAAAAACTTCTACACCCTGTATCTCCGAAACCCGAAACTAAGCATTTTAGGACATAGATTTATACGAACTTTTTTACTTAATAGTATTTGCAAAATATGCTGCCGAAGTTTCCGGAATACAGTTCGAACCACCCTGTATATTTCTACCTTTTTTATTTTTTCTTTGAATATGCTGTTTTTTTACTAATGTCCAGTATCCAGTATGTTACTGATATGCAGTGGGCATCAATTATTTCAAATAAGCTATAAAGACGCGTGACCTGTATATTATATTATTCTTTATTATTTTTCAACAGATCTTTTCATGCTAAAAGAAATATGTGGAGTTTTATTTCGAAAAGCAGCCACAATAATTTCTCTCATGTTGTTGACAATAGTTAGTCGAGTTTTGTAAACACTGTCTTCAATATATTTATCCCCTTAAAAAATCAAGACTCGATAAATCGGGGGCATTTAAGTATTATATTAATTGGTGAATGCACACTGCAGTCACTAACTAATAGAATCATATCAATGCTTTCTGATGTAGGATAAGTTTCCGTTTCCGGCAAATTTTTGAGTATTTTTTTTGTTTTAACCAACACAAAATAAGTTGTTGAAGTTGAACTAATGTCACCTCTATGTTGAAGTAACGTCAGACATATCACAGCGACCTAGATTTTTTCAAATAATAAAATTAATTTATTGAGTATTATGCTTTTAAATGTGAGCAATGTTCAATATTAATTTTGTCTAATCCTGTGTAACTTTGTGGGTCAAGTTTTAATTTAAGTTAAAGTAGAATTCTTGTTTTACCGGTAAAATTCCAGTTTAGGTAGATTTTATTGAAATTTAAAATTTGTTCTTGTTGTTTATTTTTAGAAAATGTTAAATATGTCAAAAACCTTGCATTTTAGTCATATACATCCCTAATAAAACTCACCTTTGTTTTTTTCCTAGAATCCGAAAATCAATTAATATATAGGGTGTTCAATTACAAAAATTAATGTGTAACTTTTTTGGGGGACCTGTAGATCTCTCTATATTTAAACAAGACGCTCTGAATTAGCCTTAATATGCTCACAAAATTTCATTTCAATAGAAACTGTCGTTCTTCTTGGAGCCTCTGCGTCGTGTAAGAGGCGCTACCCTGTATACTCTTTAAACTATATATTCTTTAAACTGTGTTATTACTAAAAAAAAATTATGGTTCTCTTAAAATTACTCGATAAATATAAATTTTGATGTAGCAATTGCTGCATTGTGCTTGTGACTAGATAATTATAGATCAATTTGGCCATATAAGAATAAGTCACCTTACAGTAAATGATTATGTTAAGAGGTATTTCATATTGCGTTGACACTTCAATTTCATTTATAAATAAAACTGAATAATAGATTGTATACACGTGTTTACTTAATCGTTTGTTAAAAACAATTAATGTTTGTTGTTGAGGATAATGATAAAAGAATAATAGTTCATGTCGACGGCTTGACGCAAAATTCTACATTAATGATTTTTAAGTAACGAGTAATAAATAGTTCAATACAAATTTCGCACGTTCATTAATTTTCATCACAGGCATAATTTAGTATTTTTAACAATTAAAGGATAAATAATTATAACATAGATAATAATAATTTTAATATTTATTAAAATCTAGAATGCCACTTTATCTAAAGAAGAAAACATTTGACCAATGTGTATTACCAGTCATGACCTATGCATGTAAAACCTGGACACTTAAAACGGACATCATAAGGAAACTGCACAACGCTCAATGGAACGAAATATGCTGGAAATAACCAAGAGAGACCGTAAAAGAATAGAGTGGATACGACAAAAAACCCAGGTAATAGATATCATCCACAAAGTCAAATCCCTCAAATGGCAATGGGCAGGACACCTGTCAAGAAGAACGAATAACAGATGGACCACAAAAATTACAGCATGGTACCTACGAGGCATTAAGAGACTTAAAGGAAGACCAAACCCGAGATGGGATCATGATATTAGGAAATTAGCAGGGATAACTTGGGCCCGTATAGCCAGCAATAGACAACAATGGGTCCAACTACAAAGAGGGTATGTGAGGGAGGCTGCACCATAATTGGAAATGGTCGAATAAGATGAAAATGATGATTATGATGAATTTTAATAAAACTCACATACATTTTAGAATATTGAAGTTTTATTGATTGATTTGGGACATTTAAGCTCTTAAAATCGGTAATAAAAAATCGAAAGCTGTATTTAAAAGTTGATGATGACAGCTATAAAAACGAAACGTCGGTTTGAAAATCTGATAACACCACCATGTAGAACAAAAAAGTAGCAATAAATATATGAAATGTATTTTGTTATATCTATTTATATAGATAGTAGTGATGAGCAAGACCGGTCTTGATCCTGCAGTTTTCGTTTTGGTATTGCACAAAAATCAAGACCAAGACCAAGACTAAAGACTACTGTTTATCAGCAAGACCAGGACGAAAACCGACCAGTGCAAGACGTTTTTATTTATATTAAGCAGAACGTCAATATCAATCAAAAGTTATAAATATTTCCGTGTTTGCTATATTTTATTTTTTTATATTTTTTTCTACTTACTAAATATGAATATTAATTTGTTTTGTAGAGTTCTCGTTCTGAAAGTCAATCCCGGGATCCTGGGATTATAGGTTCTGATCCCGGGATTTCAAAACGGGATTCTGATCCCGAAAATAGGAAACCCTAGTTACAATGGATCAGGCTAATAGCCACCTCGAAGAATCTAATTTAATCTAGTTTGATATTAATAGGGATCGGCAAGATAAGAAATCTTGTCTTGACAAGCAATTTCTTGTCTTGTCTTGAAATATTTTCAAGAATTAAAAAAAATCTTGTCTTGGCCATTTCTTGAGAGTTGATTTCTTGTCTTGATTCAAGAAATCTTGAAATTTCTTGATATCTTGACAAAAGGGGAACCCCCGTTTAAAATTCCTTTATTAAAGAGGAACCCCCTGTTTAAAAGTCGCGGTGAGATTGGTTAATGTGATGTTTATGCTTTATGCGTAAAATCGAGAGTCAGGTATCTAATTTTCAAAAAATCCAAATCTTTGGGCTCATTATACTACAGTAGCCAAAATCATTAGATTTACATAATTTTGTTAATTATTATTATTATCTAACATTAAAATGAGTGATTGTGATGGTTCGTTGAGCAGCAAATCTGAGCCATTCGTAATTGAATCTGGTTCAGAATACCTACTACCTCAGACACCTGGACGTAGAAGTTTAATTAGTGACTTTGACAGTAGTGACGGTCATAATACTTTACTACGTTTTTAATAGTGACGGTGATAATACTTACTACAGATAAAAACAGTCAAAACAACAATGATAAAAGCTATCTACTCTACTTCAGTGGCGTACATTAAAATGTATTTTTTTTATTTTAAAAGTTCTACGTTAAGTCAAATAAGTCTGTATGCCACTGAAGTAGACCCGCTTGCAAAGTTTTTTTTTATTCTAATATCGTAGGCCATAACATATCCAAAAAAATTATAAAAAAACATTTAAAAATTAAAAAATTATTAGGCATTAAAAAAAGGCTCCAATTTAATTTGGCCCACAGTATGCCAACTTTGGACATCCGACTTTGGACGTACTTATGTCAACTTTGGATATTGGACAAAATGACATCCGACAAAGTGCCGCTTCGTACAAATATTTTTTGTTCAATAATTTTTTTATCCATCAATTAATGTATATTCATATAATATACAAATACCTAAGTAAATGAGTATTTCTTTTTTATTTTATATTTTCAAGAAATTTCAACATTTTCTTGATTTCTTGTCAAGAAATCTTGATCTTGAGAAGTAATTTCTTGTCTTGTCTTGAAAACCAAAAATCATTTCTTGTCTTGATCTTGTCTTGATTTCAAGGCAAGATCAAGAAGTTCTCAAGAAAATGACGACCCCTAGATATTAATAATAGCAAATATTTTAATATATACTTTATTTGCGTTTACTTTTATTTGTATGGGCTGTATTTCAACGTGCTAATATTAATAATAAAAAACCTCTGAATAAAAAGATTAAGGGAGGAGTATAATACTATCCATGTACTCATGCATGGTAGACGGATGTGGGACTATGGGGTGGGGATCGTTGACAGTTCTGTTTGACGATTCATTTGGCACATTTGAATTTGATCTGCAATTTTGTGGATTTTCCAGTCTGATAGTTACTGATAGTTACTTCTTCACACTGATAGTTACTTCTTCACACACCTGGTAGTTGTTGGTTAGTGTAGGTTTTCGCATTGGGAAGTTTCAAAAAGCTAGCAATTTTGTACGGAAATTTAGATATAGAATTGTACCCGAAGGGTTGATTTTGAGCTCTTCCTAATCGTTATAAATAAACAGTACAGTTGACGCGCTAAAGTTCAAAATAAATTCTTAGTTATAAATCGTTTGTAAATAGTTCTATAAGTCTTTTATCGTTATTGTTTTTGTTAATTAGTGTTAAATAAATAGTGTTTAAATAAATTGTGACTTTCTATCCACACGGAACCGACGAAAAACGTAACAATATTAATATGCGTAGTTTTCATCTTCAGTAGCTCATCACTTCGACATGCGCCAGACACACCTACTACTATAAGCGCAACCTAAAACAATGAAAAGAAATATTTAAAAACAGAAAAAGAAAACATTTAAAAATAAGCCTTACTTTAATAGGAAGGAATTCTTCAGGTGCTTTCGTGAGAAAATCCTTTAAGTTTTGCCTGGTAAAAATGCTAGACTTCTATGGTTTAAAACCTACATTCTGGCGTTTTAAACAAAGCGATGAGTTTGTGATATTTTGATATGTCAGTCTTTTCCCTTAATTCTAGCATTGTCTGTATCATGCTGTACGTAGCCCAAAGAGTAGATGGCTTTTTCTGCCTTGCCATGTCGCTAAAATATGCTATCAAGACTGTCTCCGAAGCAATATTCTTAGCATTTCTTTCGGCACACCATTTTTCGTATACTTTCAATGCTATTTCATATCGCCCCCTACTTTTCTCTGGAAGTAATCTGCTCTTTTTGCAGCTTCTGTGAGTTCTGGTGGAGTGCCAATATTAAAGTAGTCTTCATCATCAGAACTTTCCGACAACATTCTGGCTTTCTATGTTATATGAATTCGAAAAAGCGAACGAGAAATTAAAAACTGTCACTTAGTTGTTTGTTTTGCTGTTGAAGGTTTGCGCCATAACAACCACTGGTACCGGTAACTGTAGATATGGAAATTCCAAAACAGAAAAGGACAAATTTTCGCATATTTATTTTTTTTTCAAAATAAAATACTGTCCCTATTTTTTAATTAGTGATGTGTTTGTAAATAAAATAGTATACAAACCTCGGAGGAAAGTTTCCATTATTGTTTCGAGATTTACTTTAATCTCTTGACAGTAATGAAACACTTCCCTCCTTGGTATGTAATATACTATTTATAACAATTTTAATAACTATACAAACATTTATTGACAACATTTTTGGTCCCCATGCATCGCGCTCGACCTAAGTTGTTTCGATATGCTCCTTCCTTGATTTTTTTTATTCAAAGTAAAAAACAAACATTAATCGTTGAGCAGAAATAATTAATCGTGTACCATTTTGTAAATGTAAATTCGAAGTTCGTCGTATACAAGATTCGGATCGCTGTTGTTGCTTCCATGACTCCGATACATTTCCGTATTGAATGCATTTTAATTGAATCGTGTGAGCTTGACCCTTTTAACAGATTAGATATTTCAGCGAGGCGATAAAGTTTCGCAACGCGTCGCCCATTTGCATGATTTTATAGTTTAGATGTTTCTAGATAATCAGGGAAAATAAAGCTTTTCGCATCGATTGTTTTATGTTCTAACTTGCGATATTCACATTCAACCATTAGTAGTCATATTTCGTATTATATTTTCTAGAGTAGAATAATTTTTTAGACGAATATAACATTTTTTTTTCTATTTTTGTTTATAATATCCATTTATTATTAATTTAACGTCCAATACATAACATAAAGGGTGGCGCTTCTCATTGTATTGAAATGATTTTTTTAAATATACCGGGTGCGTCTCAAAATTGGCTCACCCCTATTATATACTTTTATTTCTTCAGATAAAAAAAAAGAAATTTGTTATGTTAATATATGACATAAATTGGGATTGATTGACATATTCGATTCTTTACGGTCACTTCCTGTTCCACCGGAAATAACTACAATTTTTTATTTTTAAATGGCACCCTCGGTATTTTTTTACTTGATGCGATAGAAAATGACACCCTGAATAGAATGACATATAAGATGTCAACCTTTGACATTTTCGCAAATGGTTTATTTGAAATTCTAACGTGCGGTTCATAACTACAATTTGACTCGAAATACCAAGTGTGTGATACCAAATTATTCGTAAAAAAATGCTTTTTCCAAATATGCTAATGAGCCACCCTCGTTTCATTTGAAAAAATTGAGATATGATTAAAAATACGCTTTGGGCATCTTTTAACCGGCCAGAACAAGACACTAAAACATTAGACGATGAAATCTATTTTTCCAAGACTCCTCGATTAAAAGTGTTTTTAACACAATCGTGGCACTCTAGATTGAAATTTAAAATAAAATATTTTTTTAAGCGAGAATGTCAAGTTGACATATGATATACCCAAGTAGCATTTGGACGTTATCTAACTTCGGGTATACGTCGCGTTCAATAAACCCGACGTCGGGTACCAACATCGGTTCGACCGCCTGACGACCCTTATTTGCACCTAAATGGGGAATACAGATTCGGGTCGCCTCGACGTCGGTATCTGACCTAATAGGGAATGTAATTCTACCAATTACCAACGTCATATTACGTTGGATTTCAGTTACTTAAAATTCGTCGCTAAGCACTTACGTTACGTTTGGTTTCATATTCGCTACCAAGAATACATAAAAACCTAACCAAACTACCTAATTACAAATGGATTCATAATCACTCCTCGAATATAACTATAAGTGCCTATCTAATTTCATATTATAATAATTCTGAATCATTAATCCAGACATCAGTTTTGTCAACGGAAGTCACTTTCTTGATATATCTGATTAAAATACTCCGGAAAACAACGAGCGCCTTCAAAATTAGGTAGATTTATGAAATAAAAATATCTATAAAAAGTAACTCGCAAAATATTTTTTTAATTTTCTAGCTGGTTTAATCATAAAACTGTACTGTGGTTCCCCCCAAACTCAACCTTATCAATATTATTCTACTAGAAATCGAAATGTGAATATACATTTTAAAAACAAAAAACGATTTTAAAATGGCTGACAATCAGATACGTGTTAAGAATGGCGGATTTCTGTGTCCGACTTAATATGAACTACCAATATACCAATTCCGACCGGGTCTCCAACATTAGTCGTCTCACACGACCGAAGTCATCAAACCGGACGACCGGCAATCGTATTATGACGTATATAATTCCAACGTACGCCACGTAACCTCACTTTCAGTATCAGTGATTTGTGGATTTGTGCAACTATATTTTAGTTTTTGTTTTCTCCTTAAAAAAATGGGCAGCCACTTTTTTAAGCCTAACCTCACATGTCGGAGGAGGATGGGGTCTGCTGGTTTCCTAAGCTAAAAAAATGAAATTAAGATGCACCAGTGTAATGCAGCATCTCTTCCGGATAAAAAGCATTTACGGGTGGAGGCAAGACATCACTACTACTATTATTAGTTTACAAAAGCCTCGACCTCTTTCTGTGAAATGTAGATGAATGTCTAAATGCTTTTTAGTGTTTTTTAGGCATAATAAAAAAATTAAGTTTGTTTGCAAAAACTTTTTATTAGGTTATGTTCATGATGTTCATTAGGTCGCAAATGCTACTTAATGGGTTGTATTTAGGACGTAAATAGAGATACGTAAATTAGGTTATAAATATGAACATAAAATACAACAAAATATAATTGGACGTTACTTTAGAGATTATCAGTGAAACGTATCCTATTCGGACAACGGGTAGACGTCGGGCTAGTTCAAGTATATGTACGTCGTGCAAGCCAACGTGGGAACGACGTTGGGAAATTAATAAAAATGGTACGTTGTTATTTTGTACGTCGACAGATCGTTGGATTTACCGACTTGGATCCAACGACGTCGCTTTTAATAGGAAAGCGACGTCACAGGTCGTATCACCAGCACCCGACCTAAATTTGCACAAAGTCTGACGTCGCTTCAGGTCAGATTTAGTTCGAAGTCAGATAGATGCTACTTGGGTAGTATCATTCTATTCAGAGTGTCATTTTCTATCGAATAAATTAAAACAATACCCAGAGTGCCATTTAAAAATCATAAATTGTAGTTATTTCCGGTAAAACAGGTGACTGTAATTTTTTTATCTGAATAAATAAAAAAAGTTATAGGTGGAGCCACTTTTGAGACACCCGGTATATAGAGTTCTACAGTTTGTCTCCTATAACAGTATAATTAAAGTATTATTTTTGTAATGAATACTTTATACCGGTGGTGCATCATAGTTGGAAACATACGAAATACCAACAAGCAAACCAACCCAAAGCATACCAACAGCAAATTTTAAATGTCCAAATATTGTCCACCTGTAAATTTTATAGCGATGCCGTAGGTTTTTAAAGGTGAGTATGTATATGCTGAATTCACATGCTAAATTTCAGAAAATTTTGACGCAAAGAAAAAGATTTTCAATTTAAATTAAACAGGTAAAAAATCAAAACCAGTCAAATATCAACATACCTTAAGGTGTCAACCTATGATTTTATAATTGCTAAATATAATTTGTTGTACTGTCTACACTACTACGTTATACCATATGATCGATAAAAACGGCCTTCAGTTGGCTCGGAAATGAACATCGATGACATTTCCCGGATAATTTTACATCTAAAATGACAGCGGTCTTCATTTCATAGCCATCGCTGCCGCCGTTTTTTTTTTCATCATACGGTAATACCTACACTCAGTATCCCCGAAATGTATTTTTGTAAGTTAAAACTGGTTCGAATTAAGCAAAAGCCTAACGTTTAGAAACTACAATTTGACATTTACAAAATTATAGGATGACAACTTAAGGTACGTTGGCATTGTTACCTGTTCAGTTTTAATGTAAAAATCGAAGCAATTTTTCTTAAATTATAGTCTGTCCAACGAGAAGATCCTTGACAGTGATAGATGTGTCTGTCATTTTAATTTCAAAGTAGTTTATTTTATTTTACAAAGAAATAAGTTGGTACAGCTGGAACGCATAGCAGGAAATTAATATATTTAAAATCTGACTGACAAGTGATTACTTCAAAATATTGTGAAAAAAACTGTATAAAACTGAAAAAATGTAATCGAGTTATTTTATTTAATAAAAAAAGGTATGTGTTAATACAAAACAAACAAGAATAAGACACCACATACCAAAAAAATATAAAAAAGAACTATTTCTTACTTTCAAGCTTTATGAAACTTCCCGCATTTATGATTATATTTATCAATATAACTTATGGACAAATACAAATTTGTAATATTCCGCAGAAATAAATAAAACAACAAAAACAAAACAAACTTTTTTATTAGTAATAACACTTACCAAATTTTATACCTTAAAGGTTGATTAATTAACTTTAATCTTAATTTTTTAAACCAGTACCTTTTGACATTATTTTTCTGCAGTACTAAAATCCATTATTTACCTATCGTGTGATGTCGATATTTTACAGCTACTCGAGTTTTTAGTATATGTTTAGAGTATTGTCCTTCTACCTTATTTGAGATGCACTTATCTACGACGAGATGGTATACGAACTTTATTGATGGTAACTTTATTGGTGTATAAGACTTTCTGCCTGGGCAGCGAGTATTAACCATATACTGTGCTCTGGGTCTACAGTTAATTTTCACTCGATTTTCCCTCCACTTGACTTCAAAAGACACAAAACACACGTAATAACTCGAATCAAAATGCATCATCTTTCAAAACGCAGGGTATTTGACAAAAGTTGAAAGTTGACACAAAATTATAACCTATAATTTGCCAAGACTTTGACAAGCGTCAAAAATCTAAAGGCGAGTTCCTACGCATCGGCGGCGGCGTCCGTTTGTCGTACATCGTTCCGTCAAACCAATAAAATTGAAATACAATCTGTCATTTTTGAAATAAACCAATAAAACTGGTTAAAAACAACAAGATACGACGCATGACGGATTTATATTTAAACCCATCCATAGTTAACTTAAAAATTATTGGAAACTTTTTTAGTAAAAAAAATAGATTGGTATGGGACGTCATCTGCTTTTCTTCTGTCATCGTCTGTCGAAATCTTACCTGAGAAAAAAAACAGAGTATACTTAAAATCGGCTTGGCCAAAATTGTTCAAATTTGGCATGTGAATTCAGCATATGCCGATCTTTTAAAAACCTATTTACAACTTCGCTGTAAAAATAACAGGGGAGCCAATCAGGGACGCGCCAAGTATTTTCGGCTCCGTCGTGCGAAATAAGGGTAGGCGCCTTTCTCCAATATTATAAAATTAAACCAAAATTTCCAATGACCAGCGGCGCGGCGCTCGACATTCGTGGATAATATATTTTCACCACTTGTGTTCATAGATAAAAGTATTACTTAAATTTTATGTTAATTTGTTGATAAGTTCTAAAAAATGGTTTTATTATTTTTTAAAGTCAGTGACCGCAGGCGTCCTTAGGGCTTTGGCGCCGTCGTGCGCCGCACGACCTTGCCCATATGGACGTCGCATCCCTGGAGCCAATATGTGGACAGTTCAAAATTTTCATGCTATTTTCTGTTTCCAACGACGATGCACACCCGGTATATTAAGAAACGGTTTTGTTTCAATAACATTTCGCTTGTAAGTTTTGGTTCGAACAAAATCACCGTAAATATATGATATACTTATGTATATGTCTATATATGATTCAAACATTATGGTTTTACTTTATTGAGAGAGACACGATTTTTATCAATGAGCTGTTGAACTGTAAAACATCTAAACGTTATACTTTAGTAATTAAATTAACACGTGTCAGTGAACTTAATCCTTCTATATACAAAACTGTTAAGCAAGAAAATACCAATTTTCGATTGACATTAGCTGTAAAGCAGGAAATTTAGTTGTGGCCAGTTCGATAAGATATCTAACACATTTTGTTATGCGCTTGGAATTTCAAATTTAGTTGCTGTGCCTCTTACGGTACGGACTTGCTAATTCACAGTAGTTTATGTTTACAACTGGTTAATTTTGTAGGAAAGTGTGTTAAGAGTGAATATTTTATGTGTGATCGTGGCTTAATATAGCAATTAAATTATGCAAAATTCCATCAATAAATATGTTTTCTTTTTTTACATTTTATATAGTAATTATAATAATAATAAATTGCTTTATTGATAATTAAAGATATTAATACATATAAATGTTGTATAATATCGGAAGCAGTCTGTTTCAATTAAATTTTCAATTCTAAATAGCTCTATATTTCGACATCTTTTATGTCATCATCAGGAGCATCAGAATTAGAGTCAAATTTTACAAACAAAAACATTAAGTGATGTAAAAGAAAACATTTTAATCTGAAAACCACCATTGACAGCGTACGTATACAGGGTGCTACAAATTCGAGGTACGAGCATTGGTATCTCGGAAACCGTAATAGATACGAAGATGGTTAAATTGGGGCAAATTTGCGCCTTGGGATGTTCATCGACATGCCATCAAAAAAGTTTTAAAAAATTTAAGGATTGTTGAGTTTTTTAGGAAAACCGGATTTTTTTGAAAATCTGTTTTTTCCTGTCGTTACTTTTCAGTAAATCAAAAAACTAACTGCACTCTCAAAGTCACTTTATTCTGATAGTATTTTTAGATTTTTAAATTATCTGATAATTTGTGAGATACAAAAGCTTGACTTGATTTTTTTAAATACGGACCTGCATTTTTATTTCACATTTCGAAAGAATTCGTTCTACTGAATACAATGATATGGCACACTTATTTTTTTTTGTTTCTAGCATTTAAACACAATTTATTTAAACTAATTTCAAGTCCGGCTCCGTTTTTAACATTGAAAATGTTTCTGTTATCCTATATAAGGGAGCCCAAATCAAATTAAAATGCTACATTTGCCACACCATGACGTCATATATACAAGGGTATAGGAAATCTCGACGCAGCGGCGGCAGTCGGCCAGCGCCCGCAAAAACCATTACATCGCTAATTGTTTATTGATATATCTTTATTAGTTTAAAAGCAAAAAATATGGGGTTTGCTTTGATACCTTGTCAAGACATAAGCGAAACTTTTAAATTGTTTCTTTTTTTCATTTAGGCCTTCGTTTTTCGTTAAATGAAAGTTATATTAAAAAGTCTATTTTTAAACTAAATTTTCGCATGATTGAAATGAGTTATTCATGTTTAAAGTTTTTTTTGGTCATAAGCGCTAATGGAAATGTTTTTTGTAAATAATTATAAAAAAATTACTCCCTACGAAGACTTTATTGTGTACTGGATCAAAAAAATAAGTATTTGTTTTCTCTATACGGTGGTATAAATATATCGATTTTTGATGATAGTGCCCTTTTACTAATTCTAGGTCTAATTTTGTACTACTTTCGGAATAAGGGTCCCCATATCATGTACTGTACTTCCATCCCTGAAAAATTCAGCTTGTGACACCGAAGTGAGACGTAAAGTCAAAATAAGCTTTAATCTACCTACATCATAGGTAGGTATAGGTACTCTAGGTATATTCTACCTAAACAGTAGCTGACAGTAGTAATTAATTTTTTATCCGATAAGTAGTTGTCATTATATAAGTTTAATCATCTTATACCTCCTATAACGGTAGGTTTTGGATTTTTTCCTGATTGGTTTGTTAAACAAAAATATACTGGGCATATAAATGTCTAACACAATACATGTATTGAATGCACTTATTTTAACCAATGCATTGTTTTGTTTTTGGTTTCTCTCAAATCTCACAAATAAGAAATGTTTTATAGTTTTTATTATAAAAAACAGTGATTATACAATTTATTTGCACCCGTTACACTGTTTTCTGTAAGGGGTGTAACCAGGAGTATATTTCGTAACCTCTTACGATATAAGAGGGCCCCCACAAAGTGTTTTATTACTTAATGCTTAGATTAAAATTTAATAATTTATTTGTACATAAAATAAAATGGACTAGAAAGTAAATTAATTAATATTGACGTAATTACTAAATAATTACAAGATTTTTTTCTAATTATTTTAGTGTATTTTTAGTCACCTAATTATAAAGGAGAGATTTCCAACCATTGCATTATTTTACTCACAAATAAATGTTTTATGGTTTTTATTATAAAACAAGGATTAATTTATTATACACCCCTTAACCCAAACACTCAAAGGAGGATATTTCGTGACCCCTTATTTAAAGTGGACAAGCTTTATTAGTCAATGTTTTAATTACCCAGCGTCTTTAATAAAAATCTAATGTAATTTTTCATAGAAATGATCTGACATAAAAAGCAAATTTTATCTAAAAACTTTTTGATTATCTACAAGGAGTAAACCGCTGACAAATGTCTGTATACTAATGCCAAAGTAATGCCAAAAATACAAATTAAATACCAAAATTTCTCATATAATGCCCCACGAATGCCAAGCCGATTCCAATATAATACCACTAATACCACGAATAATATGTAACACATTTGTTTAACGAATTAACCTGTAGCAATAGTGGTAGGTACGTTCACAGATTTTTTCCTAGGTAACTTAAAAGTCGTTAAAAAGTCTAATTATATTTAAAGAAGATATAATTCCAACTAATTGCATTATAAGGCCAATAATGCACAAGTAATACCATTAAAATTTTAGCGTTTTTAATTTGTGTAACATATTTCTTTAAAAAATTAACCTGTAACAATAGTGGTAGGTACGCGCACAGATTTTTTCGCTAGGTAACTTATTAAGTCGTTAAACAGGTCTATAAAAGCTATAACAACATAGGTAACTAATATTTATAATTTCATTCGAGTTTTAATCTCAAATAATAAATGTTTTTACTGGTGTATTTCTGAAGTGTTCATTATTAAAAGTAGATATTCTTCAAATTATGTGAAGTAATAAGTAATGTTTCCGGTGAGACCGCGTATATGTCACCGGATTCTGGTTAGTATAAAGACTTTTTTCTATAGAAAGAGTTTTATCTATATTTTTCTTTCAAAATAAGACTAATTTCTTCTTATTCTTTTAAATATTACAGTGTTTCTTTTTCCTAAAATGTTATACTTAATTTTCGCTTAAAATTAAAAAATCACCAAATGGAGGAAAATATACGTTATTGAATAAAGTTTATACAAATCACTTTACCATAACAAAAAAGTAAAATCATGTCATAGCGGAAGATATTCAGGTGGCATTTCACATATTTATCGATTAAAATCGAGATTAAAATAATAAACTTGCGTAACATGTTATACATGAGATAGAAAGTTTCAGAATCGATTAATACGCAATATGCTACGCAGTCAACTTGTTCCTATGCGCGGATGAGCGTCTTCGCGCCGCCGAAGGGAAATCGGGCTACGTTTGGCTAAACAGGCTGGACACGGTGGACTACGATATTGGCGAGTCTGAATATTTATAAAAATTTGCAAAGTAAAATATGTTGGAAAAATAATTAATCCATACATATAAAAGCTCAAAGGGTTTTTTTGTTGCATCCATCCCGCCGAAACCGCTTCACCAATCTTGATGATTCTTTTTTTAAATGAAAGAAAAGTATATATGTGTAGATTTGTTATGAAGTATTTTTATAGTGCTTAATGGCTATTTCTTTGTGTAAAACGACTAAATACTAAAACATACCTGAAAAACACCTACACACAATACCTCCAGAAATAAATTATTTGTCATTGTCAGTGGTTTGTCAGTTAGATTATATTATATTAAGTTTTTAGATATTTTAGGAGTGAGTTCATACCGCCAGCTTTAGATACATAAATATTAGCACAAAGGTTCGTTTAAACGACATTGGTGAATTAGCTACACAAAGCGATTTTAGGAAATTCATCCTCTTAGAGAGCAATATGTCGGAACAGTTTGTTGTATGAAAATTCCTTACTATTTGGTCTAGAAGAATGAAATCCTACAAAAAGAATTAGAAGAAATTTTTGAAATTCATCAACCAAATGGGTAAAGTTAAAATTTATATAAAACTTGGTGACCTCTGGATTATACACATAAAAATTGGCACAAAGATAAAGCGAATTTATGAAATTTATACACTTAGGGAGTAGAATAGGGAATGAAAGTTTGCTGTACGAAAATGCAATACTATAACATTATAAACCAGACAGTATAAAATTTTATACAAGGGTTTATTTAGTGACATCATAACGAAATATATCTTCCTCAATTATCCTTCAAAGATTAATAAAGAGAGTATTAGTGCTCTTAATAAATAAAAAAAAGATGAAAAATAAAAAACATCTATGCTCACTAGCTCTCTATAAAGAAGTAAACAATCATTTAAATCAATGCATGAACGATTCGAGGTGTAACGCGAACGTAGTCGCGGGAAAAAGCTAGTAATTTATTAAATTATTTTATTTAACTGATTAATTTTCATTGAAAAGGAATTTTTGTAATTCGCCACTATATTAGTTAAAAACTAAGAAACTCATATCAATTTTAAGTTTTGCGATTTTGACATATACTTTTTACAAAATCTGAACACATTTTAAAAGAAAAAAAGCTTTTGATAATATTTGTGTAGATTGACTACAAATTGTATAACATAAATTTCTACGACCGGTCTACCTAGTGGTCTGCAGCATCGCCTTGTGTTGCAAACGTGGGCCTGTTAATCTGTGACGTGACGCACAACAGCCAAGAAAAACAGAAGCGTGGCTAAGAATTTAGTAATTTAAAAAAAAAATCTTTTAGATACAGTAGTAGGTATTAAAAAGTTTTGTGTTTAAATGGGGTTTGCCTTTAACAGTTAAAAAATTATATCGTAATGTGTAACTTTCCGTAAGAATTCTTTATCTGTCATCGATCATGATCTGTCATCATGTTAACCTGATGTTTTGTATGTTATTTTGTTTTTTTTGCTTGTTAGTTTTACGGATAGGTGCAATCGCATAATTATTATTGATAATGTTTTATTTAATGTTAACATTACTACTTTTTCAGTGAATCTTTAAATCTGTTGTTTTTTGTTAAGTTCGTTATTTAAACATATGTATGTAATACACTCATATTAACACTAATCATATTTTTACGTTTTTATTCATTATTTTCAATGCCCCCCCGGTTGCATCTTTGTAAAGGACTGTGAATTTTTTTAATATTTAATCTATTCATTGTTACAATATTGAGGAGCTGAAATAACGTGAGATAAAGTATCTAGAACCAAAAAAAAAGGTAAAGTGAGGCATATCGTTCTACTCAGGAGACTGAATTCTTTCAAATAGCCTCAAATAAAAAATGCTGGTCCGTATTTAAAAAAATTAAGTTGGCCTATGTATCTTACAAATTATCAGATAATTTGAAAATATAAAAATACTGTCAGATAGCCCTGATAAAGTGTCTATGAGACTGTTTAATTAGTTTTTGATTTTCTAAAAAGTAACAACAGGAAAAAATAAAATTGATTTTCAAAGAAATCCGTTTTTGTCAAAAAAACTCAGCAATCCTTGAAGTTTAGAAACTTTTTTAACGTAAAGTAAAAAAAAACAAATCATACGAAGTTAAAATTATCACATTTATTTGTACAAAGAAATGTTACAGAATGTCAAGTTGAGCTTTATATAGTTATTAACGTAATAAGGCCGATAAACAACAAATAACGGCCGGGCTGAAGTTTGTGATCCGAGGCGATAGCCGAGGATCATAAGCAGCCAAGGCCGTTATTTGTTATCGGCCGTGTTGCGTTCTAGATTTTTCGTCATACTGCAGATTTTTTAGAGCAATAAACACTACTATTTAATAACAAATTTTATTGAACAATAACACAAGTAAGGATAAAAAATACATAATGTCTTATACTAAAATTCATTTTTCATGATAATGAACATGGAAATTAAAAGTGCACTTGTTGTTCTTAGAAATCTGTAATCCTTCCCAGGGATTTACAGATTTTATAGAAGAAGATGATGCTACTGAAGAATGGCAAATATTTGTATCCACTAAAGACACATTATTTTGGAGCTATCATGAAAAAGTTGATTTGTTATTTTCATTCTTTTGGAAACTGATTTTTCTATGTAAGTTTCTGCCACTGTTGAAGACTCCCATCCTCCTAGCTCCTTTAGCGATAGTAAATCACCACCATTTTCGGCGAGCATGGTTGCTGATGATCTACGAAATGAATGCCCTGTATAACGTTCTGGATTCTCCAAGTTCAAAATTTTGCAATTTTCTGCGGTACGCTCCCGATGGTATGTATACCGACGATTTGCTTAACACACTTGCCTTTCTTGTAACCAATGAAAAATTTTGGATTGTCAAAGTTACGAGGACGCAGGTTGATGTATTTTTGTATAAACCATAGGCATCAAACGGAAGGCCCGTTTTTGGAATAAGAAATTTCCTATCTTTCTTATTTTTAGTATTTCTTAATGAGACAAGAATATTTTTCTCCGAATCTTCGAAATCATCAACTGTGAGTGACCAAAGCTCGCTGCGCCTACAAGCTCCAAGAATACCAAGCACCAATACAATTTTTTCGAGTAACCAGGTGTAATCATCGGCATCCAGTAGAAAATTATTTATGTCATTCTCCGACAGAACTTTGGCTTTTTGGTGAATAACCTTCGTTTTTGCGCCTCAGAAACATGAACAGTTTACCAAATCTATGAACAAATATAATTTAGATGAGTATGATTAAATATCGAAGAATATAATGGCTTTTTACCTTGATATGTCGATGTTTTCATATACTCTCAACGCAAGCTTCAGCATGGATATCTTTGTCCACAGTGATGTAGGAGAATACATTTCAGACATTCTTTTAGCATAAGCCAGCAATACCGCTTCATTTACGCTGTTTATACTTCTATCCTGCCGCCACTTCAAAAAATTGTCATATTCCTGCTGATATCTCTCTCTGGTTATAGTCGGAAGTAAATTTTGAGTAGCCGCAGCCGCTTCCTCCTGTATTTCCAACTGAATTTCTCGAGACATCTCGCTATGGTCTATTTTCCCAATTTTTGAAAAGTCCAACTGACAATAAATAGTCATTGTTGCAGGTGACAGACGTTACGATTAACTTAGAAACTTAACGGCCGCCGGCCGTTATGATAACGTCCGGCGGACGTTATATGCATCTTTTCCATTCTGATTTTGCTTATGTTATAATAATATAACAATATAGTATGACGAAAACAAATAAATTACAATTACAACGACAGCGTTTATCAATCTATATCTTCCCAAATATCAAGAAGAGTCCTTAAAAAGATTTCTGAAGGAAGGGAGGAAAATTCCTCTCCAATAATTTTAACTTTTTTTAGTGAAATAAATGGATTGTTATGGACGTCATCTGCTTTTTTTTCTATCATCGTCTGTCGAAATCTTACATGTGAAAAAAAACAGAGTATATTTGAAAAACAAACATGTGCATCACTGACTTTTTTCCCTTGTTAGCAAAATTTTGTGTTCTGTTTAATGCCGATTAAAAGCTGTCTCTTGAGATTTTGTCGAATTCGATATCCTTGATGAGATCCTTGAAGGATTCGATATTCTTTGAAATCCTTGCCGATAGCACTTTCTGACCGTCCGGTCCCCCTAATCAATTTTCAAAGTTCCAGCCTCAGGTAATATCATAGTATCTCCGCGGCCGCAAACTCTTAAAAGGAAATTATGTCGTATCTATACGTAGGTTAACTTACTATTATTTTGACTATCGGACAAAAGTTAAGCAACTTTTGTAATAAAGTCTAATATTTAAGTATTTCAAATGCAATTAGCAACCGGTGAAATCAAAACTTATATATTTTAAGTACTCATAATAGGCTGCTCCATAGGTAAAATGTTATTGTTTTCAAATGTCAGATAAGTTTTTTATTTGATATTTTATTTCAACAGTTAATTTTAGTAGCGCGACAAAAGTTAAGCAATTTTTCATTTGACATAAAGAAAAAGACTCTACGATAAAGATAAATTTAAATTTGTAGTTCAGCGTGCTGATTAAATCTTACAGCGTTCATTTTTATACAAATAAATATGTCAAAAGGAAAATCAATCTTTAAAAAAAGTTGTCATTAAGGCCTTTTTAGCAGGGAACAGTAAGATTATGATTTCTAAGCAGTTTAACTTGCCAAAGTACAGAGTGACGAAAATAATATCACCGTTTAATGCAAGAGGACATGTTAGGAAATGGCAAAATCAGGAAGGCCCAGGAAAACTACATTTTGGATGGATACTGAGGAAGATTTTTTTTTGGAGGAAAGAAGATAGACAACATATGGACCAAAAGAACAAATGAAGAATTAAAGCAACTATATAGGGCACCGAGTATAACGGGATTACCAAGAGCACAAAGACTGAGATGGTGGGGACACATTGAAAGAACGGCTGTAGCCAGAATTCTTAGTATGATAATGAAACGTTAAATAGGTGGAAAGAGAAAGAGGGGTAGACCGAGAACCAGATGGAAAAGGATGTTGAAGAGAACATGAGAAGAATAAGCCATGAGCCTTTTAGGTTTTAGAGCTATTATATATAATAATTATTAATATTCATAGACAATGATTTAATCTTAAATATTCGAATGTCCTTTTATCAGAAAAGTTGCTTTACTTTTGTCCGATAGTGTATATGTTTTTTTTTGAATGCCTGAAAGTTCTACCGTAACCCCTTTTCATTCAATTCCATCGGAAAACAATGCCCATTTACTCTGCCGCAGTAACCCACCACCGATGACGCTCTGCGTAGCGTCCGTTCGTCACCTCCGAGCGAGCGCCGATTCGGCTAGCCGGCGTCGCCTATCGCCGGCACCGGGGCCGCCCTTGCGTGACGCGCGGCTTCCGGTGCGGGGCGGCGGCGGGCATGCGCCCCAGTCCGTTGCCAGGTCGCCGCGTCGCCCAAAACATTTCGCCGGCGGGCGGTTACGTCACGCGGAACGCCGGGCCCCACAGCGGTCGCAGTCCTCCCGACCAGTTCGACAGTGTTTGGTGGTTTTGTAGAAAGGAGAGTGTGCGTTTTCCATCGGCAGCGTGGCGATTAGGAGGAGGAGGGCAGTGTGAGACGGTCAGTTTTCCACAGCGGTGTGCGTCTGTAGAGTCTAGATTTATATACGGTTTTTACTTCCGGTTTCTAAACTTTCTGTTTTTTTTTTGTTTCGATTATTGTATTGTTTCCGGTAATTAGTATATAGAACAATTCGTGGGTGTTGGGGAGGCTCGAAGGAAATTATATTTTGTGCGACGTTTCGCGAATTTTTATTATCGGTTCTTCAATGTTTTAGTGCTTGAAAAAAAGCAGCACAAAATATAATTGTTTCCTTTCAGTCTTACCACTACCCACGAATTTTTCTCTATACTTGTTTTTTTTTATTTTTTTAATATGGAAATACATTTATCCTATTAAAGTTATTACGATTCATCAATAAGTTACTTGTTCTAAATCATATCACAGTATTTTTGCGTTCCATAACGAAATACCTTATTTATCGTATCTATTGCTTTCTTTCTGCGGCAGCTGGTAGAATTTTATTGTTTGTATACAGGGTGAGTCTTAAACAAGTGCAAATATTTTTAGGGGTGGTATAATTCGACCCCAGAAATATGACTCAGGTTTTTTTCCAAGAGATTTTTTTCTATCTTTTTATAAATTGATAATATGGCAACATAGGTAATAGATTAAATTTAGAAAAAAGAAAAGTCAGAAAAGATCCAGTGCGGCTATTTTGGACTTATTTGAAAAACGGTAAAGAGAAAATATGTTTCTGTTATCCAGATCTACCAACCCTGAAAATATTTGCACTTATTTAAGACTCACCCTGTATATATCGGGTTCTGAACATAGGACCCACACCAAATTTTATTAATTACAAATTATTAATTACAGCGATTTATATATTTATTTATTTTTATGCCTAGATAAAAAATTAATAAAAAAGCGTTGTATTTCACAGTGTGATTATGATATTTTGATCAAGTGTGACAAAAATTATAAAAACAAAATTTTAAAATTATTTTTAATAATACAATTTTTTTTTCTAATATGCTCTAATGTAACTCAATACAATTTAGTATGGGTCCTATTCCTAGAACCAAAAATATAGCACACCAAAATTCTACCAGCCGCTGCTGCTAGGAATGCTTTTCCATTAAGCTTTATTGTTTTTAAAAGATTACCATAAATTTATTACTATATTGGTTTCAAATTTTGAAGTAATTTTGCCTTCGATCTGTTGGAAATTTTAAGATGGAATGTTTCAACGATAAGTTTTCAATCAATAAATATTCATAATGTACTAGATAATTTATAGTTATAGTTTAGAATCCATATTTATAAGTTTCAAAGCATTTTTGTTTTTATATTTGATTGTTACTCGTGTTCCAACGAAATTATAATCAAATGCTAGCTTTAGTCTCCTAGAACGTCCATTTTAGTCCAAATCGACCTCGATTTGTATTTTTTAAATGATACTCTGTATATGTATTTATAAAACATTTAAAAGCTTTCAATTCTTCTCTTTACAACTATGAATTTTGAGTTTGTTTTGAACAATACCGAAAAATCGATGTTTTTATCATTATGATAACATAGCCAACAACTATTGAAACATATTAAACACAACTAAAAAATAATATCGTTAAGAAAAAATTATGTTTAAAATTTACATTATGTATTTGTTTCCATTTGTGTTTCCATGGTTAAATACATTACATTTACAACTATGAATTTTGAGTTTGTTTTGAACAATACCCAAAAATCGATGTTTTTATCATTATGATAACATAGCCAACAACTATTGAAACATATTAAACACAACTAAAAAAAATAATATCGTTAAGAAAAAATTATGTTTAAAATTTACATTATGTATTTGTTTCCATTTGTGTTTCCATGGTTAAATATTGCCCACTAAGCTCAATCAGCTAGTTGATGAAAATAATAAAATTAACATTTTGAGGTATTATTCAAAATATACTTTTAATTTAGAATGTATAGAATTTTTTGGACTATGTAGAATGGCTTTGATGTACAGGGTGGTCGAAATTGGTCTCTTTTAACAGAGAAAACCTATTTCCTGACTAGATAGAGCAAAACCGACATAGATGTCATGGGCCCGATTTTTGAGAAACGTTTAATGGCCTAAACCGCCTGTTCATATTTTTACTGCCAACTGAGAGACGAAGTCTTTTTGAATTTTTTACCATTTGGAAAATTGTCCATAACTTTTGTATTTCCCGGAATACATTTTCTGTAAAAACGTTCTTAAGACAGTTTTTAAGCACAATCCAGTGGCGTAGTAAATTTTTTTCTATACTTGCTTTTTTAGTCAGAAAAAATAAAAAATATAATTTTTTAAATGAAAATCATAGTTGGCTATGAACTTAAAAAAATGCTGGCGTTTAACCCTTTCCAACGATATAAAGTTATGTGTATTTATTTCTAAAAATGAGTGAAATATTACGTTTTTTATCTTTGTATCGAATCGGGCCTTGATTTTGTGTTGGCCTAATTATTTTTTATCGCAATTTAATATTCTAAATCATTATTTATCTGCATAATTAAAGACTTTTGCAAAGGAAAATCAACATTCTATATTAGTATTACCATTTACAATTAAAAATCCAGGGTTACAACTGCACTATTAAATGGAGAATTTAGAGAGAATTGGATTGGAACAAGGGATCCCATATCTTGGCCTGCGAGGTCCTGTGATGTAACTCCTTTCGACTTTTTTATGGGGGAAATTAAGGCCTTATATATAAGGGAAGAACCATTGGGACGAGAGAAGAATTACAGAAGGCTACTAGGCAGGCTTTTCGACTTATTACACCAGTTCGCCTAATAAATTGTTGTAACTCTGTGCGCAAAAGATGTTTATTGTGTATTCAACAAGGGGGTGCTCAGTTTGAACATCTTTGATGATTTTTTTTAGAAAACTATACTCGTCACTCAAAAAATACGTTTCTTTTAGTTTTATTCTTTGTTTATTGTATCGATTTCAGTTGCAATTACTATTACTAATACTAATATAGAATGTTAATTTACCTTTTCAAAAGTCTTTAATTATGCAGATAAATAATAATATAAAATATTAAATTGTGATAACAAAATAATTAGGCAAATAGGTCAACACAAAATCAAGGCCTGCTTCGATATAAAGATCAAAAACCTAATATTTATCTCATTCTTAGAAATGTCCATAACTTTAGATCATTGAAAAGGGTAAAACGCAAGCATTTTTTTAAGTTCATAGCCAACTATGATTTCCATTTAAAAAATTATACTTTTTATTATTTCTGACAAAAAGAGCAAGCATAGAAAAAAAACTGACTACGCCACTGGATTGTGCCTAAAAAAGTGCCTTAATAACGTTTTTACAGAATTTTATTTTTCCGCAAAATAAAAAAGTTATGGGCAATTTTCAAAATGGTAAAAAATTCAAAAAGACCCCATATCTCAGTTGGCAGTGAAAATATCAACAGGCGGTTTACGCCATTAAACATTTCTCAGGAATCGAGCCCATGACATCTATGTCGGTTTTGTTCTATTTAGTCAGGAAAATGGGTTTTCTCTGTTAAAACAGACCAATTTCGACCACCCTGTACATTTCAAATATCCTTTAAAATATACAGTACCATTTAAATGTAACAAGCCTAAGCCACTTATGATTAAAGGAAAATTGCAGGAAGAAATCATTATTTTGATTTAAAAGTTGATTTACTGTAGTTTTCATTCATAACATTAAACTAACGACCATCAGTACTGTTTTTGTAAAGCATTAGAATGGGACGAAAGGAACTAAAACCACCATTTTCTTATTTCTAAAAAAGTTACTTAAATACAAACAAAATATATCTGTGAAATTAGAAAAAATAGTTATTTCGGATGATTTTGATTGCCTTAAAATGTCATTTTCTAGAAATTGGACGGTCAAAACTAACATCAATTTTATTAAAAGGAATATTAGTTGAAATATAGTATTATTATACCGTATGATCAAAAAAAAACGGCGTCCAGTTGGCTTGGAAATGACGATCGTTCCCCATATAATTTTACGTATAAAATGACATTGATCTTCATTTCATAGCCATCGCTGACGCCGTTTTTCTTTGATCATACGGTATATGCACCTAAAAGAAGTTAATTGAAATAGAAAATAATTATTGGTCAGTGTCGTAAAATAATGCTTCCATTACAATCATCGTAAAACAGTAGTAGAGTATGTCCTTATTTTTATCGATTTCCAAGAAAAGAATGTCAGGGTTAAAAATGCTATAAAAATCGATAGAGTGTATACAATTACATAGGTATATATTTCATTTACTTTCTCTAAAATTAATTTTCTTCAGTCTAGTTACAAACTCTCTTTTTTCAAAATTTATGATTTGGATTATATGTTCTAATAACACCTAAAATTTAATGTAAATCACATAACTCCTCTCTTTCAGTTATTTTAAACTTTGACAAATATATTTAATTATAATATACCAAATTTATCATCTGTCTTATACCATAAAATATACTTGAACATCGTTTAATCCTTAATGTAATTTAATCATCAAAAATTAGTTCACACATATTTCTTAACAAAAGCAATGTTCTTCATAATTTGAAATCAAAATCATCAACTATGTATTTCCACTTTTCCATTAAAAATTTAACTAATCATCAAATTAATTTGAAGGAACTAAAGCTATTTCTATTGTTTTATTTTTATTCTAACATTGAACTTATTGAAGATAATAAAATTAACGCTGTTACAACTTTGTTTCGCTTTTTTGCTCGAAAGAATTTCCGAACCGAGACCATTTACATATTTATAATAATTATCCGTTTTTTTTTCACCGCTGTGGGTTAACATTGGCATGTGTTTTATTTAAGTTTAAGGTAAAGTCGTTCCTGACTTCACACTAGACTGCACTCACAGTCATGCATTACTTCCTGCAACATCACCGCAAGATTCCTCGAATTTACGCACAAATAACTTTTAGATAGATTTAATGGTACGCCGGTACTGCTTTAGATGCACTTAGACTTGAGCAGCTCTGATTTTAAATTGTTTCGATAGTTGAAATTAGCGTAAAGATTTCGATTATGTAGAAATTTCTAGGAGATTTGATTTCTTTAAATTTTTAGCTTCATGACCACCAGATCTCTAGGTTTTGATTATTAATATTTCTACTTCGATTATTACAAATAAATCTTCAAGATAAACATTGTCACAATTTCGACCTTCAATGTCTATGATTTTAATTATAATCATATATTTAATTTAGAATCAGGGCTGTTGACAATTTTTTGACAGGTAAAATCACTGAAATATCGAATAGAATATGTATTTTTACAAATAATGTCTACTATGCCATTGTGGCGGGTTTATTTCTTGAAAAAAACTGGGTATTTTACCACTGAAACTGCAATCTAAAAAATAAAAAAGTTATGTTTTATAAAGTGCCACTGCATTAAAATCCAAACGGACACCAGCTCAGTGGCTTTTTACGTAAACAAAAATTTGTATGGTTGGTCCGGCAAACGCGTAACGCAAAAAAACGCAACAGAGAAATTTCTCGTCAAATTTAAAGAGTTATATTTTTTTTACTTATAGCCCTATTTTCATGATTTTTTTTTAGCAAACTGTATATAAATATATCAACTTTAATTCGTAATCTCAGTTTTTTGTAAATGTTAGTATTTGGCTTATTATACAGGGTTAATCGAAGGATTGTTTTTGTGTCCCAACTTTAAATCACCATGGGCAAGTAAATTTTTCTAAAACATTATTTTGCAGTCAGGACCATGACTCCTGAGCATATTGTTTTTTGACTCATGTCAGCACATGCCTTGGTTAATTTTTAAGAGCGAAATAAAGCTTAGGTAGGTTATATTAGAAGGTAGCTTGGTGATTATTGTCATATTGACAGTAACATTTTGTGTACCTAAGATTCGATGAATACTTAATACACTTTCATTCTTGCCTCGGACCTCCTGATGCTTGTTTGTGCCGTTGTTAATTGATGGTTCAGCAAAGCGTTGATTCTGATATAATATATGCTTCGGCATTTTGGCGTCGCGTCGGCTGGTTTGTATAAAAAATTGCACTATCCAAAGTTTTGATTGTAGAGCGTTGAATGTGTATTACCCTAGCGACATGTTTGACATACAAAATCTTCGACACTACAACCATTATTTCCAATTATTATTATTATCTGTCAATCATAGGTATACAAAATGCAATTGTCAAAATGACGTTACGACAAAAGTCACTTAATCATATTAAAAAATAACACTAAATAGTAATGATAATTGAAAAAATTGCAAATTTTAAGTTAATTTCGCTCTTAAAAACTCGCTCTTTTCGCTCTTAAAAACTCTTATTTCTTATCCAGGGCATGTGTTCACATGAGCCAAAAGATATAATGCTCAGAATTCATGCTTCTGGACGAAAAATAATGATTTAGGAAAACTTTCTCACACATTTATTGCGCAGGATGTTTTAAATTTGAGACACAAAAACAATCCTTCGAGTAACCCTGTATAATAAGCCAAATACTAAAATTTATGAAACACTGAGATTACGAATTAAAGTTAATATATTTATATATAGTTTGTTAAAAATTCACGAAAATAGGACTAAAACGAGAAAAAATATTACACTTTATATTTGACGAAAAATTTCCCTTTAGTAGTGTTTCTCCTTAGTAATGTAAACTTCCTTATTTCTCTGTAATCTATTTTATTTTACTTAGTCTATTAAACTGTTGACGTTTTGATAAACTGACCTTACTTAAAAAAAACAAACTTTAAATTAATTATTACTAACAATTACCTAATGAGACAAGGCCAAAAAACTAAGGATTCTGGCCTAGGTATGAAGTATTTTGTTTTTTTTTAATATTTTTGTTGTTTTTTAGATTTTTGATTCAACGGCGAAACCCCCAGACTTTTCCTAAAAAAGTCTTTTTTATATTTCATAAAAGTATAGTTAGTTAATAGAAACAAAAGACATATCCTAGATATGTATTTGCAAGGTATTTAAGTCTAAACTAAAGACTTGCATCTATTTTTTCTTATACAAAAGAAACTTTAGCGTCAACTATAACGTTAACTTATTGCTAGTATTTTTGCAAGTCTTGCAATATTGTAAATATTTCTGGGACAGAAACGTAGTTTTAAGACACTTCTATACAAAATTGAAAATATAAATTTCACTTCTAATGTAAAATTAGCCTATTACGATATGTAATTTTCTCATAAAAAAAACTTAACACACTTTAAATAATAGGTATATGACAGTAAATTTGATGAACTGTATCGACAACAGTGTTAATTTAATAAATTGCTTTATAATAAATAAATTCTCACAACGTTGGTTGACATTCACATGGAACTAAAGTGATTGAAATCAATCTGTTTCTATCGATATAGCCTTGAGCACAGGACTGAAAAGTTACTTGATATAAATCAGTGATTTTGTCTCAATATGAATTATTCAACTATATTTTATGAATGTATTTGTATAGACACATGTATTATAATAGTTTTGCACAAATATATGCTTTTGGTACGTACTTTCCGTGTTTAATTTTATATATAGGCTGCTCTGAAGGCAGATTTCCACCAAACGTGCAAAACTGCGACAAAACAGAGATTCTGTCGTTTTCAACAAAACGGAACAAAATTAAAAGGACCATCAGTCTTACGTTTTGGTCAATATTTCGATATTGATTTGTTGTTAGTGTTTGAAATCAAGAAACTACCCGAAATGCAATGCAAATGTAAATACTGTTAATACCAAAAAAAGTTTTGGGGATAACTTCAGCATGTTACTATCACTTTTTTCTGTTTCATTTCTACATTTAAAAAAAAAAACATATTAAAAAGGAAAAACTACAACATTCTACTAAGATTTTTGTAAACATATTACAAACAATTGTTGTATTACCTAAGTTATTCTTCTTCCCCAACTCAGTTTACAATAGTGCCTACTAGCAAAAAATTATACACCATATTCAGTACAGACCATATTCCAGTTGAACAGGCAGGTTTTATTCCTAAACGCAGTTGCTGTGACCGAGTCCTAGAACTTCATCTCACATTGAAGGAAATTTCCAACTTAAGCTTAAAACCTCCATAGCTTTTGTCGATTTAACAGCCGCTTACGACACAGTCTGGAGAGACGGTATGGTTTATAAATCATTTAAAGCACTTCCTTGTCAAACTATAGCTCGAGTTATCAACAACATGCTAAGTAACCGATATATCCAAGTATTTTAGGGAGAGAGCACAAGTAAACCTAAAAAACTTAACAACGGCTTACCCCAAGGCCCAAGGCTCCGTCCTCGCCCCTCTCTTATTCAACTTATACATCTCTGACCTACCAGATACGCAATCTAGAAAATTTTGTTATGCAGATGATATAGCCATAGCAACTGAACATGAATCGCTATATCAAACTCAAGAAACACTTACAAAGGATCTCGCATCCTTGAATGTCTATTTTATAAAATGGAGTCTTCCACCTTAATGACCTTCTACATTAATAACAAGCTGGCGAATACTGAAATAAGCGTCCAGTTTGGTAACACCACTCTGCGTAATAACAAGTATCCAAAATATCTGGGGATTATACTAGACCGTACACTCTCATTTCGAAAACACCTAGAAAATGTTGCTGGTAAAATCAGAACACGAAACAACATTTTACAAAAACTTTGTGGTACTTCTTGGGGTGCAAAAGCAACAACACTTCGGATCTCCGCCCTTGGTCTGGTATTCAATGTGGCTGAGTATTGTACACCCGTGTGGTTGAACAGCCACCACACAAATCTCGTAGACAGACAGCTGAACAACACCATGCGGCTGATTACAGGGACAATCAGATCCACACCTAGTTACTGGCTTCCAGTTAGACTGGACAGAATAGACTGAAGTCGAGAAATCCACCTTTGCGAACAGCTGAACAACTAAAAAGCAGTAACTACAATTCTCGAGAACAGTGGCTTCAGTTATGGAGAAAAAAAATAACTATTGTCAGACACCGGGTACCGATCTAAACCAGAAAACATGGTCAACTTTGAATCGGATACGCTCTGGCCATGGAAGATATGCGGATTCTCGTTATAAGTGGGGTAAAATACCTTTCCCAGAATGTGATTGCAGATCCCCTCACCAAACCATCCATCACATAACTAGAGAGTGCAACCTACGAGCTTATGGTGAAGACTGGAAGGACTTTCTGGAGGCTTCTCCAGCAGCTTTGGAATGGATAGGGCATCTAGATGTTAATATATAGTGTTCGTAAATACGTTTTTTATGTTGTCTTTTTATCATATACTTGTTTTTTTATTTATATTGTAATGTTTTCATTTACATTGTAGTTTGTTTTATGTCTATGTTTAAGAGTATTTTCTTGCATTCCATTGTTGTCTATTGTTGGCTATGTGAGCCCAAGTTATTCCTGCTAATTTTCTAATATCATGATCCCATCTCAGGTTCAGTCTTCCTCTAGGTCTCTTCTAGATTTTCGAGTATAATCTCAATATTCTCTGACACAAATTATGAGAATTGCCGCCTCACTTGTTTACTATTTTCGTATAAAATCAAGCATATTTAACTACTTTGGAGATCTGGCAAAAGAGATAAAAACTACAATGTGATGTCACTTTAGACGCAAAATGCAGCAGTTTTGAAACTTTAGTTTCGGAAATATAAATTTAATCGGACCTTTTAAAAACATTATTTTTTTTCAGAAACTATTTGAGACAGAGTTTACCAAAAATGTTTTTTATAACTACTACTGGGTAAATGGATTTGTAGTATAGTATGACTTTTTTTGAAACTTTAGTTTCGGAGATACAAATTTAATCGGACCTTTTAAAAATTTTTTTTTCAGAAACTATTAGACCCTGGCTCGTAGAATTAGAGTTTGGAAACCTATAAAACTTTGTGAAATATCATCAGAATTTTAAGATTTCATTCGCTCAATAATGTGTTTCTATCAAGAGACCCTCGACTAAATATTTCTTAAGAGTTGTTTAATTTAATTTTTACACTTAGGCAATTAGCAATGTTCTCCAATTGTCAAGTGTTCTCCAATGCGTTTAACAATTTTTATCGCCAATTCATTTTCTCTCTTTAAAATTAATATTAGCTCAGGTAACAGTAGTGTAGTTCAGTTACAGCGTCATTTTCCATCGATTAGCTCAGCTTACGTAACACGAATAAACAAGCATAATATTCAGTAGTACCGTAAAGTGGCATCTGTTCAAGAAATTTGTAAAGTAATAGTAAAATGTGGACATTTAATAGATATAATGAAACTGTTAACAGTAGTTGCGACTAGTACATTTAGCGTAATGCAGGTTTATTGGGAGATATAAATTTTATATGTCAAAGTCCATGGTAATGGTAAGATTTTGCAAATAATTTGGGTAGTTTTACATAGCTTTATACTCTTGGAGTGGGCATCTAATAGCATTTAATGTTTTCATTCACTAATTATTTAACATAATTTCCTATGATCAAAATGACATGCGTTAACTAAATATTTAGAAATTAGTCAGATATTTAATAGAAATAATGTATTATTTATATTTGGGTATTTGCCATAAAAAAAAATTAAATATATAAACGGGTATATAAACTTTAATTAATTATAATTTATATTCATATACAGGGTCAGTCAATAGTGCGTCGGGCATGTGTACCTCCTAGAAGAAAAAACTTGTGATTTTTGTTTAATTACAAACCTAGGATGTATTTCAGGAAAATATTTTAAACTCTATAGGGAGGCTCAAAAAAGTGTGAGTGGATCGGGATGATTTTTTTTAAATGGAAAACCCTGTATATTGTTGCATTTTTGGCTTCCTTTCAGATCGCTTTGCATAATTCTAAGATATGAGTAAATATATTTCCATAGTTTCAGAGATATTAATAAATAAATATAAAATATATATTTTCAGCCTTTCTTAAAAAAAATATTAAAAATACAAGAAGTATCCTGATATGAAAAATATATTAGATATTTACTTTAGATGGCCTGTTCTTACTTTGCTATAAATATGGTAATCGTAAATCATACAGCATGTCCAAAATTCTACGCCAAACTTTCTAAAATATAAAATAATTTTCTTGTTTTTTTTAATGGAACACCCTATATATTATTTTTTCAGTAGATGGGGAATTAAAAAATGATCATTTTTTGTATTTAGAGTATTTCAAAATTTTGAACAGGTTTGCAGTTATCCGCTATTTCCACAGTACATTTTTATCAAAGCCACCCAGTGATTTTTCTCTCGTATTTTACCATTGAAAGATCCATATGAAATAATACTGCGTGTATCTACGAAACCATTAAAAAAATTGAAATACTTTAAATACCAAAAATGTTCATTTTTTAACTCTCCTAAAAATACACACGGTGTTCCATTTAAAAAAATCATTCCGATCCACTCACTTATTTGAGCCGCCATATAGAAGTTAAAATATTTCCCTCAAACACATTCTCGTAGATACTGAAATTTTAGCACTTGAACAAAATTCTCAAGTTTTTTATTCCAGGAGCTACAGATGCCCGACGCACTATTGTCGAACATTGGATGGATATTTCAAATAACATTTTTTGAGGCATATTTCATTTGTCAGCATTATTAGCAAAGGTACCATATTCGATGTTACCTATGATTACCAGTAAATGGGCAAATAATGAAAATTGTTTTTAATCTGTTGAAGATGCATATGAATAATGCATTAAAATAGCGCATGCTCAAAACGTACTTCCCGTGACTTAAAAAAAATGTTTTAAAATATTATTATTTTGTTATAAAACATCAAATATTAGTGGCCTAATACAACTACTCGCACTAAAGCATTATGTATAGTATGACGGTGCATCAGAAACACCCTACCTATGTAAAGAAAATTTAGGGGAAAACTACGGTTATTAGCTTCTAAGAGACGTAGATTTTATCGATAATTCCCCCAATAATGACGGTTAGATTAGGGCCCGAAACCTGGGGGTATTGCCTCCATTATTCGTATTAAAAGTTCAACACCATCACTTTGATATACCCACATCGGATGTGTTAAATTCACGGCAGTGAGACTACAAAGAGTCGGTTATAAAATAAATAAAAAAATATATACACACCGAGACAAGTTTGACAAAATTTCGTTTGAAATTCTTCGATTTATGTTATTTTTACGAACTGTAGCTTAGTTTATCACCAATACATATATCTATTGCCGTCTTAAACCCTTGGCTTTTATATAATATACTAGCGTATACCCGCGACTTAGTTCGCGTCAAATTAATCATTTGTAATGGTGATGATAAAGCAAACAAGAATTTCCATTAACATACAAACTGGATAAAATTTTCTCAGAATTGTGTCAGCATGAGGAAAAACAATATGGCGATACTATTATATAACTTGGTAATATTTGAGGGGTAGTTTCATCTCGTTTGAATTTGACTTTCGAAAAATCCGTTTGCTAAAAATAAGCTTTTTACGTCAAGCAGTTTAAGCAGAATCGTGGTTAATCAATTACCCAACTTTTTGGAACATCCTGTATGATTTTTTAAAAAAATTCAAAATATGTAAAAAACAAAATAAATTATGCGTGTCCAAGCGTTCTCCCGAAAGACTAACCGTTTTTTAAATAACAAATATTGTAATATTTGAGGGGCGTTTTCACCCTCTTGGAATTTGAGATTCGATAAACCCCTCCTTATCGAACCTCTACAACCCACAGTCAATCCGTTTGCCAAAAATCAGCTTTAAACGTCAAGCAGTTTAAGCAGAATCGTGATTACTCAATGGTCATATTTTATGAAACACCCTGTATAAATTTCTAAAAAATATTAAAATATGTAAAACAACAAAATAAAATATACGTGTTTAAGAGTTTTTCCGAAAAACTCACCGGTTTTTAAATAAAAAATATTCTAATATTTGAGGGGTGGGAAACCACCTTAGAATTCGAGTTTCGAAAAATGCCGTCTTATCGAACCTCTACACCCTAAAGTCAATCCGTTTTCCAAAAATCAGCTTTTTACGTCAAGTGCTTTAAGCAGGATCGTGATTAATCAACGACCAGATTTTTCGAAACACCCTGTAGACATTTTTAAAAAATCTTATAATATGTAAAAAACAAAATAAAATATACGTGTTTAAGCGTTTTTTCGGAAACTTGACCATTTTTTAAATAAAAAATATTGTAATATTTGAGGGGTGGTTTCACCCCCTTGGAACTGGAATTTCGAAAAATCCCTTCTTATCGAATCTCTACACCCTAGAATCAACCTGTATGACAAACGTTGAGCTTCTTACGTTGAGTGGTTTGAGCAGGATCGTGATTAATCAGTGGGTCACTTAAGGATTTTATATTAGCTTTTTTCGGGTTTCTCTTATTACCGATTCTGAACCGTCCTAGAACTGTGATGCGTATGCGCAGAAGGAAATATGAAGACATTATTTCATTTGCGCATGCGCTGCAGAATTCTGAGACGGTTCAGAATCGGTAATAACAAGAACCCGAACAAAGCTATTATGTTCGACCGTATTAAGATATGGAGATCATACAGACCAATCCATTGGACATTCAGAATATATAATATGAGGGAATGCCTACATGTTCTTGCAGTATATTACATAATGTACCTTTCTGCATTTAAAGCGTTAACTATTAACTCAATATTTCATTTAATATCGTGCCATAAACTTTGGTGTGCTGATGTCGGAGATGGAGAGCTGGCCTCTGTGAAGCTGTCTCAGATACTGGCTTTTGCCAAAGCCCTGAGACTGTATGATGAATTATAACTCATTATAACTGAAGAAAGGAGAACACACAACAGATCTGTAAGGTCGCGGTGATTAACCCCCCTCCTAAACATTCTACATTCTATATTTCAATTAATATAAGATTAAATTCCCAATATCTACATTTTCGTTAAGAATCATTTCTTCTAATAATTCAAATACCAAAGTAAACATAGGAATATGTTCCGGAAATGTCAGGCTACAATTTGATGCCACAAAATGTTTTCAATTTTCGGTTGCACACTCTACGGAGTATTTAAAAAAGACTGAAAATTCTTTACTTCCTTGACAACCCTGTAAAAAATATAAGAATGAATAGTGTAAAAATGGCAATAATTCATATGAACTCGTGAAGAATCAAGCTAAAATTCTTAAAAAAATATCGAAATCGAAAAAAGGCTTTAAGAGAAAATTTATTTAAACTTAAGTTTACTTATACACGAATTTTGATTAAAACATTCAGTTAAAATATAATATTAATTCTAACATTTAACAGCAAGAAATAGACTATATGTATTTAGTGACATACATAATTATGATCAAACTATACAGTTTATTAATTTCAATAAATGTCTATTTCAGTTAAAACAATTTTATTGCTTTGCTTAAGACGTAACACTTAATTTATAAACAATATTTATAACCAGAACTGTACCGTGACTATATAGAAATTGATTCTTGAAACGAAATGCCAGCATTTTATTTATTATCATACCCTACATAAATGTTGTAAACATTTCTTTAATAAAAAGAAATGCCCTAGTTTTACGCTTCAATTATTGTCAAATTATGTAGTGTTTTTTAAGTTTTCTTACAAAATAATATGGGGACGAAAATAAAATCAATGAAAATATTATAAAAAAATAAAAGGATTAGGAAGTGAAAAATTTTCCGGTATATTTTTTTTCTATTATTTTATGCATCTATTTGTTTTTGAATGTTTCTTTGGTTATCTGCTACTTTTTATACTCTTCAAAGCTCTAAGTTCATTTCCAAGGGTGAAAAAAATGGTGGTTTTAAAAATATCTGTTGTGGTTTTGGCAATCTAACATTCGTTGTGCCTGAACTATATTTCACAGATAGACTATTAAAATTGATTAAATTTCGTAGGTATCAGCTAGGAACCGGTACCAGACTATTTCGGCTCGATATCCTGTCTACCAGTTTGCCAAGATTATTTTTTTACTAAAAAGTTATTTGAATTATTATACACTCCCTATTTCGTAAATCATGCTTTAAATAAAATTAGAATTATGAAAAACGGCGATGGAATAAAAATATTCTAACAATACGAATGCAGCTATATTAATATTGTGAAACAAAATTGTTATTTTTGACCGAACAAATCTGAAACATGAATTAAAAATTATTTTATGTTATTGATTTATATTCTTGAACATATTTGATTATTTGTGAAAGGGATATATTTTTTTCAATACAAAAAATTGCGTTTCTTAATACAACTTTTTCAATACAGCGTCCCAGCGTTCAAAACAAAGTTAAAAATTGAAGGTAATCGGCGAAATAACTTTTATTAAATACAGAGTCGCTATTTTGTACACTGTTGAATTACACTTACAGGCACGAAAAACAACCACTTTAAAATTTTAGGTAGCCGAAGCTCTGTATAGAGTATGGAAAGTTTCCGTCTGCCAATTATACGAGAGAAAACAAAATGTTGATATTTTTGTAAAAGTTTGAAACACCCTGTGAAATATGTTAAGATAGCAAGGACTTTAAAAATAATTTTGTCATCTAGGTTCTAGGACATCTAAGTCTAATTTGTTTTTGGTTCATCTCAATAGCTTTATTTTTGTTGGAGATATTTGCTTTTGAAAAAGACACTAACATTTTTTCGTAATTTTTACATTAAAGCCATACCTTTGCTTTTGGTCCTAGTCATTAGACCTAGTAAGTTGTGGTCCTGAAGCAGGTCTTCTTGACATAAAATTTGCTTTGTTTAATCTTCTTCTTACAGTGAGTTCACTTACATGTACATTCCTTAGGTGCAATTCATTATAAATTTGAAAAGCTGGCAAAGAGCGGTTTTTTAGTGATAAACTTACAACAAGACGATCGTCTCGATTCGAAGTTCTCATACAAAAGTTCCTGTCCTGGACGTTCAGTATATTAACTCGTCTCGAACAAGCGCCTGCACTGTGCTTTGGTTTGGTTGCGCACACCTAAATCTCTTAGCGATATAATTTTGTGTGATCTCCTATCATCTTCAATCCAAACCAGACTCTCGAGAAAACATGCACCTATAGATGATAAAATTTCAAATTCTTTGCTTTTTTAACATATCCCATAGAGTGTTCCAAACTTTCAACAAAATAACATTTTGTGTTCCCTCGTATAATTGATAGATTTCTTTCTAAATTATGAATGAAAGTTCGCCATTTATAATTTAGAAAAAAAAACGAAAAAGTCAAATAATTTAGCTACAAATTGCTGTAGAGATCATTCAAATCGGTCCATTTGAACACAATATATAAAACTTAAACTCCAACAAAATTTTAAGGTGCCCGTTTTTAATGCCGGTGAGTGTATTTATTAAACATCAGAAACATATAGTTGGACGATTTCAAAATACTCTTAACCAGGAGGTAACAAACGAAGATGAAACAATTATGATAAAGCCGTATAAAGGCACATTTTGTCTTTTAAATCGATAAAATATGTAGAACTGTTTATTTTTTAATTTCAAATGGATTTTAATGTATATTGGATACCTTCTAACAAACATTTTGTGGAATAAATCAATCTATTGCCAACCAAACGAGCAAAATCAACATACCAACTATTTGAATTATTGTTGATCGCTCAGAACAAAATGTAATTTTACTAGAGACATTCAGACTATAAGTTCTTTGTTTCGTTCCTCTAATTCGACCTTTCAGGGGTCATTTCTGAGAACTACTTCCTATGCATTCCAGTTATTAAATTTACATATAATCTCTCATGCACCGCGCCGGTCATTTATTACAATCTAAATGCACGACTATAATTTTGATTAATTAACAGTTTTAACCGCGCCATATAGAGCTAATTATACAAAAACTAAAGCCCTTGATAACCCTATCACAGGGGCGTAACAGCTGTTAACTTTTATACCTATTTTTTAAGTTTATTCTCCAGAGACTGGTAGTGGTGAGCAAATGCAAGACCAAAATCAAAACTTCTTTGGTCTTGGTGTTTTGGATCCAGGATCCAGTCTTGGTCTTGATCTTGCTGCAAGGCTTTTGCAATTCTTGCATTTTTTTAATATGTTGATTTTTAATAGATGAACTTTCTACATAGAAATCTTTTTTCATTTTTCAATATATTATACTAAATCAGCATCTCTTTCTTTAAAATTTAATGCAATAGTCGGGAAAACACTATTTGCATTATATTAAAATAATAAATGTGAACAAATCGGTAATTTCTTATATCATATAAATATGAAAACAATACAAGATCTTATGACTTAGGACTGCAAGACCGTAAAACTCTTTTATGCTCGGTCTTGGTCTTGGGGAAGTTTTGCACTGGCTAACTTAATAGTTGGCTAACAGCCTAACTTAATAAAACTCAATAATCATTTGCATTGAGATATTTGGTGGTGTATATGGAATTATTTTTATGTTTTTTCGGTAAGAGTGTGAAAATGTTCCTCCATTTCAATAAATCAAAATTAAATAAATGATGTAGAATGAATGGAAGGGGGATGGAAGGTTAATCACCTCGACCTTAAAGATATATTGTGTTTCCCTTTCTTGAGCTATATTCCTGTTGTAGGGAGGACGGGGTATTTCGTATCCTCCTGTGGCAACAGCTGATCATCCCCCGAGGAGTGGACATCTATCTCTTACGAGGGTATGCACCCTTCCAGAGTATTTAGCCCTCCGTGCCTTTCACAGTCGAGAAGATTGTCTCCGGCTCAGGTACCCTTGAGGTGGAGGATCAGTCCCTATTTTTTCCACCTCTTTAACTTGCATCTGATACCGGTGTTGTCCCTGATCTATAATAGAAAATATATCTCTCTTTCTCTATCGCCTCTTTGGATTTAAGGGTAATCCCTATTGTGAGGACCTGACCATGGCCCTCCTCCCTCGAGTTGATGACACGCCAACTCTATGTTGGTAAAGTTGGCTATCGGGCAAAGTTGGTTATCGAGCAAAGGTCCGACTAACCTTCCACTTCTACAGAGCCTCGCATGTACAGTTAGATGCTCCTTAGCTAAAGTGTCAGAGATGATGCCCGCTAGCCCCTCACCGGGTGCTTCCCCAGCTAGGAGCTTCCCCAGCAACGACAAGGTCTCATACAAGGTCTCTCATCTAGAGAAAGAAACGAATGACATGAATGAACAAACCAATATTCAATCGATACAAAAGTACCTAACATGAAAACTTAAAAATACACATTTTGACAAAACGACCATTTTAGAATAAAGTAATTTTACTGAAGATTAAGCCGAACCTAAAAAAACTGGTCCTATGTCTTGTCAAGCCTTAATGTTGCTTAATAGTGATAAAAGTTCTGAAAAATAAAGGGAATGTCAAATAAAGCTGTGTTGTAGGTAAAAAATCGATGATCTGGAAAGCTTTAATCCTGCTAAACTGCTTCTTTGTACGCCACTGACCTCAAAAGCCCTATACACACATCAGATATTCCAGGTATTACGGTTCATGAGACCTGAATTTGACTATTTCCAGTAAATCACTGCGGCACACGCGATTTTGTCCTTAATGTCTTGGAAATTTTCGTGTTGTTGTGGAGCAGTGGTTATTAAAGGCATAGGGCCGTGGGATACGATTGGGAAGGCGTGGCGCTTGCAACAAACCTATGAATTTAAATCGCTCTACTTTTGAAATAAGATACGAAAATTATTATGCAAGCGTCGAACATGCCTTTCTAACGGTTTTCAAGAAACTTGCGAATCATGCAATTTTTTGAATCCAGGTATTAAAACGAAATTTTATAAAACAATTGCAATTTAATACACCTAAAATTAATATGTTATTAAGAACAACTACACATGATTTAATAAATTTAATGAGATGAATGTAACACCCTAGATCGAGTGGTAAAGACACCGAGTTGGAGAGTCATCAACTAGAGGGAGGAGGGCCATTGCCAGGTCCTCACAATCGGAATTGACCTCAAATCCAAGGAGGCAATAGAGAAAGAGAGATATATTCTCTATTATAAATCCGGGACAACACCGATATAAGATCTAAGGAGAGACCAATTTAAAGAGCTGGAGAAAATGGAAACAGATAACAGATTCTCCAGCCTCCACCTCACGAGTACCTCAGCCGGAGACAAGTCACAGTCCAGAAACTGTGGGCACGGACTCTTGGCACGTGCAAAGCTAATGGCCAAAGTAAAAAAGGCAACACCATTGGAAGTGTTGAAGTAAGCGAAAGTCATTAAGTGAAATTTGCTGGTCCCTGGGGTTATCCCAGTGGAGCGGTCAGTCATCCTGCGCTCGCCATTTGAATGACTGGGGGAATTATTCCATTTGATTGAAAACTCTCGCCTAAGCGGCGGATATATTTTTAGCTTGCTCCTCTATACAGGGTGTTTCAAAAAACATGTGCCATCTCGCGTGGGGAGATTCCTTATTTTTCATATCAACATAGGTCCGATTCAGCTTTGTTTCGTAGCTACAGGGTGTTAAAGTCTTAATATTTTTTCGATTTATTATAATTTTCTTCCAAGTACTTCTAGCGTTTCGAATGAAATTTTGAGGGTAAAAGTTACTATAAGTACGACATATTTTAAACCAAAAAATATGTTGACATATTCACCAGGGACGTGCATATGGGTTATCACTAGAATATTTTTCTAAAAAACGCATGTGCGGCATTGACCTTTTTGTCAGCGAAATTGTGTAAGCAGTTTAATGCGGATTAAGAATTGTCTCTTGATATTTTGTCGATTTCGGCCTCCTTGATTAGATAAGCGCAATTTTATTAATTTGCCTTGATCCAAGTCTAATCGATTCCCCATCAAAAAATATGAAAAAAGTTTCTATATACCTGGGTATGGAAATGCATAGTTTTAGAGTTACAGGATGATAAAATTTTTAAATTTAGATTTTCTTTAATAATTATCTTAAATACGTTTATTATTTTATTTGAAATTGTTGTAGGTTAGACTAATAGTAATAATAACTAATAGTAATAATATTTAATAATAAATTAGGTAAAATATATAATTTATTAATTTTATTTTTATTTTAATTTTATTAATTGTGATTAATAAAATTGCGTTTATCTCGTCAAGGAGGCTGAATTCGACAAAATATCAAGAGATAACTTTTAATTGCCATTAATTAAGCCTACACAATTTTGATATTATAGGAAAAAAAGTCAGTGGCTCACATACTTTTTTTTGAAAAATATTCTAGTGATAACCCATATGCACGTCCCTGATGAATTTAACGACACTGTTTTAGCATTAAAATATGCAGTACTTATAGTAACTTTGACCCTCAAAATCTCATTCGAATCACTAAAACTACTTGGAAGAAAATTATAAAAAATCGAAAGATTTAAGACTTTAACACCCTGTAGCTACGAAACAAAGCAGAATCGGACCTATGTTCTCAACAAATCTAAAAGAGAGAAGCAATCTTCACTGCTATAATTTCCGATGAGCCATTTATACTATAAGTAGCCATTGCAAAAATAAAAAAATATACAACCCCAATAAGCTATAATATCTGATCTATGTACTTTTAATCCAATTTAGTAGGTCCAATCCTCTAAGTAAAACTACAGAAAACATTGTAGTAAATAGACCATCATTCCCCTTACCTGCATATATCTGGTAGTCATAGTTACTACATAAATGCTGTCGATAGAGACAGATAAATCTGGTATATGTATTCTTATAGAACTTTTTCTATAAAAGCCAATTATGTCCACTTAATTCTGAAATATCGTCTTGATTGATGCTCGTATCTCGTTTGATCTATAGCCACTTACCTCATCTCTCTGTACATTACGTAATATACCAGGCTAGTTTAAAATTAAGTTGTTATACTACAAGGGAAACTACTTCATCTCGTGCAGCAGCTATTTAAGAGAAACAGAAGATTGCCTCGATGATGCAACAAGAATAATTTAACACGCCGTACCGTGATTGGAGCAATTTTGGAGATGAAATTAAATTTCGAAACAGACTGCATTCAAGTACCGTAATTTTCAGGATAGTTCAGTGTTATACGGGGAATAAGTTTGTTAAAGCGTTTTCCAATTAATACCAACTTTTCTGTTTAAGAAATGTAGAAAAGTATACAAGGTGTTAAAAATAGTATATCTAACTTCGGTGGGTGATTCTACAGCTAAAAATAAAACGAAAAGTTCCTACAAACATGTGCCCTAAAATGCTTCTCGAAGAAGTTACAGCACTCGAAAGGGTAAATAGAAAAATATATTTTGATTTTTTTTAAAGACATTGGTAAACCGTTTTTGTTGAAATATAGTTCGAGTACAAAACTCGTGTGATTAGAACGACTCGGTCTACGACCTCGTCGTTCTATGTCTATGTCGTTCTATGACTCGGTCTACGACCTCGTCGTTCTAATCGTTCACAGTCATTGTAGTAATGTTCATAACCATACTTGTACTGTAAATAACTATTATATTATTGCTATGCTTTAAGGCAATTGGTTGATTCGCTGTATGTTTGTTTGGCTTTAATTGTTTACAGTCTTTAAATATGCACTTAGTAGTTGAAATATTTCTTCTCAGTACTAAAGTGTTATTTTATTAAAATGCACCTAATGTGGATTCAAAAGCACTGTACTAATTAAATTTACAGACAGAAAATGAATGGAAAAAATCGACCATATTTGTGAAATTCTTACAGAACTTGGCACTGGAAGAATTCACAGATTGCATTTGAATCGTGATTCTTTTAATGCCATATTTTGTGAAAATTTTCTTCAGCCCTATTGTAATATCATCAACATCACTCCTTTTTGCAATTTATATTAAAAAAAAATTAAATATATTTCTGGAAAACTTGTTATAAGGTTATGCTCAAGGAATAGTTTATTCAAATTTTATACACAATCTTAACCATAGTTTTCTGGCAGTTATTTTAGGTTACAGATATCATATGATCGAAAAAACAGGATCAAGTTGGCTTGGAATTGACGATCGGTGACGTTTACTATATGATCGGAAAAAACAGGATCAAGTTGACTTGGAATTGACGATCTATGACGTTTACTATATATTTTTACATATAAAAAGATTGCGATCTTGTGCCATTTTTTCTCGATCCCATGGATGATATTCAAAAGTTCCAGAAAAAAGTAACCTTTTGAATTAAATCACAAAGAACAATTATTGTCACTGCCATACATATATTCGTTTTCTGGACAAATACCATATCGGCAAGAGACAGTTTTGGGTCGGTGCTTACATATCTCGTTACATATCTTGGAGTGAATCGCTATGGCTATCTTGTAATGCAAAGTGTTTATGAACTTTGATGCTATATTTCATACCCTTGGGAAAATACTTGCTCTTCTTGCTTTGTTCAGTATATTTTATTGTACTGAGTTTATTGACTGTCTCTTCGTACACACGAAAATCGGCACCCAAAGTGAGATATTGCTGACCCTGTGTATAGTATAGACTCTCTTAAAAATACAAAAGTGGAATGAAAGTCCAACAAATGAACGAAATCGCAATTTTATGATATATATTAGTTATTATTTTATTAAGAACTGCTCTGTATGTGTAAAAAAAATACTTGAACAGTTCAGGAAATATAGCTGAATGAATGAACCTGTGAAAACAATAAAATAATACATCATAATGTATTTTTAATTTTGTTCATTTAAGTTAAAACTTTAGTCATCGGAATCACTGTACCATGTAGGTACTTCATTAATTCAGTTAATCAAAGCTAATTTTGTAGTTAGTATACCAATAAAATATAACTAGACCATAAAATTCTGTTAATATCATTTCCTTTTTTAATCATGTAACCAATAAAAATTCTACAGAAATAATTACTTGTAACTAATTAGGAAATAAAGATATAAAAACATTTCTATTACCGAATTAAACAGTTTATTCTCTTAGATAGAAGTGAATAAATTAAAAAGCATTTAGTATTTAAGTCATAAGCATAGGTGTGAAAATTTGGTGATATGTAAAATAAGAGAAAATTTGAAAATTACTATCAGGTTAGATTTTTTTTCACCAAATCAAAAAAAATAGATGTATCCTCCAAAAGGATTTTATATATAAATGGAAGAATAAATTTAATAATTATTTGAATATTCAAAAATAAAGCTAGAGGCTTTATTAATGTTAAATTCTATTATAAAATTAATGATTTTGTGGTTAAATTAAATATGTGCCAATTAAAACAATACTGTACTTAACTGCGAATTATAAAATACCTAATCATAAATATTTATTAGACTAATAGTTCCTTTTATTCACTGCACCTTGCTCGTGAGAAAATATGAAAATATTTTCAGGGTTATGTATAATTTCATTATTAAATAGAGATTTTTCCGTAATTTGTTTACGTAATATTAATTAGCGTAAACATTGGTATTTTTTAATTGTATTGAGTGAAAAAATGTTTGCAACAAAAGTGCTACATTTTGCTAGAATAAGAACTAGATATCAAAGAAACTATACCGGGTGCGTCTTAAAAGTGGTTCACCCGTAGAACTCTTTTATTTTTTCAGATAAAAAAAAAAGATATTTGGTATGTTAATATATGACATAAATTAGGATTGATTGACGTTTTCAATTGTATTCAGGCTCTAGACACTCAATAGTAATTTTATGGAACTACAAATTTAGTTTCTTCCGCATCGTCAGACGGCGCAAAAGACATTAAAGTACAGGTTTCTAATTTATATATGAAGTTGACATGACAGCCTCTATGTTTACTACCATCTATGGTCTAGTTTTGGTCTAGTAGTCAGAATATTGGTGATCCGTCAAGTTATTTTTAAATCATTTTTAAATAATTATTAATTCAGATATTCCTGATTTGTCGGAAAGTTCGGTGATTTGTGTTAATAGATTGTGTTTTTATTAATTTGTACATTTTAATATTTACAGTCGATCATCATTTTCGTGTTAGATGCTAAATTTCTTTATTTAAAGACATTTTAGAAATAATGCATTTATGAACGAAATAAAAAAAAATTGTTTAATCATAAATAAGTAAGTAAATAGTTGGTAATATATTTTTAGTAGCAGTTAATTAGTAGTCTATAGCATTTTTCTATAATATTTTGTTAAATCAAAAAAATAGGCCGTATGTGCACTATTGTTGGTGTTTAAAATGTATGTACGTATAATTTGATTTTTAATTTTGAATATGTTACACTATATTAAATATGATCTAATAAAATATAAAATGTAGTAAACAAGTCTATATTTATTATTTTATATTTTACAAGAAATAATTTTGCGCTTGAATAACGTTACCGTTTTAGTTAGCGTTAATAAGTAGAATGTAGAATGTAGAATGTTTAGGAGGGGAGTTAATCACCGCGACCTTATAGATCTATTGTGTGATCCCCTTTCTTGAGTTATAACGAGTTATAACTCATCATACAGTCTCAGGGCTTTAACAAAAGCCAGTATCTGAGACGGCTCCACAGAGGCCAGCTATCCATCCTCGACATCAGACGTACCAAGGTTCATGGCACGAATGGTCGTCGTCTCGGCGCACTCAGTGATAAGGTGTTCTGGTGTTTCCCCATTTTCCCCACAAAATCGGCATTCGCCGTTGTTTCTCAGTTTCAGCCTACTGAGTTGTTCGTTGCGGAGACAGTGTCCTGTTAGAAACCCCGTGACAATCCGAAGATTGTTTTTACTTAAATCAAGGAAAACCTTTGATTTTTCTCGGTCATAGGTTCTGAGGAACTTTTTCGAGTGTCTTAGACCGTTGGAGGACACCCATTCCAAGTTACGGATGGAGTCTTCCAGATTCTTCAATTCCGCTTTCAGTTGGTTCCCGTTAGGAAAACAGAACGGTTCTGGTCCAGTTAGTGGAGTGTTCGCTCCTTTTCTAGCTAGATCATTTGCTTTTTCGTTGCCTTCTATCCCTTGGTGAGCAGGCACCCAGAGTAGGAGGGTTTTCGATAGTTCCTATCTAAGATAAATTGTACGCATCTTTCGATAGCGCAAATTTCTGCCTGAAGGATACTGGAGTAGGTGCCTATTGGTTCGGAGTATTTAGTTTTCGGCCCAAATACTCCTATCCCTGTCCCTGCTTTGGCTTTGGAAGCATCAGTATACCACGTGATGGTATGGTCTTTTATATGCTGAGTAAGCGTTTCTTTCTTCCAATCCTTTTTATTACTCAATACTACAGTGATGTGTTTCTCAAAGTTGTAAATTCTCGGAATGTCATCCACTGGGAGTTGGAGAAGTGGAATTTTCTTTTTGAGGGTGTTCCAAGCCCCTGACCTGAAAATTCTCCCAGTACTGTTTCCGTCAATGACCATTCTAATCATTGTCGCATTGGCATAACTACCGACGACAATGTGCAGTGGTGTTAGGTCTAGAATGACCTCCATTGCTGCCGTTGGACATGTTCTCATGGCACCTGTGATGCAGATACATGCCAGTCTCTGTACTTTGCACAGGTTTTTCCTTGCTATACGTTGCTCTAGTTTTGTATACCAAGCAACTGCTCCATAAGTAATCATGGGTCTTACTATCATGGTATACATCCAGCGCAAAATGTTAAGGGCGCAGCCACACCTATTTCCCGCCAGTCTTCTGCATATCATGAGAGCCTTTGTGGCTTTGCTGGTAATGTTCTCAATATGCCTGTTCCAGAGAAGTTTACTATCCAGGGTTATTCCCAGATATTTCACTTCCTGTGATGGCAGTATTTCCTTTCCATCTAGATGGATTCTTTTCAAGTTTTTCAAACTTCGCTTTCTGGTGAATGGCACCACTGCGGTTTTATCTGAGTTAATACTCAGCCCGACAGTCCTGCACCATCTCTCAGCGAGGCGGAGTCTTATCACACAGGGTGCCTTCATGTTTCCCCCGTGCAATGATGACTATATCATCTGCATACCCTATGCAGTGTATTCCCGCTAGAGTTAATTCTTCCATTAGTTCATCCACTACCAAGCTCCACAGTAGGGGGGAGGTCACTCAGTTAATTTCTCAGTGTAGAGCTGCCATTCGCCGCTGGGTTTGGCTCTTTTGAAGAGTCGTCGGACCTGCGATCTAAGATTGGCCAGCTTTTTGTTCCACCAGGGCTTGTTGTTAATTTTTTGTATGCCCTTACTTGTGGGGCAACTAGATTCATATGCATCCAATATTGCACCACTGACTTCCTTTGCGTACCATTCTAGATACAGGTGGTTCCTAGCCCTACCTGCATCTATTTGGTCCAGTTTGTCTACGAGATTGGTGTGGTATATACGAGGTTTTTCTTGGATTCCTTCGAATTTCAGTTTGGAGTATGATTCCTCCTAATTTGAACTCGATGATTCTGTGATCTGATAGGGAAGGTTCCGTTGAGACCCTCCAATCTTTCACGTAACTAGTTACACTAGCACTCCCGATTGTTAAATCTAATACTTCCGCCCGCGTTTTTGTCACAAACGTGGGGGTGTGCCCTATATTGAGAACTTCAAGATTGTATGCTAAGAGGAATTCTAGTAAACACTCACCTCTAGTGTTAGTATTAGTGCTCCCCCATACCTCATTGTGCGTATTGGAGTCACATCCCAATAGCAGAGATAGTCGCCGTTGGCTGCAGAATCGCGCGAGCTCCTCTACTTCCAGAGGCGGTGTCTGTCCATCACCCGGAAAGTATGCAGAGGCAATCACGATATTTTTGCTACAATCCTCGATATTAAGTTGAACCATGATTGGAACAAGATCTCGGGTTGTAAATTCTGAAACACATGTGTAGTTAATGTTGTTTCTTATAAGAATACAGGCTCGGGGAAATTCCTGCCTGTTATCATATATTACACTGGATTTTTTTCCAGACAACCTTTAATTTGTCCCTGGTACACCCAGGGTTCCTGGGCTAGTACCATTACATGTTGGTTTTTCTCAAAAAGTCTTGTGATTGTGGCGGAAGACCCTTTTGCATGGTGCAGGTTTATTTGGGATATCCTATGCATCAGGTTTCTGGGGTAGGTAAGGATCCCCCTGTTGTAGGGAGGACAGGGTATTTCCCATCCCCCCCTGACAACAGATGTTCCTCCTCCGAGGAGCGGTCATCAACCTCCTCCGAGGATATACACCCTTTCACGGTTGGAGTTTCGCCATCCGTGTCCTTCACATTCGAGGAGCTTGTCTCTCGTCTCTGAGTTAATAAGTAACGCAACGCTAAAATTATGTTATGCCATTAGTTTGCATACTCCATTAGTTTCTTCCGGATCACCAGGTGGCTTTAAATGAAGGACCAATTTGTTTTATATCAGTGTCAAATTTATCTCTAGTACGTGACATTAGTCTATGATTGTATTTGATCACTACCTGTTTCTCCGCAAATGACTACAACTTTTCATTTTTAAATGTTTTTTTTTACTTTATTCCATAGAAAATATAATAAAGAATAAAATGGATATATCATATGTCAGCTATTGACATTTTTGACATTTTCGACATTTTCGACATTTTCTAATATGGTTTATTTGAAATTGTAACATGCGGTTTATAACGACAATTTGCCAAGAAATACCAAGTGTGTGGTACCAAATCACATTTCTTATATCATTACTTATACTTTTTAGTTTTTAGTACCGGTCAGGACAAGATACGAAAAACATTAGACGATCAAATATATTTTTCCACTTTTTCATATACTAACGTACCAAATCTCGTTTTTTTTATCTGAAGAAATTAAAAAGTTATAGGGATGAGCCATTTTTGAGACGCACCCGGTATAAAAATTTTCTGTGTTTTTAAAAATGGAAATAAAAATAAATGTATTTTTTAATGATCAAATTAAACAGTAAAAATACTAAAATCAACGCTGAAAAAATTATGTTTAAATAGGAAATAAATGGCTAATTTGACTAATATTTATTTTCAATAGATAAAAAATATAATGATTTTGTAAAGTATAATGATTTTTGAGAGCATTTTTGATAAGAGCATTATATTCTTCTTATTAGTTTGGATTTAATAAAAATGTATCTGTATTTCTATATAGCATTTGTGAAGACATACTAAACAAGCATAAATATATAAAAACTTATTTAAATTAAATAAATTTGATTTCATTAGAACTCATTATACACGGTCGGCAAACATTCGTTTTAGGTACTTATTTTTGTGTGTACGAAGAGTAGATAGTCAATGTGTTCAGAACAATAAGACGTACTGAACAAAGAGAAAAGAGCAAGTATTTCTCTCTTGGATTTACAAGATTGCCATACCGATTCAGGCTAAGCGCTGACATGCAATTTTTTCACACTATTTAGTTGCTAAAGTGGACAAGGATGACCTGCTCAAACATAGAGACGTTCCGTATTGGATAAACTCAACAAATAGGGTCAACATGGAACCGAGCAAAAACAACTGCCCGAAATATATCCCGATTGAGAGCTTCTACTGAAGCGCTTTGCTCCGCGTAGGAGATATAGGATCTTGTATATACAAGTTGCAACAGTAAAAAATAAATTCTGATGGAGCTGTTCGCTGAATATTTGATTGCATGTGAGCGCGTTTCCATAAGAAATAATAAGAACACATTGGTTACAAATCTGCCACTAAATAATCTGCCGACTAAAGATTGCCTCCCAGTGCATAGCTTCACTACTCGATACGCAAATACCGACCCAGGACTTTCCAACAATGTATGTCCTATATTAGTTATAGTAAAATATAATGAAGACATCAGGCTACAAATTTCTGGTTAGTTTAGGTTAAGAAATCAAATAAATATATCTTGTTTTATTATAAAAGCAATATTTATTTACTTCAACTTCGTTTTTTTAGTGCAGGACCTTCAGGATAAACCTTTAATACATTGAAAAGATGTAAAACTGCATTAATAAGAATATGTAACAAAGAACTAAAAATGTGTTTACAATGGTAAAAAAAATTCTATCAAATTCAGTTATTATTTCTTTCAGTAATAACGTCTAATGGGTTTTTAACGATCGATATTGTATTCTTGACATGTCATTTATTTATATATTTTGAGGTCCACAAATTACATTATTTATATAACTGTAGACCCCCGACCCATCCCAATATAGAAATGATTATTTACGATTTTTGTTGATTGAATATCAGCCTTTAATGATTTATGAAATACACCCCGCTAAAAAAACTAAGATTAGAGAAATATTTTATATCTAGTATCTGTGTAAATGGCCATCATATTATGCTAAGGTTAGCTAATTGTATCTAGTATCAAATACAGGGTATAAAACAATAATTGTGATACTTATTTGTTTTTTTACAGTATTATAAAAATATTGTATTTGTATAAAAAATAGTTCATAAGTTTCTAGAGTTATTGTAAGTCCTTTATTAGAGCACAGTCGAGGGGTGTCTCACTTCGGTGAAAAATGTACAAGTACTGCCAAAATATAATTTTACTGCCAAGCGGCTGCCAAGGACTACGAAGAAGGCTGCCTATGACTGCCATGTAATTATTATAGGCGACTGACGTGAGACTGCCAATGACTGCCAGCGACCGCCAAGGAAAATGTACATGTAATTCCAATAGTGAGACACCCCTCGAGCACTGTATCTATTTTCAGTAGTCATATATTTTATCTATATGTATATTACAATGTGGAGTTCCTATAATAATATTAAATATTTCAAAATAAAAATTTAAAATATAAATGTGTGTTTTATTTAATTACAATTAGGGTTTCCAATTTTTGGGATCGGGATCCCCTTTTGAAATCCCGGGATTAGAACCTATAACCTCGGTATCGATCCCGGGATTGACTATTATAATCTAAAGAAATACTTAATAAAAATGCAGATACATATATCAAAAAGAAAATGAAAAAGAGCTTTATTAAAATAGACAAAACAAAGAAACATTCATATATAGTGATAAAAAAAAATCAATTGTTGTTGAAAGAAAAATAAAATACAGCAAACATGGAAATATAACTTTTAGACATTGACGTTCTGCTTAGTATAAATAGAATATGATGATGTTAAGACTGAAGTGTATAAAGTCGAAACTTTAGATTGGGCATTTAAAATTTTCGATATTTTTAGGATCCCGGGATTTAATATCGGGATTTCGAGATTAAACATACACCGGGATCTCAGTTTGGAAACCGTACATACAACCTTTTATTTAACTGATTAATAATTATCATCTGATCACAAAGAATAATTATGTAGGCACATTAATGATGATTAAAAAGATGGTGACGAGTTATGTCATCTATTTCGTAATTAAAATTCAAACAATGAAAGTTAAATTTAATAAAAAATAATTAAAAATCATTTCCTTTATTAAATTAATTTATGTTAGATAAAAATTAGATAAAACTAATCCAAGTTTTTATGAATGAGTTGTTATCTCTATATTTTTTATTAATGAACATTATTTTTAACATACGCAATAAATATATCAGGTATGGTGAATAGGATACAAAAATTAAATGTCACTTTATGAAGTAATATCCTTGTAATATTTACGGTAATTTCACGAAAGAGATCACGAGAATTAAAATTCCATACTTTTGTGGAATTTTTATCAATGAATTTTTTTGATTTTTACACAACATAAGCTATCGTACGATCGAAAAAGAACAGCGTTAGAGTTGGCTTGGAAATAAAGATCGATGTCATTAACGTCGATTTTTTTCGATCATCCGGTACATTTTCGATCTGTGGCGAAAGAGATTTTCTTTCACCAATTTATCTATAAATATTATTTTCCAATATAAGCTCTATTATTTTCCAATATAAGTTCCTGAGTGACAGTCGACGTCCTATATTACTGGATCACCCTTTAAATACTTACACAATCAATACGTTTCAAAGGTTAGAATGTAGTAAACTGGTATAGTTCTAAAAAAGGGAACATTTATAGTCTGTCCAATAAAATATGTAGCTATTATTTGGACAGACAAATCTATTTCTGAATTCACATGATACGACAACTTTCACCAGTTCTACATTACAATCAGCAAATGAATAAAACACAAGTTATGGTAAATTAATATAACAACAAAGGTTTAACCAAGGTTTAAGCCAAGTGCGTTAAATGCGAAATTAAATTATTTCTCAATATTATACCATTTTCATGCGTAAATGTCAAAGGTTGACATATGATATGTCATACTATACAGAGTGCCATTTTCTGTCGAATAAAGAAAAGAAGTACCGAGGATGTCATCTAAAAATCAAAATTTGTATTTCCAATGATACAGGAAGTGTCCGAAAACAATAATTGAATACGTCAATCAATCCTAATTTATAGCATATACTAATATACCAAATCTCGTTTTTTTATCTGAAATATTAGAAAAGATATAGAGGTGAGTTGCTTTTGAGAAACACCCGGTGTAGAGGATACCATTACATCAGATTACAATAAAGAAATTCTATAAAAAAATGGCACTTAAGTAAACGTAAGTATTGAAATATTTCTAAAGGAATCTAATGGTATAATTACTAGAGATGAGCAAAAAATCGCAAACTGTGATTCAATCGCAGCAATTTTAAAATCGCAATCGCAACCTGCGATTGGCTCTTATAGGAAACTGCGACTGTGATTTCTTCTAGTTGCGAGTTTCAATTTAGGCAACCAGTATTACTATAGCTGCGATTTGCGACTTTGTTGCGATTTGCAATTTTGTTGCGATTTGCGATTTTCTACCTGATTTGTGATTTCTACCCACGAGTTTGAATTTTTAGGAGTTGCGATTTGCGATATTGTTACGAATGTTACTTTGGTGTCTATTGAAGCATTTTATAGCAAACTGCGATTGAATTTTCTCTCGGATATTATTTATTTATAGAGAAGGCATTATTTTTTTAGGGCCGCTATCATAATATACAAGGTGTTTTTTCAAGAGTGGTTCACCCCCTATAACTTTTTTATTTTTTCTGATACACGAGATTTAGTATGTAAGTATATGACATAAATTGGGTTTGATTGACGTATTCAATTGTTTTTAGTCGATTCCTGTTTCACCGGAAATGACTGTAAATTTTGATTTTTAAATGACACCCTCGCTATTTTTTTACTTTATTCGATAGAAAATGACACTCTGAATAGAATGGCATATGATATGACAATTTTTGACATTTTCGCTAAAAAATTATATTTTAGATTTCAATCTAGAATGTCATGGCTGTTTTAAAAACACTAATTTTAATTATATCTTCTTTACGGTGAACTTGTAGAGGGTAAGAGGAAACCGGGTGGAGAACTCAAAAGATACAAGGATGTTTTCCATGAGAACTTAAAGGGGATAAGTATGCAGCATCATCAGTGGGAGGAAGCAGCCCGCAATAGAACGCAATGGAGGAGAATTGTAAACTCAGTTAACAACGACAACCAAAAAGTAAAGAGGTAGCAAAGTAATGAGATTTTTGAATGTCCGGAGTGCGGAAGAGAGATAACATCACGTATCGGGCTTTTCAGTCACAGAAAACCTCATGAAAGAAAACGCCTTGCGTAACCATCTTCTGATGCGCGTCAAATACTCGTCAGCGAGTAATGGCAGTTAGTTAGTTAATTTTAGTCAAGATGCCTTCAAGTTTTTCTCATCTTGTCCAGGTGTAAAAGATGCCCAAATCGTATTTTTAATCATATCTCAATTTTTTGAAATGGAACGAGGGTGGCTCATTGGCATATTTAGAAAAACATTTTTTTAAATAATTCGGTAAATATTAAATTCGCAATCGCAGTTTCAATTGCGATTGGAGAGTCTCAGTTTTGTTCATCTCTAATAATTACATGCCCAGTTCCTTGTAGAATAGCCGGTAAAAAAGTTGTCCACGACAACAATAACTGAAATAAAACTCATCATTAGTGTATCTATAGAATTTGATACCTACTGTAAACGTTGCCGGACAACGTTACACCACTGTAAACTTAGTAACTTACTTTAAGTACGAAAATGTCTTGTCCACATCTTGGAATGCATATGTACTTAAAAAAATGCCGTTTGCTCAAAATTCTTTATTGAATTCCACCTTGTTTGAACTCTTCGACCTTATTTTTCTTTTAATTATTATATCGCGCTAGACGAGCCGCCACTGACCTACAAATTACCCTCGCATTTCACAATCCACTCTATAAACCCTTTCGTGTCGAAGAATGGAATAAGTGTAAACATTAAGCACTAAACTTAAAAAGAGCACAACACCTACAAAAATCGATACGAGATATATGGGAAAGGGTTGGAATAACAAAGCATTAGCTATGCAGTAGGAATTTTTAAGAAAATGTAATCAACTTTTTCTTTTGTCGAACAGAAAGTTTGATGCTTTGTTCAAGAAAGAAAAATGATGCTACATTTAACGCTATTGAAATACAACAGTAACAACTAATTTTGTTTGTATAGAACTTCATTTTGTCTTATCACTCCTCACTATTGAATAGTCTTTATTTAAATTAACGGAACCGGAAATACTTAAACTCTGGTAAGACTGGAGCGCATATACTTAATGCAGTGGTATACATTGGTTACAATGGGTTGAGATCACATATGCAGAAAATGGAATGTCCATTGGACCCATTGGATGTCCTTCTCTAGGAGGAGCACATCTTCTAAGCCACCAGCCAACCTGAGACGAATCAGAAAGACCGGCAATGCGACTAAGGCAGTGATTACCAAACTTATAGTATAAAACGCAACATCTTTTTGTTAAAATACAAAATGTTGATATTTTGGTGAAAGTTTGAAACACCCTGCACTATATGTTAAGGCAGCAAAGAATTTAAAAAACATTTTATCATCTAGGCATATCCTTTCTCGATAGATTGTTTTTGGTTCATCTCAATACCTCTATTTTTGTTGGAGATATTCGGTTTGGAAGAAGACACTAACATTTTTTCGGAATTTTTACATTAAAGCCATGCCTTGGCATCTGGTCCTTTCAACAGACCTAATTGTTGACCAGTTGTGGTCCCGAAATAGGCCGTCTTGGCATAAGATTTGCTTTGTTTAATCTTCTTTTTATAGTCCGTTCACTTACATGTAAGTTCCTCAGGTGCAATTCATTAGAAATTTGAAAACCTGGCAAACGGCGGTTTCTTAGCGATTAACTTAAATCGATCGCCTCGAATCGAAATTCCCATCAAAAAGGTTCCTGGATGTCTAGCGTATGAACTTGTCTCGAGGAAGCGACTGCACTGTAAATCGTGCTCACCTAAATCTGCTAGCGACATAATTTTGATCTCTATCATCTTCAATTAAAGCAACTATAGCGGATACAACTTCTGGACTTAAAACCATCTCTGCTAGAGTAACTGCCCAACAGCCAAGTTGTTTCAGTTGGTAAATCATCAACTTGGATTAAAAAAAACAGTGAAGAAATCATAAAATAAGTATAAATTATACAATTAAGAAAAATATACCCACTGATATTATTATAGTTATACATATGTTTTCACTTTTATTTGACTAAAACATGAAACATTTAGGCTTATCCTAACAATTGAATTGCGATTCTGGGACTAGATTATTCGTTTGCGTTGCTCTAGTTACTAATTGGTGTACGAGCTTTGTTAAAACCATAATTAACAGGATTTATTTTTCAGCTTATGAATAAAATATTATTAAAGAAAACAATACAAGAACTGTTTTGTGGTATAGTAAAGCCGATTAGAACAGTAAAATGGTTATACAACCCATGTCGGTTAAAATTTTTTCCTGTAATTTGTTTATTTATTGGTGTTTTATATAACACAAATTGGTGTAAAAACAGAATAATAATTAATTTGTTTGGAATGGGCTTGGAGTGTGTTACCAGAAAAAGTTGAGGTATGTTATGTGCTTTGTGGGTATTGTTTTCATAAGTACTAGTATTACATAATACGTCTCATTAATAGATTAAAAACAATTTTAATATATTCATAATTACGACCTAACCTAACAGTAAATTAGACTTTTAAATACGATTTTTTTTATAAAAATGCACATTACAGGAATCTTGTAAATCAGAAGAGATACAAAGATTATTATCTTCTTGCTGAACAAAGTCAAATTTTGACATCTAAAGAAAATCCAATTACATCCAAAGATATTTGGGAAAATCCAAAGTGTTCCCATTTCGTTTTTACTTATTTCTGGCTAATTAAAAAGATATGGCAATACATATTTCACAATCCCATTGTCACATTTCCTGCTCTACAAGTTAGAATTTAAACCTGAAGTTTCTTAACAATCATCAACAATTTTGTTTTTTTTACAATTTATCCATCGTTTCGGAGATCTATATTGTTTGATGATGATTATCATGATCATCTTGTATAAGAGGAAAATTGACAATTATATTAATTAAAAATAGTTATCAATAATAATATTAGTTATCAATAATAAATAGTTCATATCAAATAAACTTTTAGTCACGTCATTAGGCTTGACCGGCACAGCGTTGCCCACTTTTATATATTTTCTTTGAATCAAAATGTTTTAGAAAACAAAAATAAATTAATTATAAATATACCGGGTGTCCCAGAAATAAGTGCAAGTATTTTAACTGGTAGTATAGTTCAACCCCAGAAACACGCCTGCGAGGATTTTTTCGCGAATAAAATTTTTTGAATTTTTTTTTAGTTTTTAGTTAAAACACATAATTTCTTGATAATATGGCAACATAGGTATTAGATTAAATTTAAAATAAAGAAAATTCAGAAAAGATCCAGTGGTTCTCAAAATTTTAGCAAAAAATCATATTTTTGGAAAATTTCAAAGTAAAATAACTCCGTTATTTTGGACTCATTTGAAAAACGATAAAGAGAAAATATGCGTCTTTTATCGAGATCTACTACCCCTTAAAATACTTACACTTATTTCTGGGACACCCTGTATACACATTATTTACATAAACAGAACTTACCACCCTAACAGGACTTAACGGACATAAAGGGTCATTACTACCGCTTTCCGGTTCAAAATATTCTAATAAAATTGTAAGAGTTTTTTACGGATATTAAGCCATTAGTATAAAAATCTTGTACAAGTACATACATCAAAGTATAAGAATCTTGTACACTTTGCTCTAAAAGAGGTTCTAAAAAAATACTGCTTGTCTGCAAGGTCTGCTAATAAAATTTGTAAGCTTAAAATATCACAACACAATTAATTTAAACATGATTTAGACTAAAAACTGATAATACAAACCTAAAGTGTCAAAACGAATGGCAATCAAAAATGGCTGAATCTCCAGCGGGACATTTAAATTCCAGTTAGTCAGCCCGGCGTCGAATATGTTGCCATGGTTGTCAACAACGAATTTAAAAATCGCGCCCTCGATGACGTAACTAAAAGTTTAATTGGTATCAAATATATATTTCAATCTATTTTAATCATCAGTAAGATCAGTAGATCCAGTGAAAAAATCAACTGCAAATCAGGAATTATTGAAATTTTAAATGTAAATATTCACAGTTTTTTTATTTTAATAAAAAAGATAGACCAAAATGAAATTCACATATCTTTTTTTTTCTCTCCTACATGACGACGTAAATAGGTTTTTGATACGATGTTTTGTTCCTTGGTAATCATCATCAAATATCACTGATGATTAATGCCTATACCTTTGTGGCTAAGTCTAAATATATGGTTATAATGTTTACATATGATATTATAAGATGTTTCTTAGTTACTTCTTTGATTATAATAAAAGTTTTACTAGATTATTGGTTTGGAAGATTATTACTTCTGGTCTCTAGGTTACATTATCAAGTCCTATCCTTTTTCAAAAGACTAACAACTGGGAGAATGAACCCTTCGTATAGCTCTGTGTATGGCAATGTCGCACTAACAAAAAATGTATTCTGGCGTTTTTTCTTCAGATTGACAAACCCTGCATATAGTTTCGTCCCTCAATCCCATCAGCTTTAGATGCCTGTTAAGTCTTTGTTTTTACTAAATAATATACATACGCTTTCTTAATGATCTCGTTATATGGATTATATTTTTTGTTAGTCCTTCGCTTAAATGGCCTTAATATGATAAATAATTATTAATAATTAAACAGAAAACACATCCACTTTACATTTTTTTCACTTAGTATTACAAGAAACATCCATTTCTTACTTCATAAATAACATTGAACATCGACTTCAACAACTGCTCCAATTGATAATTGCCTCAATTTAAGCATATAGAAAACAGATATCGTTTCCTTTTGTAAGAGAAAAATGTTCCTTTTTTCCACAGCCGACCAGCTTTACGAAAGTATAATTACGGATAATAATATAATCTCCAACGCTGCCCGTTGAAAACCGCACAAAGGTTAACAGTGCATAAACTTGACAAGGTTACGCGACCTTGCAGGATACACTGATTGTTATTTGTCTTGCAGTGTGATGGGATAAATAATGTTTGAGGTTAAGGTTAAAAGGATAATTTTATTTGTGCGGTCTGTAATCATGTTTCTATTATATATTCGTGATCAACAGTGAATAAGTATACTTACAACTGAATAAGTATAATACAGTTAACTGTTTAATTGCACTTTTAATATTTCAGTTGTTGGGGAAAATAGCTTAAACCGTACCGCTTTGCACAAAAGTTAAAAAAAAATATAAATTTTTCGGACTTGGTAGTTGTGCTTCTTGCGAATATTTATTTTCATCTCTCCCACATCTCTTCCAGATTTGTATTAGCATTATTTCAAAAGAAATATCAAATTTTCAAAAGTCCTGCAAATAGTACGAATTAGGAAACCAGTTGCCAAGTCCTACCACAAGAACTCCTATATCGTATCTTCCAGCTGAAATATAATTAAAACCTAAATTATCAACATATTCAGACTGAACCATAATTTTAGAGTGGTTTAAAAAAATAACATCAGGCTTTAACTAGTTAATAAATAGGTATCATAAACTCAACTTGCGAACCTTTATTTTTATCTGCCTCGACAATTTTTCCTGTCAGTTCAAATTGTAGGTCATCTTGTAAGTACCTCAAATCAGCATAATATATATAAATATTTTTGTCTACAGATGAAATACTACACCTCCAAAATCCATTTGTAGCATTTGCTAGACTTACAGCTCTACCGGAAACATCATTAGAAATAACGAAGTAAATTTTAACGGGTTTTTAGATATAAGGTGATGCAGCCATGTAGAATATAAGGAAATATTCTGTAGTTATTTGGGCCTCGACCATAAAACATCAGTGTTCAAAATTCATTGAAACACACATACAAAGAATCTTTGACATATCAAAGATTCTTTTTATGTGTGTTTCAATGAATTTTGAAATATAGCGCACACATTGCGCTCCTGCATTTTAGACTTTGCATGAATGCTACAAACAATCTGCACTTGTGACTATTTTTGAAGAATTTTTCGAATATTCGCAATAATTTGGCTCTATTTCAAGTCCTAGCACAATATCTTTCAAAACTTGTACACATTGCATAAAACTAGAGTTTCCAATTTTCGAGATTGGGATCTCATTTTGCAATCCGGGGATTACAACCTATAACCCCGGGATCCTAGAATTGACTATCAGAATGGGAAATTTCATCTAAGGAAATACTAATAATAAAATGCAGCTACATAGATCAAAAAGAAAATGAGAAAATAACTTTATTAAAATATACAAAACAGAGTAACATTCTTAAAAAACCGGAAACCCGGAAATATAACTTTTAGATATTAACGTTCTGCTTAGTATAAATAAAATATGATCTTTGAAAGACTAAATTATATACATATTCGAATCATTTTATATTGGGCATTTAAATTTTTCGAGATTTTCAGGATCCCGGGATTTAATATCGGGATTTCGGAATCCCAGGATCCCGGTTTGAAAACCCTACAAAAGACCATTATAAAATAGATTAGAAGTAACATAAAATATTCTCAGTAAAACCAAAACAATCCGTCCAAATGTGAATTTTTGAAATGTGTCACAAGATACACTAAAAAGCTCATAATATGAGCATAATATGAGCTTTTTAGTAAAAAAAAACACCCGATAAATTATATCGGGTGTTTCTCAAGGGTGGCTAATCCCTATAACTTTTTTTATTTTTTAGATAAAAAACGAGATTTGGTACGTTAGTATATGACATAAGTCAGGATTGATTGACGTATTTAATTGTTTTCGGTCACTTCCTGCTTCACCGGAAATGACTACAGCTTTTGATTTTTAAATGACGCTATACTCTGTTTTTTTTTTCTCAGGTAAGATTTCGACAGACGATGACAGAAAAAAAGCAGATGACGTCCATACCAATTCATTTATTTAACTAAAAAAAGTTTCTAATATTTTTTAAGTTAACTATGGATGGTTTTATATATAAATCCGTCATGCGTCATCTCTTGTTGTCTTAACCAGTTTTATTGGTTTATTTCAAAAATTACAGATCATATTTCAATATTATTGGTTTAACAGAACGATGAACGACAAACGGACGTCGCGGCCGATGCGTATGAACTCGACTTAAGATTCTTGAGAGTTGTCAAAGTCTTGCCAAATTATAGGTTATAATTTTGTGTCAAATTATGTCAAAAAGAAATGATAAATATTTTGCATTTTGGACTGTGTTATTACGTGTGTTTCGTGTTTTTTTTTTTAAATTAAGTGGAGGAAAACTCAAAGGGGAAATTAAATGTTGACCCAGACCGTAGTGTACAGTTAATATTCAGTGCCCAGAGACAGTTTGCCAGAGAGTTGTATTAGCCACAAATAAAGTTTGTATACTATCTTGTATATGATACCAAAAACTGGAGTATCTGTAAAATAGCAGCACACGATAGGTAAATAATAATCATATTGAATAATTATTGATAAATGTAACAATAAATGCAGGAAGTTGCTTGAGCTTGAAACATAGCTTGAAAGCAGGAAATCTCTTTTATATCTTTTTTTGGTATGTGGTGTTTTTAAAATACGCCCTTGCTTGTTTTGTATTAATACATACTGTAATTGTTTTTAATAAAAGAACTCGATTAGATTTTTTCAATTTTATACAGTTTTTTTTCACAGAGTGTTTGAAGTAATCACTTGTCACTCCTACTATGCGTTCCAATTGTACCAACTTATTTCTTTGTAAAATAAAATAAACTACTTTGAAAATTAAATAACAGACACATGTATCACTGTCAAGGATCTTGTCGTTGGATAGACTATACCACCTTCTTTACTTTATTCGATAGAAAAAAACGCTGAATAGAATGAGATATCATATGCCAACTTTTGATATTTTCGCATATGGTTCATAAAATGTGTGGTACCAAATTATTTGTATAAAATACTTTTCCAAATATGGCTAATAAGCCACCCTCGTTCAATTTGAATAAATTGAGATATGATTAAAAATATATGGTATTCGACTCCTTCCTTACTCTTCTTATTCAATGATTTAAATAAATAAATATTTGTACTCAATAAATCCAGATAGCAATTACGGAAGTAGAAATAATAATATAGAAATATTACTATTTTATTATTACTTTCTTTTTAGAACTTTTAAAAATAAAACAAGAAACTGAAACTGGCTATAACAGAAATAGAAAATATTAAGAATTCATGATTACTTTAGCCTAATGATAAACGCGAGCAAATATAGAAAGAAACAATTTTTCCAAATAAAATAAAAAACTTTGGATGAATAATGAATAAGAAATTATCTTTTCTACTCTGTCGTGTACTTTTATGATTAATAGTCACTTTCATTAGGTGCATCTACGATATTAATATCGTAGATCATTAAACTAAAAAGAATAAGCAGCCAACCACCTTCGCTGATAAGATTTATGCCACATTAAAACACCGTCGATTGCGGATATTCATATCTCGACGATTAATTTACTATTTATTACCAGCGATTGGCTAACAAGTATATCGAATTAGAGGATTTCGTTTTCTCGATAATAATTATTATCGATGACTGCTACTACAGGACGGTCTAATTTGAAACTAATAATAACTTCAACAGGTGGTCTTCGACATCTAAATATAAAACTTGTTTTATCTGGTTTTAAAGTTGTTGATTTGGATGTTTCTGTCAAGTCTTGTTATAGTATTGTTAGCTTTGATATTTTTTGCTTACCTACTTACGTACTTTGTTAGCTTTCATATTTTTTACTCGTTTGTCAATACCTTTATATGATACATACGGCTTCAGTCTTCAGTCAAGCGTCGTAAGGATCTATTGTATTGTGAAAATTACAGGGTAAAAAGAAAAAAAAGTTATATGATGTATGCTCTTTTACTACAGGCAGAAATCTATACTACCGAAAGATGCGTTCAACTTATCTTAAATAGGAATGATCGAAACCAAGACCAAATTTGGATATGGATTATCTGAAAGTAGTAGCTTATCTCCTCCCTATACCACAATTTAGTAATCTGTGCCTATACACCCAAAATAACAAAAGTCTGTGATAACATCTGTGATAACGACATCTGTGATATAAACCAACCATAAACTGTGATAATAGGGATAATAATAGAACGATCTGTGATACAACACTAAGCTTAATGATATAAGGATGAACCACTGGCGGCTTGTAAGAAACCTAAAAATGGCAAAATTCCAGGACCAAGTAATATACCCGCTAAGATACTAAAAGTAGTTTTATACCTACCAGAGTATACAGGGTGATCCGAACTTTATTCCGGAAACTTCGGCAACATATTCTGCAGATAAAAATAAGTAAAAAAGTTCGTATAAATGTATGTCCTAAAATGCTTAGTTTCGGAGATACAGGGTGTAGAAGTTTCATTTTTATTTCGATTTTTTCCAAATAATTTCCCAAGTAACGTCAATATTTGGATGAAAATTGGTGTCTGAGAGTTTTTTGACATGAGAAATTTGATTTCGATATCAATATGGCTCCTACTTGTAGAGGGCGCCACCTATTTATTTTTTAACTGGTTTGAAGAGTAATAACTTTTCGTCTGTACCTGTATAAAATTAGCTAGTAAAAAAATATACACTTACGATATTTTTTACGTAAAAAGGGTCTCTTGGTAAAAATCGCTACGAGTAATGGTTCTCGAGATATTTGGAATCTAACTTACCAATACCTGTCATTATTGGCATAAATTGTGTATAACAAGCATAAACATGTTGACTAATTAGTTATTAGACTAAAATCATAAATTTGCAATGTTTTTGTGTCAAAAGTTCAACAGAAACTGTTTTATATCATCATTTTTTCGAAGAAAAATTTATGATTAGTTTAAAAAAATAAAAAGTTCCCAAATTTCTCATTTCAGTCAAATACTATCTACTCAACAAGTTTATTTTTAGTCAATAATGACATGTATTGACTATTTCCATTGTAAATATCTTGAGAACTCGTAGAAACGTTGCTCGTAGCGATTTTTACCAAGAGACATTTTTTTACGTAGAAAATCACGGAAATGTATATTTTTTTCATTCAGTAGTTTTATACAGGTACGGACAAAAAGTTATTACTCTTCAAAACAGTTAAAGCACATGTAGGTGGCGCCCCCTACAAATAAGAGTCATTTTGACATTAAAATCAAATCTCTCATGTCAAAAAACTTCCAGACACCAATTTTCATCCAAATATTGACTTCATAAAAGTACTATAATATATTGTAGTAGTATATATTATATACTATAATATATTGTTACTTCAGAAATTATTTGGAAAAAATCGAAATAAAAATGAAACTTCTACACCCTGTATCTCCGAAACTAAGCATTTTAGGACATACATTTATACGAACATTTTTACTTATTTTTATCAGTAAAATATGCTGCCGACGTTTCCGGAATACATTTCGAACCACCCTGTATATTAAAAGTTTATAATAGACTAGTAATGGCACAAATTCTCCCAGAGGAATAGAAGCAATTTAAGCTAATCCTACTTCAAAAGAGTGAAAGTAGAATTCGAAGTCCAGCAGCCTACCGTCCGATTAGTCTTCTCGATACACAAGGTAAACTATATGAGCACTTGATACTAAACAAACTAAATGAAGAACTAGACAGAACAGGAGGGCTCTCAAACTCACAGTTTGGTTTTAGAAAAGACAGACAAACGGTTGGGGCAATTGCTGAATTGCTAAAAAAGGCTTTAGAAGCCGCTGACTACGCACCGAACAATCGAAAGCTATGTGCTGTGATAACTTTAAACGTAAGAAAGGCATTTAATTGCGCATCCTGGCAAATTATTCTGGATAGATTAAAAAAGAGAGCCATCAATAACAGATTAATGCGGCTTATAGCATCATATCTATCGAGCACATTGATAAAACGGTAACTAAAGCAAGCAAAACATTAGCTGTACCGTCGCGTCTACTTCCAAATTCCGCTGGACCAAGAGCTTACGAGAAGAGTTCTACTGGGAGTCATTCACTCCCAACTTCTGTATGCTGCACCTATATGGTACAAGACAATGAAAAATAATAAATACAGACAGAAAATAAACAGTATACCATTCCTGCAGGGGCTGCTCGTGTTATAACGTATTATATACCCCCAATGCATCTCTTGGTCCAAGGACGAGTTGAAATCTGCCAAGAAACTTTGAAAACTGAAGCTAGAAATAAACTATAGATAAAATGGCAAGAAGAATGGACCAACGGCAAGTATGGAAGATGGACGTATAGTTTAATTTTTAATATTGGTGAATGAGTAGAGAGACCATATGGCAAAGTAGATAGTATAGCATTTCACCCTGTGATAGTCCGGCCATGGATGTTTCAAAAGTTATCTATTCAATCGAGCGAAATCACCGGAAAACCAATGTATATACTGTAACGAGATAGATGATGCTCAACATACCGTTCGAATGTCCAAGATGGTCTGGGTTAAGACATCAGTACTATATAGCTATAAGCATACCTTTTACAGCAGAAACTATGATGAATTGCCTGAAAGGAGGAGAAAAAATCTGGACTCTGCCTATACAGTAATAAAAGAAAGCATATAAACTACGGAGAGGGATTAACCCCCCTCCCACTCATTCTACATTTTATATGCTTTCTTACAAGTGGCGGGAGTGTGTATCTTTAAAAATGTACAAAAGTAGTCACTGTCAGTTGGGCGTTTTAAATATCAATAGTGCATGCGCCCCACGTGTTTCTGATAAAGGAGGGATATTAATCTGCCTGTTAGCATCTTGAGAATAGCCGCACAAAAGGGTAGAAAAAGAGAAAAAAATATATATGAGCGCGTCAGATATTCAAAATGGAATGTTAAGTAAACCCTTAAAAAGCTTATTTTTCAAAAGACTGACGATTCACTACTGACGATTTTGAGGGAGACATCTATCACTGTCAAGGATTTTGTCGTTGTACAGACTATACTATAAAATATGTTACAACTAGTTCTGAAATTTCATTTATAATTAAGTAATTATGTTTTTATTTTTATTTTCGCATTTATTTTCTAGTAAAAAAAATACTTGGGATAAATCAAGTCGGTTTTGCGGTTTTATTATTGTTCATTTTTTTTTAATTTTCTGATGGTACAGATAAATCTTTAAAACTCATACATTTAAAGTTTTTTACTATTTTCAATAGGTAAGTCTGTAGGTATCGTACTAAATATGTCTGAAAGCTTTATATTTTTCAGGGAGCTGAGATTGTCTAATCAGTAATTGGACAACCCGGTATAATAATATTAAAGGTTTTCATTTTCTTGATATAATTGATGAGCATAGACGAATATAACATTAGTCTTGTGTGGGTATGTAGGTTAATGATTTCTCTCTCCTCTTCAAAAGATCTGCAATAGTTGGCATTTTCGTACATAACGGTGACGGATAATATCGTGAAGAAAATGGTAAACAAACGTTATCTAACATCGTGCAGATTGAAATTATATAATTTAGATAATTTTGACATTTAGATACTGTTTCTAGGACTGAAAACTATTTCTTGGTTTCTGTACAATATCCTATAAAAATTCACAGTCCTTTACAAAGATGCAACCGGGGGGGCATTGAAAATGATGAATAAAAACGTAAAAATATGATATATGAGTGTATTACATACATATGTTTAAATAACGAACTTAACAAAAAACAACAGATTTAAAGATTCACTGAAAAAGTAGCAGTGTCAACATTAAATAAAACATTATCAATAATAATTATGCGATCGCACCTATCCGTAAAACAAGCAAGCAAAAAAACCTCGAAAAAACAAAATAACATACAAAACATCAGGTTAACATGATGACAGATCATGATCAATGACAGATAAAGAATTCTTACGGAAGGTTACACTTTACGATATAATTTTTTAACTGTTAAAGGCAAACCCCATTTAAACACAAAACTTTTTAATACCTACTACTGTATCTAAAAGACTTTTTAAATTACTAAATTCTTAGCCACGCTTCTGTTTTTCTTGGCTGTTGTGCGTCACGTCACAAATTACCAGGCCCACGTTTGCACTACAAGGCGATGCTGCAGACCACTAGGTAGACCGGTCGTAGAAATTTATGTTATACAACTTGTAGTCAATCTACACAAATATTATCAAAAACTTTTTTTCTTTTAAAATGTGTTGAGATTTTGTAAAAAGTATAAGTCAAAATCGCAAAACTTAAATTTGATATGAGTTTCTTAGTTTTTAAATAATATAGTGGCGAATTACAAAAATTCCTTTTCAATGAAAATTAATGAGTTAAATAAAATAATTTAATAAATTACTAGCTTTTTCTCGCGACTACGTTCGCGTTACACCTCGAATCGTTCATGCATTGATTTAAATGATTTTTACTTCTTTATAGAGAGCTAGTGAGCATAGATGTTTTTTATTTTTCATTTTTTTTATTTATTAAGAGCACTAATACTCTCTTTATAGGTTATTTTTTATTCTTTGAAGGATAATTGAGGAAGATATATTTCGTTATGATGTCACTAAATAAACCCTTGTATAACATTTTATACTGTCTGGTTTATAATGTTATAGTATTGCATTTTCGTAGAGCAAACTTTCATTCTCTATTCTACTCCCTAAGGGTATAAATTTCATAAATTCGCTTTACCTTTGTGCCAATTTTTATGTGTATAATCCAGAGGTCACCAAGTTTTATATAAATTTTTACTAACTTTACCCATTTGGTTGATGAATTTCAGAAATTTCTTCTAATTCTTTTTGTAGGATTTCATTCTTCTAGACCAAATAGTAAGGAATTTTCATACAATAAACTGTTCCGAGATAATTTTACTCTCTAAGAGGATGAATTTCCTAAAATCGCTTTGTGTAGCTAATTCACTAATGTCGTTTAAACGAACCTTTGTGCTAATATTTATGTATGTAAAGCTGGCGGCATGAACTCACTCTAAAATATCTAAAAACGTTATATATAATCTAACTGACACACCACTGACAATGACAAATAATTTATTTCTGGAGGTATTGTGTGTAGGTGTTTTTCAGGTATGTTTTAGTATTTAGTCGTTTTATACAAAGAAATAGCCATTAAGCACTATAAAAATACTTCATAACAAATCTACACATATATACTTTTCATTTAAAAAAAGAATCATCAAGATTGGTAAAGCGGTTTCGGCGGGATGGATGCAACAAAAAAACCCTTTGAGCTTTTATATATGTATGGATTAATTATTTTTCCAACATATTTTACTTTGCAAATTTTTATAAATAGTCAGACTCGCCAATATCGTACTCCGTGTCCAGCCTGTTTAGCCAAACGTAGGCCGATTCCTCTTCGACGGCGTCGTGACCCTGGCCGAAGGAAGAGTCTTGAAGACGCTCATCCGCGCATAGGAATAAGTTGACTGCGTAGCGTATTGCGTATTAATCGATTCTGAAATTTTCTATCTCGTGTATAACATGTTCGCAAGTTTATTATTTTAATCTCGATTTTAATAGATAAATGTGTGAAATGCCACCTGAATATCTTCCGCCATGACATGTTTTTACTTTTTTGTTATGGTAAAGTGATTTGTATAAACTTTATTCAATAACGTATATTTTCCTCCATTTGTGATTTTTTAATTTTAAGCGAAAATTAAGTATAACATTTTAGGAAAAAGAAACACTGTAATATTTAAAAGAATAAGAAGAAATTAGTCTTATTTTGAAAGGAAAATATAGAAAAAACTCTTTCTATAGAAAAAGTCTTTATACTAACCAGAATCCGGTGACATATACGCGGTCTCACCGGAAACATTACTTATTACTTCGCATAACTTGAAGAATATCTACTTTTAATAATGAACACTTCAGAAATACACCAGTAAAAACATTTATTATTTGAGATTAAAACTCGAATTAAATTATAAATATTAGTTACCTATGTTGTTATAGCTTTTATAGGCCTGTTTAACGACTTAATAAGTTACCTAGCGAAAAAATCTGTGCGCGTACCTACCACTATTGTTACAGGTTAATTCGTTAAAGAAATATGTTACACAAGTTAAAAACGCTAAAATTTTAATGGTATTACTTGTGCATTATTGGCCTTATAATGTAATTTGTTGGAATTATATCTTCTTTAAATATAATTAGACTTTTTAACGACTTTTAAGTTACCTAGGAAAAAATCTGTGCACGTACCTACCAGTATTGTTACAGGTTAATTCGTGAAACAAATGTGTTACATATTATTCGTGGTATTAGTGGTATTATATTGGAATCAGCTTGGCATTAGTGGGGCATTATATGAGAAATTTTGGTATTTAATTTGTATTTTTGGCATTACTTTGGCATTAGTATACAGACATTTGTCAGCGGTTTACTCCTTGTAGATAATCAAAAAGTTTTTTGATAAAATTTGCTTTTTATGTCAGATCATTTCTATGAAAAATTACATTAGATTTTTATTAAAGACGCTGGGTAATTAAAACATTGACTAATAAAGCTTGTCCACTTTAAATAAGGGGTCACGAAATATCCTCCTTGGAGTGTTTGGGTTAAGGGGTGTATAATAAATTAATCGTTGTTTTATAATAAAAACCATAAAACATTTATTTGTGAGTAAAATAATGCAATGGTTGGATATCTCTCCTTTATAATTAGGTGACTAAAAATACACTAAAATAATTAGAAAAAAAATCTTGTACTTATTTAGTAATTACGTCAATATTAATTAATTGACTTTCTAGTCTATTTTATTTTATGTACAAATATATTATTAAATTTTAAGCATTAAGTAATAAAACACTTTGTGCCCTCTTATATCGTAAGAGGTTACGAAATATACTCCTGGTTACACCCCTTACAGAAAACAGTGTAAGGGGTGTAAATAAATTGTATAATCACTGTTTTTTATAATAAAAACTATAAAACATTTCTTATTTGTGAGATTAAAAAAACAAAACAATGTATTGGTTAAAATAAGTACATTCAATACATATGTATGTGTTATAACATAATATAGCCATTACTATTATACTATTATTATTAAAATGATATGTGTGTAACATATTTCTTTAACGAATTAACCTGTAACAGACATTTATATGCCCAGTATATTTTTGTTTAACAAACCAATCAGGAAAAATCCAAAACCTACCGTTATAGGAGGTATAAGATGATTAAACTTATATAATGACAACTACTTATCGGTTAACATCAGCTACTGTCTAGGTAGAATATACCTAGAGTACCTACACCTACCTATGATGTAGGTAGATTAAAGCTTATTTTGACGTTACCTCTCACTTCGGTGTGACAAGCTGAATTTTTCAGGGATGGAAGTACGGTACATGATATGGGGACCCTTATTCCGAAAGTAGTACAAAATTAGACCGGGTAAAAGGGCGCTATCATCAAAAATCGATATATTAATACCAGCGTATAGAGAAAACAAATACTTATTTTTTGATCCAGTACACAATAAAGTCTTCGTAGGGAGTAATTTTTTATAATTATTTACAAAAAAACATTTCCATTAGCGCTTATGTCCAAAAAAAAACTTTAAACATGAATAATCATTTCAATCATGCGAAAATTTGGTTTAAAATAGATTTTTTTTAATATAACTTTCATTTAACGAATAACGAAGGCCTAAATGAAAAAAAGAAACAATTTAAAAGTTTCGCTTATGTTTTGACAAGGTATCAAAGCAAACCCCATATTTTTTGCTTTTAAACTAATAAAGATATATCAATAAACAATTAGCGATGTAAAGGTTTTTGCGCGCGCTGGCCGACTGCCGCCGCTGCGCCGAGATTTCCTATACCCTTGTATATATGACGTCATGGTGTGGCAAATGTAGCATTTTAATTCGATTTGGGCTCCCTTATATAGGATAACAGAAAAATTTTCAATGTTAAAATATTCATTAAATTAATAACTGAATATTTAAATAACGTTTAGAGTTTTGTTTACGAATCAAGACTACTGAGGAGCAGAATTAAGTGTCGGCAAGAATGTCACGTCGACAATCTAATTGTTGGTGTGTCACCTATGGTGTTGTTCTAGGTATATATCAATTCGCGAACTTTGGAACTTTCGTCACAGATTGTCATTCTCTCTCTTATCCATGTTTATCACATGAAATGGAAATTTTGTGTCAAAAACGTAAGTCCATTATATTGATTACATCGTACGATTATGTTTTTCTTTTTATATACCTCATCACTATCATTACGGATAAAATAATGTACGTCCTTGTCCGATATGCACGAATAGAAAAGGACAAACATCGTATTTGTATTACCCGCCGAAATTGAACAATACGGATCGCCGACTGTCAAAGTTGTCGTTAAATTTTAACGGCTCCGATTGTTTCCTGTAAATTTTTCTAAGAGGATTTTTATCACTTTTTGATATTTATGTGGGAGATTTTCTGTGTTTACTTAGTTATTTGTGATATAGTTTGTGTTTAAAATGCCGTCCAGTTTTAGTGAAAACGAACAACGGCTCATATTAAAAGTTATCCAGTATTTCAAACTCGAAAAAGATGCCGGAAAACCCCTTTGGCCTCTGTCGGCTGTTTACGATGTTAATTGGACAACTACCGAGTTAATATTTTTTTAACTAAATCGAAAATATTCACGTGTTTTATAGAGAGTATCGGAGGCTTTAGGAATTTCACGCTCGACTGTTCAAAGAATCAGTTCCAGAGGAATTGTAAAAGATCAAGAACAAAAAGCAGCAACAAGTCACAGAATTGCTTTGTCCCGTGGAGTTCCTGCTTATAAGATACATGAACATACAATTAGAACACAATTCAATGTATGCTGCAGGTAGGCTACAATAAATTTATTATTGTTTAATATTATATCTAATTTTTCACTGTATGGGATTATATTATAGGAGAACATATTACAATACAATCTTTGCAAAGCAAACCTTCAACACATTGATGGTGTACCGTTGTCTCTGACTATGTTGGGGAAAGGACTTAAATATTTGCAGTTTAGATGGCAAAGTTGCAAGTATTCTAACAGGAAGCATTTAATGGAGCAGCCATATATTGCACAGAAGAGACTGCAATTTTTACGACAATATAAAGATAATGAAATCTCCGATTGTTCTTTTAGACCAGTATTTCTTGATGAAACCTGGCTTTACAGTAAGGGTGGATTTAGAAAGAGCTGGCAAGATGGCAGTCTACAAACAGTTCGTAAAACATCTGGACAAGGAGTAAGCTACATGTTTTTACATATTCATTGGTTCACTTATAAGTCAATTCCTTATAGTTGTTAAGAACAATCGCAAACAAAAACAGAAATAATTTTCTCTTTTCCATATCTCTTGTCAAAGTCACAATCTTCCAAAATTATAAAATATTTCAAAATCTAAACCGCTCTCATTGAAAAAATTCCGAAAAGTTTTTAAAGCGTCCATTTTCAAAGAAATTATTGCTATGTTGTCAGTTTAATTTAAGATTTATATAGTCAAACCCGTGATAATTGTGTGAAAAAGTGGCATTAAGAACTTAAAAAGCTGTGCTGTGAACTGTGAACTGTGAACTACAAAAATATCGTGGATCGTGGCATAACGTCGGTCTTCAATGTTTCATAGGTATTTCATACATGTCCTTATATAAAATAAAGTTTCTTTCTATGCAACATACTGTATATTATTTATAAAATTAAAAGAAAATAGTAATAAATTTGAATAAATAATATTTGGCGATATAATTCCGGAAAAGCCTAACCGCTCCGAAATTTGAAAACGCTTCGGCTGCGACAGTTGCAAGAACAGCGCCAAATAGTGTTTACATTGTCCTTATGGGCACTTTCCAGAGCTAAGCTAAGTCGATATAAATAACCAAAAATTACCGGAGAAATGAGTAATCATTAATCAATTAGGGGGGGGGGAGGACTTAATCATACTTTACCAATAACCAACCTAACCCAGCACAGGTTTATATGCTTGTGACATTCCGGACGATGTCGACATTTATTTCATAGTCGACGGATTGTCCACGTGTCGAGGTCAACTATAAAAGTCGATGCCCAATTCTGCTGTGAAGCTTAGGTATTAGTTTCATAGTTTAGTTTCTATCTGGTGCGACAAAATTTGATTGGTAGATAAATAAAGTATGAAACTAAACAATAATATCAGACAAGAATTAAAAAATTTTAATAAATGATTCATTCGCTTTTAGAGCGTCAGCACACGGGTCGTCTGGTTTTCGAAGCGGAAGCGTCTCGAAACTGTTTAGTCAATAGAATAAATACGATTCCTAAATAGGTAGGAACTATAGAATAGAAACGATTCCTATTTAGATACTTGCGCAAGTGGTCATCTCAACCTCTGTTTTTGAGCAACTATAAAGCGCCGACTAAACAAGTGTAGACCGGCCAGTTTAGTCAAGTTCATTAATAAAGACTACTAACATTTATTTTATTTAAATTATTAATAATTAATTTTGTCTCTTGAATAAGTTTGTAGAAAAATATCATGAAAGACGAGGCTTATAGGATACTAGGGCTGCTGTTTATAAAAATAAACAAGCTCGGGACACAGCATATAAAGAAAATGAGGAGATCATGGGTATAGAAGGATTCGGAGCGTATGAAATTAAAAACAAAATACGGATATTGAGGTCTTATGGTCAAGCAAAATAAGAAAATTAAGGATTGTATGAAATCGGGAGTAGGTTCGAAGGATATTTATGGCCCCAATGTAAAATCCCACATTTTGTAAAATCTCCTCAATATTGCAGCATACAAAACGTTTCCGGTCATGTTTAAATCCAACTAAACAGCAATAAAAAATAAAATGTAGACGCTCACTAAAATGAACAGGCTAAAATTTACCTACTTGATTTAGTAGTTTGCTTTAGCTACTTGACACGTGTAACTTCGGCTATAATAGGTTTGTTCCAACCCGCCGCAGAACCGTCACCGAACGATCACGCTCGTGCGCAGTAATTCAAATGTGTTCCAACCGAGTATTGACATTTATCGGACGATCCTATTTGCGTACCAACCTACCTTGCGATCGTTTAGTTACGATTTCAGAACAGTAATTTCGGTACATGATACAAGGACGGTTAGATAAGATCCTTGGCGGTCTCAAATCTGTTCTCCGCGCACATGACGTCACTCGAGTAGTAATTTTCTATTAAGCTCCGCCAACTACATGCGCAATATCTTCTCTCAGAAGATCCTTGGCGGTCGCAAATCTGTTCTCCGCGCGCATGACGTCATTCGGATAGTAATTTTCTGTTAAGCTCCGCCCACTACATGCGTAATATCTTATCTAACCCTCCTTGTATCATGATTTCGGTACATGGTCCAAATTGAGAACTGTTTGTGTTGACTTGCGCATTAAGGCATATTGGCAGGGATTATCGATTTATAACAGCTGATTCTGATCCGGCGTCCGGCTGATGCTTCTGTCTTGGATATTTTTTTACGAATTCGAATACATGTGCGTTATACTTTTGCTTGTGAGTTTGTGTGGAGTAAATCGTTCGGAAATTTTAATTATTTTTTTATTTATAAAATAATGTTCTAAGATTCACCACTGCAATGAAATAACAGGAAACTACGCATAACAGGATCACAAAAGAGAGGATGGGTAAGTGAGTTAGTGAGTATACAGTTGAAACAACACTTACCAACAATTACTGGATTCTGATTCTCCATTTCAAGAATAATAATTATTATTATTGCAAATTGCAAACAAAAATAATAGGGTTATGTTATGAAATTCTAAACAAAAACAAAAAACCGATCGATACACGCACGCTTGACACTTTTGACAGTCCCGAAAACAATCCACAAAGCGTTCCAACGTTGATACTTTTTGCACCGTCACAAAACTATTCGAAGTCCGCACATGCTAACAAAGTGCAAGAAAACCGATTCGAGGACGATTTCGAAACGATCCCGAAATGCTGGTTGGAACAAACCTAATATAAATCACTTCGACTCCGCGTCGACCGCCAAACGACCCGTTCGTGGACCTACTATTATTTACGTAGGAAGTAGAGTGGAGGGAGATTCGTTCGAAGTTCTGCTTTAAAGTGTAAATATCGATATTATTGACCATCCCTAATTTTACGTAATACAATCCACTTTTAAAAGTATTTTTTTTTCTATGAATATAGAAGTTCATGTGGAAGTTTTTCTTGATTCTAAATCAGAACATTATGAAAGCATTTTACGTTGCTTATGTTTATTTATAAGCGTTCGCGTGCTGGCTTTATGGATTTTTTTTACTAGAATAATTTATATTTTAAAGCTCTGATAAATTTCTGAAGAAAAAATTAAAAATCGTTAAAAATGGATTGTGTAGTAATTTCATGCTATAGATATTGCACTGCAGATTAAAACGGATTCCAAACACTTTTGGCAAGTAGAACTTTTCTCTTTAACTGAGGTGATATAAGTTTAAAAATATCATTGAATCAAACATGAAACAAAAATGTTATAATAAAATATTGCAATTAAAAAAAGTCCACATTTGACATTTCTACTATTTTACCAAACCGTTCCGTATTTAACCGATGTTTTTCTGAACCGATCCTTACCGTAGTTTACCAATTTTTAGTTAACTTGCTTTTTGGTCGGAGTACAGTAAAATATTTTATTCAGTATTTTGATGGTATTTTTTACGCTTCCTTAGTTAACTTTCTGAACAAGATTAAGGTTAGAAAAGTCGAATAGGTGTATTCTTGATTGAATCGAGGCCAAATAAAAACTGTTCGATACCTATAAGTTTATTTCAATATTGGCCTGGTTTTAGAATACACATTTTTTTGGTATAGTGTGTCCTCAAACCTACAAAGTATTTTAAAACAGAAGTATAATACATCTATATATGAACATTTTAGTGAAAATTTTATTAATATTATGATTAAAAAGGAAAACTTTACTTTCTCTATAATTCTGAATTTTATCTATATACTTATTTAAATTTATTTTCAATCAATCAGTTGGTCAATTTTATAAAATTAGTTTTTTTTTGAATATGAAAACTAAATGTTAAACAAAGACTATAAAAATTATTATTTTTTTCAAACGTTACAAAAGTATTAGTTTTTGCAACTTGATTGACAATAAAAAAGGCAATTTTAACGCCTAGGCATAAAAGTAAAGCACTTTTACAACTAAGCACAAAAATAAAAAAATATATTATTAAACTGGGTGCCCGGTGGCGTAGAGGTTCAGACTCTCGTCTACCAATCTCAAGGTAGTGGGTTCGAATCCCACAGCCGGCATTTCATCAAGCGACTATTTTTATTAAAACAAAAATTTTAATAAATTACTTATTAAAATAAAAATAGTTTGGGTACCTAGGTCGACTCAGCCTTAAATGAGTACTTAGGTTTCACAATCCTGAGGTAATAATAACAGGCGCTTGAAGCGTAGTACTAGCCATATTACCTTCCTTGTATACCGAACGGCTCTAGTGTGGCAAGCTGATGTACCTTGCTACACCCGATTCGTCAAACGCTATATACGGTGTAGCGTTTTATTTTTCTTTTTATAAAATTCCAAATTTTAATATTGCTGGCGCCATCTATTCGCTAGATGTTAAACTTCATTCAGTACAGGTAGCGGTTCCTTTCCATAAAAACAAATTTCATTCAGTATAGACGATAGAGTTCACTTAATTCCCTTTGGTCATATGACCTGTCAATTCGAAGACTTCCGTTTTGCGAAAAGGAGGAAGGAGTTTTTTTTCCGAGAGATTGAGATCAGAAAAAGACGCGTGGTTCAGCGTCCGACGAATCTCAGAGAAAAAGGGCTTTCTGAAACACTTTTCCTAACAGTAAACGAAATTACCAGCGCACGTGGTAATTGTACAGGTGTACAGAACGCGACGTGCAAAATAGACGCCGATTTGATTTCAATCGTCGGAAGACGTCGCGTCGTCTATTAGTATTTTAGGCAGACAGGCATTTCCTGTACTATTTACCTTTGTATCGGATATTATTTCTAAGATTAACCTTGAAAAGATCGCTGGCAGGTAGGAAATATCGGTTACTAATCGGCATATATCAATTTCCAATCGGTTAATTAATATACCCAATAAAGAATATCAATATACTATTCTTTGATGAATTCTGAGAATCATTTTGCCATCCATTATATATTGATGTCAAAAGTATTGTGAGAAATTGTTTGAAACAATTATGTAATAATAAAACTATACCAATATTCGATAATAATAATTTTTCCATAGAATCATCAATGAGTCTAATTTCAAATTAAATGAATGCTAAAGATATAACATTAAGATATGTAGATAAACTACGTAAAAGAAACATTAATAAAACCAATAACTTAACGCCATGAAAATAAAATCTCGGCTATTGAAAAAAAACTACAGAAACCAAACCAAACCACATCCTTAATGAGATAGTGTGCTCCGTTTTTTTCTATAGCCTGTCATTTTTGACATATGACACAAACATATGTTTTTTTTAAATGGAAACCATAGTTGGCCATGATTTCTGTTGGGGTCATTTTTAAAGCTTTTCAACGATATAAGCTGTAACATGTTTTTTTTTTCGAAAAATTACTGAGTTATAGCCAATTCTCATGGACTATTTTTTTACATTTTGACTAATTTCACTTAGTTGACATGGTATTCTTATTCTATTATGATTCAGTCGCAGATTATAGGCTTTTGGATTAAAAATGGCACCTAAAAATTATATTCTACATTTTCATTACTTTTTATTTGGGCCCACCCTCTAAAATAAATTCCTGTATTCGCCTCTTTTATGATTTATAACTTATAAAAATACAGAATATTTTATTAAATGGTTCTTTACAATTTACATTAAACAAATTATGGCAAAAGCCCAATTACCGCCACTGTCCTAATTATCGTCATATTTAGATACTTTTTAAAAAATTAAGAAACCCAGGGAAAAAATTCCATAATAAATAATTTTAATTATGTAGTTGTTTTATATATCTGGAAACGCTGCAGTACATCTTTTTTTAAATAGCGCATTTCATTTACGTGAAATAACGACTATTTTAGTAGGTTTTTGTCTACACTGACGAGAAACCACACAATTCTTATAAGCTAAGCAGAGCAACAGTCTTCTTGATTTTCTTTCACAATAATGTAATTTATTATTCTAAGGTCCAAATGTAATTAAATACCAGTGTAGATTTTATTATTATATGTATTTATGAAATCTTACACTGAACTGACTTAATTGTGAACTGCAAATAAATACGTATTAATGGCAACTGCTGAAATGTGATTTCGTCAGGAGTAACAGTGCTAAAAAATAGTCGTTATTTCACGTAAATGAAATGCGCTGACTAAAAGATATTATACGTTCAATTATAAACTTCATAATTAAGGTATTTATGCCCGATATTAAGTTTGATGTGATGGGCTTTACTATATAATTTAATGTGGTGTAAGAACAGATACAATAAAATATTCTTAACATTTTATGATTCAAATCATGAACGAGCTGGAATGACTTTTAAGAAGGTGGTAATAATGTAGATATTTTTGGAGTGCCGACACCCGACTGAATAAGAATACCATGCCAACAATTAATGTAGTCCATGAAATATTTATAATATTTCAGCATCTTGCTGCCTATCGTGGCAAAAACGACTGGCAAGCGTAACTTTAACAATTTCCAAGCATATGTTTGTGTCATATGTCAAAATGACGAGCTATAGAAAAACCGGGCAGGTATGGTTTGGTATTTCTGCTGTTTTTCAGCCGAATTTCATGGCGGTGGTTTATTTTTACGTAATTGTGGAAAATGACCCGTATCGGTATTATTATTATGATACAAGTATTCTCCACGACATCAATATAATGAATGGCAAACTCTCAAAATCTCAAGCTACTTGATGACTGATAACTGTTGAACGATGAGCCAACCGATTGAAGAAGTATACCAGGTAACCGACTATTTCTGCCAATCTTAGAAACAATATCCCGATACAAGGTAAATAGTATTACCGAGGCTGTCTGCTAAAACGCGACACGATTGAAATCAAATCGGCGTCTGCGTCGCGCAATGCGCTGGCAGCTCGTTTCTGTCAACGAAGAATTCTTTGATGGCAACTGGCATGTAAACTATTATTGACCAGGTTGCAATTCCCATTATATATTATATTATACTTTATTCAGAAAAAATATAATGGAAAAATTAAACAAAATATTTTTTTTTTTTAATAATCAAAAATATTTTCACTTTGACTTCCCAGCATGCACCGGCCGTACGCCGTGTCGGTTTAACAATATGACTCCGTATGCTGGTGACACGAAGCAACTATGCACAAGCCGTTCGGCCTACGAAAGATGATGACGCTTTCAAGCACTATTCAGGATATATCCCAAAACGTTTCATTTCGTGCAAATATTTTATTTTAATAAAAATAGTCGATTGATAACTCATATGCACGATGAACGGAAGTCACAGCTCCACCACCGAGCCGCAATATTTTGGCCATAGCAGTGCTGAAATGCTGCCTGGAAACAAAATTACTGCTGTCAATCCAAGCTGCAAAGTAACTACTTAGCATTTGAAAAAAATGTTTTTTTTTTTTTTTTTTTTTTTTTGATTAAAAAACAAAATTGATGTGATATTGATTGAAGCAAGACATAACGCAGATAAAATTCGAAATAGAAAAATGGGCCGCTTTAATCATAACAGTAATAAAATTTTCGCTAAAATGTATTACTGTATTTAAAATACTTTTGTATACAAAAATGTGTTAAAAACACAGGCAATCTTATAGTATCGAACAGTTTGTTATTTTGATTTTCGAAACGTAATACTATCAAGCAGACAAAAACACTGTACTCAAACTGAGATTATTTCTCTGAAGTCGAAAAAACATCGGTCCCAGAGTGACTGGCGCAAAAATGTCAGAAGCATGTTTTACTGCAACTATTTATTATAACGACACGTTTCATGTTTGACCGTGATATTTTTAAACTTATAAGTTAAGAAAGGATTCACTTGCCAAAAGTATTTGAGTGCAATGGCGTAATTACTGGCATTTTAACTTTGTTCTTCTTCAATATCGAACTTTTTAAAGCTATAGGTATTCATAAAAGCCAGCTGCGCAACATAAACATAACGGCGTAAATATTCGCGATTTAGAATCAGAAAAACTCCATAATCATAGAAAAAAATCTTTT
>NW_022146052.1:23008-192463 GCF_002938485.1 Sitophilus oryzae | reverse complement strand
GGGACGAACCATTCATATCAAGAGTCCCTCTGAGTTTGTACAATCGTTCGCATAAATAGTGTACAAAGTGCTAGCGACGAAATGAAGGAAAACTACCGACATTCTAGAGAGCTGAGCATGGGCGGATAACCAAACCAGGCGGATGATGCACTTCCAGCAGCTGTGGTGACTATACGTCTAGCAACTCCCGTCATATGAGAGACGTCGTTTGGGGGTTATTCAGCAATCCAGATATCTACCCACAAATCTCTTCGTTCGCGAGAAAATGTCACAATCATCGAATCATGAATCGGATAAGTGAACGTCCGAACCGTAGCTAGCAATGCAAAAGGAAAACCCAGGGTAGTCCATTTCAACCGTGTGAGCCCCTACCAAGGCGAAATAGAAGATCGTGCTGGGTCTGTGAGAACCTGCAGCTTCGATCCCCCTGATTCGGAGATGTCCTTTGACGATTTCATGCCCCGATACAACAGCAGTGAGAAGGCTCGCTATGGTGTAACAAAGAAGATAAATCGAGACTCTTTTCCGTGCCTTTTGATTATTCGCTCGCTCATGGTGTGGGCTCGAGATTGCGGATGTCCAGAGGAAACGCTGCGACGTTCAATGAAAAGTTTGGGCGTGTCGGAGAACTACGCCGTCAGGATCCAGAGGTTGGATGCGTCTTGAGGCTAACCGCCAATGCACATGGTCAAGCAATGCACATCTTCTACCTGGTCACCAAGGAATTGTCCCCGAGTAAGCCGACTATCTCAATCTATGGAAGAACCTGATTGAACTGAGAGAAACCCTGCTAAACAACAACAATGCACGATTAGCCATTCCGACGCGCGGCTGGCGTGTGGACTTGATGGTTTGAGTTGGCGTTCAATCCGGAACATGATTGGAGTCTTGTTTAGATTTACTGGAATCGAGATCCTCGTTGGCTGCTACAACCCAAAGCTGAGATCGGGAGAAAAAACTGTAGACTGCTATTCTTGCTACCAGACTTCGCAATGAACCAGGGGCCAGCTTTGCAAAAACCTTCATTCACCGTATAAATCTCGGGACGAGCATGTTCGTGGCGCAGTCTGGTGGATGGCTATGATCCGAGATGATTATGACCTTAGCCCGACCTAGAGGAGGGTGATGTCGCGTGATATCCAATCGAGAAGAGGCGCGTCCGTGCACAAGGCTGCGACTAGTGTAAGGTAGCATTTACTGTCCCGCACTGGGAGCAAACAGGCGACTCTGAGAGGGAGATACTTGAATAATAGGGGTAATCTGACAGGATGGAGATTCGGTAGATTGGAGGGGGTAGGGTGGTGGAAGTATATACTTACGTGGGCCAGGAAACGTGTGCTACAGAAAGGGGGGCAGTGTCGGATCGTGTGGACTCGACCTAACCTAATTATATGTCCCGCCCTCGGATGACCTATATCGCATTAAAGAATAAACACAGTAATGATTCAACATACGTTCGGAGAAGAATCGATCCAACTGGAATGGACTACGTACATACAGAACATGGTCGAAAACCTGTCTCTACGGCACCTATACGATCTATGGGACTATCAGAAAATTTACCTGTCGGTAAAAAGCGGCGGCGTGGCTCTAGGCAGGGGCAGTTATGAGAATATACAGTGCAAGTTCACGCGGTGGCAAAAATTCAAAAATAATTCTTAGTTAGGGGGAGAATCGTTTGTAAGAGTAGTTCTTTAAGTCTTTTACCGTTATTGTTTTTGTTTGAATGTAGTGTAAACAAATAGTGTTTAAGGATAAATTGTGACGTTCTTATCCTGTCATATAGACAGGGAACGACCGAACTAAAAACGAATCAATAGGTGTTCCCCACCCCGGCCAGAGACCTGCCCGTGCACCCGAGTCGAAAACCCAGCCTCACGCTCGTGGCGCGCAGGTGAAGTGAAAGCGGAGAAATGGGTGGGGAGGAGGTGTGGCGGGGGGGGAGCGGAGAACGGCGGGGGGGGAGAGGGGACGGAGGAGAGTGAGGTAAGAGGGGGGGGACAATCGAGAAAGTACATTATAGATTACCGGACGGAATGTATGAGGGGGGGGGGGAGGAAACAGTCCGACTAGCTTGACAAGTTGTGGGGCGAAGGTCGAGGCTAGACGTGAGAGGCGGAACAAGCGTGCGAGTGTCACCAATGAAGAGCGAAAGAGTGAGCATAGGTCGTCGAGGAATGGAATATGAAGGGAGCTGGACGAGAAGGACGGAGATAGCGTGGCCACAGGATGCGACGGAGAAGACGGAGGGGGAAGTCCTAGACTGATCTCGGAGCCTTGTGTGTATTTCGATCTGTTGCTAGCGTTGACGGAGTGTGGTCAGAACGGTAAATTTTTCTCGTCTCGAGCTACATTACAGCGGAATACACAGGCAGGGTTAGAATAAAAGAGTCCTTGCGCTGGTTGCGCAAATCTATCTCTCAGCGGCATCATTGACGTCACTCGAATGACGGTAACTGTGGTGTTTACTATCCTCTTACTACTTTCATCGGAGATAAATGTCGGACGGTAATTGTTTGCTCCGCCAACTGACATCGCCGCAATATTTCTCTCAAGAAGATCCTGGGCGCAATCTGGTCTCCGCCGCGCATGCACGTCACATCGAATGAGTAATGTTCCTGTAAGACTCCGCCCCATACATGCGATTCTTAATCTAACCTCCATTGTAGTTGATTTTTCGGGTCACCAAACGTCAATGGCACGGCGGTAACGAAATTGAGAACTGTTTGGGTTGGCTTGCGCATTAAAGCATAATATTGGCAGAGATTATGCTAACAATCGACAGTGATTCTTGGTAAAAAAGGTGTCTCTGGGATCTGATGCTCTGAACTTTTTTACGGAAGTTCCGAATAACAGTGACGTTAAACTTTTTGCTTGTGAAGTTTGTATGGAGTAACGTTGGAAATTTAATTATTTTTATATAAAAATAATGTTTCTAAGTTTCACCACTGCAAGAAATATACAGGAAACTACTGCATGCGCGCATTGAACAAGGATTCAAAAAGAGAGGATAGGTTAAGGAAGTTAGTGTATACAGGTTGAACATGGGCAAAGGCAAAACACTTTACCAACAATTTACTGATTCGAGTATCTCCATACAAGAATATATTATTATTATTGCAAATGCAAACAACAGAAAATTAGGGTTTGATGTTATGAAATTCTACAACAAAACAAAAAGCGTCCGACGGACCTTGAGGTTAAACGCCTACCTTGACACTTTTGACAGGTGCCCGATAAACAATCCACAAAAGACGTTTTCGCAGGACAACGAATGACGTTTAACAGGCGTGGAACTGTCCCGCTGCTACCGTACCAGTAAAACTATTCCGAAGTCGCCATGCTACAAGTGTGCAAGAAACACGAGTCTTCGAGGACTCAAGATAATTGTTTTTGGACCGAGCAATCGAGCTGGTGTGGAACAAACCAATATCAACGCTCGACTCCGCGTCGACGCCAAACGACGCCTTCGTGGACCTACATATTATTTACGTAGGAAGTAGAGTGGAGGGAGATTCGTTCGAAGTTCTGCTTTAAAGTGTAAATATCGATATTATTGACCATCCCTAATTTTACGTAATACAATCCACTTTTAAAAGTATTTTTTTTTTCCTTGTACCATATAGACAGTTTCATGTGGAAGTTTTCTTGATTCAAATCAGAACATTAGCCTATTGAAGCATTTTACGTTGGCTTATGTTAAAAATTCAAACTTCTTTAATATTAAAAAAATATTTTTTACTAAATAATTTATATTTTAAATTTTTTTTTTTTTTTTTTTTGTCTGAAAAAATTAAAAATCGTTAAAAATGTATGTGAGTATTCAATGCTATAGATATTGCATCTGCACTTAAAAACGGATTCCAGAACACTTTGGGAAGTAAACTTTTCTATAACTAGATGAATAAAAATATCATGAATCAAATATAGAAACAAAAATGGCTATGAATAAAATAGTTGCAGTTAAAAAAAGTCCACATTTGACATTTCTACTCAATTACCAAACCTGTCTTCCCCGTATTGAACCGAATGCTTTTTCTGAACCGATCCTTACCGTAATTTACCACTTTTAGTCAACTTGCTGGTCGGAGTAATGAACAATTTTTGTCAGTATTTGATAGTAATTTTTACGCCTTCCTTTAAGTTAACTTTCTAAACAAATTAAGAGTGAGAGAAATAGAAGTTACGGAACGGACGTTCTTGATTGAATCGAGGCCAAATAAAAAGTTTCGATACTATAAGAATTCAATATGGCCTGGATCTTAGAATAGCACATTTTTCTTTTGGTAAGTGTCGTCCTCAAACCTACACAAGTATTTTAAATACAGAAGTATAATACATCTATATAGAAAAGTTTTAGTGAAAATTATATTGAATCATATATTAAAAAGGAAATCTCTTTCTCTAATTAACTGAATTTTTCTATCTACTATTTTAAAATTATTTCTCAAAATCAATAGTCAATTTATAGAATTAGTAAGTATTTTTTGTTGAGATTTATACTGAAAACTAATTTAAACAAAGACAAAAGATTATTAATTTTATTCTCGAAACGTTACGAAAATGTAATCTAATTTTTTTGCGAACTTGAGTTGAAGAAGCCAATTTTAAACGCCTAGGCAGAAAAGTAAAGCAAGCCTTTAACACAAGCACAAAAATAAAACAATATATTATTAAACTGGGTCCCGGCTGGCCAGTAGACCGAGTAACCAAACAACATCCGACTCACCGTCCGTCCACCAATCTCAAGAATGAGGATGGATAATCCAGAACCTCCACACTGCGGGGCGGCATCTTCATCAACCGACCTATTGTGTATATAAAATAAACACTAGTCAGTTTGGCGTACTAGGTACGACTCAGCCTGTACAATAAAGAGTACTCATCAGGGATTCATAATCCTGCGGTGCAGAGTAAGTAGCGCTTGACAGCTGATAGTGTAGCGGCACATTTACTTCCTTAGTAATAAACCGAACGGGACTATATTTACTAGTATCGGCAAGCTGTATAACTTGCTACTCCCAAGGCGCAAAACGCTATAAAGGGAGATTATTATATATTGAATTATCTTTAAACTGCAACAATAGATGAAATTTAACCGGGACGCTGTATAGTCGCTGAAAATATTTTTGATTATTTTAGAACGCTTTTGTTATTATTTTTATTTAATTTTCCATTATAATTTTTCTGGAATAAAGTATAATATAATATATAAATACATACAATGTAAATAAATTGCAACCTTAATAATAATAGTGTTTACATGCATGTTAGGGCCATTACTCAAAGAAAAAAAATGAATTTTCCGTTGACAGGAAACGAAATTACCAGCGCACGTGGTAATTGTACAGGTGTACAGAACGCGACGTGCAAAATACGCCGATTTGATTTCAATCGTCGGAAGACGTCGCGTCGTCTATTAGTATTTTAGGCAGACAGGCATTTCCTGTACTATTTACCTTTGTATCGGATATTATTTCTAAGATTAACCTTAAAAGATCGCTGGCAGGTAGGAAATATCGGTTACTAATCGGCATATATCAATTTCCAATCGGTTAATTAATATACCCAATAAAGAATATCAATATACTATTCTTTGATGTATTCTGAGAATCATTTTGCCATCCATTTTATATTGATGTCAAAAGTATTGTGAGAAATTGTTTGAAACAATTATGTAATAATAAAACTATACCAATATTCGATAATAATCGATATCTATTCGATAGAATCATCAATGAGTCTAATTTCAAATTAAATGAATGCTAAAGATATAACATTAAGATATGTAGATAAACTACGTAAAAGAAACATTAATAAAAGCAATAACTTAACGCAATGAAAATAAAATCTCGGCTATTTAAAAAAAAAACTACAGAAACCAAACCAAACCATATCCTTAATGAGATAGTGTGCTCCGTTTTTTTTCTATAGCCTGTCATTTTTGACATATGACACAAACATATGTTTTTTTTTTAAATGGAAACCATAGTTGGCCATGATTTCTGTTGGGGTCATTTTTAAAGCTTTTCAGCGATATAAGCTGTAACATGTTTTTTTTTTCGAAAAATTACTGAATTATAGCCAATTCTCATGGACTATTTTTTTACATTTTGACTAATTTCACTTAGTTGACATGGTATTCTTACTCTATTATGATTCAGTCGCAGATTATAGGCTTTTGGATTAAAAATGACACCTAAAAATCATATTCTACATTTTCATTACTTTTTATTTGGGCCCACCCTCTAAAATAAATTCCTGTATCCGCCCCTTTTATGATTTATAACTTATAAAAAAACAGAATATTTTATTAAATGGTTCTTTACAATTTACATTAAACAAATTATGGCAAAAGCCCAATTACCGCCTCTGTCCTAATTATCGTCATATTTAGATACTTTTTAAAAAAATAAGAGACCCAGGGAAAAAATTCCATAATAAATAATTTTAATTATGTAGTTGTTTTATATATCTGAAAACGCTGCAGTACATCTTTTTTTTAAATAGCGCATTTCATTTACGTGAAATAACGACTATTTTAGTAGGAAGTTAGACACTAACGAGAAACCACACAATTCTTATAAGCTAAGCAGAGCAACAGTCTTCTTGATTTTCTTTCACAATAATGTAATTTATTATTCTAAGGTCCAAATGTAATTAAATACCAGTGTAAGATTTTTTTTTTATTATATGTATTTATATAAAAAATATGGTTTTTTCTATACTTAGTATTAATAAAAAAATGGGTGACGGTTTTTAGGACATGTCGCAACGGAGCGTGCCGTATTATCGTCATCATTGACGAAGATTGGGTCATTATAGGCAGAGTTATTTTATTCAGTATAAACTTCATTTTCCTATAATTTAAATATATTTTTTTCATAAATGGCAGTATGAAGATGGGTTATTTGATGTGCCCAATTTTCGTCACCCGCTTTTTTCATTAATTCTACCATAAATTATCAATTAAAAATGGATGACGAGAACTGGATATCTGCCGGAATTTAGGCCATTAGACGTATGTAAGTCATATTAATATAGGCTTCTTATAAAAAAATATGATTTTAAAAATGAGAAATATCAGAGTTCTGAAGATATTTTGGACTATAGTAAAAGTGATATTGTTACAAAAATTAAAAAGAATAAATAAAAGAGGTGTTTATGATATACCAGATATGCCAAAGTAAAATTATAATAATAATAGCTCCCGTATATAGCGTTTAACGCCTTGGGAGTAGCAAGGTACAGCTTATTTATAAGGAAGGTAATGTGGCTAGCACTACGCTTCAACCGCCTTAACAAAGTAAAATTAATTTTTTAAATTAAAGTTAGAAGAAATATTTATTTACTAATTACTGTTTTTGGGACCGTTACCATAAAACTTAAGAAACTAATAGCATTACATACACTTTAAATTATTTTAACAAATGTTCAAAAAATCCGCCATTATTTTGAATACATAAAATGCATCTTTTTAAAACTGAATTACAAGATTTTCTCACAAAACAAATCAAACTTCTCTTGTAAACAAAAAGTTCTCTTGTAAACCTTGTTGTTAACTACACAGGTAAAATTGCTTGAAAAAGAGAAGCATTGGCTACAACTCAGTAATTTTTCGAAGAAAAAACATACTATAGCTTATGTCGCTGAAAAGCTTAAAAAACTGCGCTTTTTTTAAGTCATGGCAACTATGGTTTTCATTTCAAAAAACGTATGTTTGTGTCATATGTCTAAAATGACAGACTGGAAAAAAAACGGAGAAGACAATCGCATTAAGGATGTGATTATCTACAACTTTTATCTGAAAACTTTTTGTCTAAAATAGATTATAATGGATTTATGGAGCATTTTTAAAATAGCAGAAATTTGATTTTTCAAAATATCTAGTAAGCCAGAAACTTTTTCAAAAATCCGAATGGCGCATGTGTTTGTCCTCACAAAACTGCAATTCTTTCTCTATTTAACCGACTCTCTAGCTCCAGTAGTTCCCGGGCTATCCATAGAGAACATCGTAGAAAACTCACCCTGTATACAATTTACAATTTCATACATACGAGGTATTTCCGAAAAGATAAGAAAGATAGGGAGGAAACATTATCATACAATTACTGTCCAAAACACAAAATACACTTAGATCCATTCTGACCCAGATAAAAATATTCAAAATACCATGTGAATGTGAGAAATGCTATCTTCGTGAAACATCTTGACCAGAAAATATTCGAGTTTGAAGCTATACGAGGCGAACTCCACAAATAAAAGAACCAATAGCATCTAAGCGAAAAATAAAAGAGATTTTTTAATTCAATCAGATATAAATAAATGTATTGCTCAGACATCTGTTGATGTATGGCCAAAAAAATTCACAACAAGCTAGTTCCCGTTTGGATTCAACAAAGTGGTTTTTTAAAAAAGTAATTTTTTGATTTTTTAGACTTCTCTTTCTGGCTCTCGCTAACCAGACCTTTTTCAATGATTTTTTTTTGTTAAGTTTATATTCAATTATTATAATATTCTTCAAAACAATTTATTTTTTCTACGTATTGTTTTTTATAAATTATTTATAGTATTTTCTGTTATTTCCAGATGAGTCCTATAGAAAACGTAGTACCTAATCACGTGGATGTGGCAGCTGAAGCTGAGCAGGTCAAATTGAGAAACAAGCAGGACCGCTCTAGAGATCTTTTTGGAGTTCAACTAGAAGTAAGAACTTATTTTACAATAATATATTGATAATATTTAAGTAATATAAATTCATCAGTAGGAGAAGTGCAAAGCAATTTACCTAGAGTTTTAGAGAAAAAAGCATGAATGTAAAATATGATAAACAAGTACACATAGGCAAAAATATTTTTTTTTTGAGTAAAATTTCCATTATCAATTAACTAATCCTCATATAAAAATTCACATTTTCTGCGCTATTGCATATTAACGATATGATTGAACACTATGAACTAGAAGGAAATTTTTTACTGCAGAAGAAAATTTTCTTATAAATAAACGTAGGTAAATGAAGTATAGGAACCAGTTTCAATATTATTTAATGCAACTGGAAGTATGTAATTTGACTTCATAAAATTAACCAACTTCCTAGAAAAAAATGAATAATAATCTTTAGTATTTATACAATTAATTATCCTGTAAATAAACATAATAAATTAATATTTAAAGTTATTTAAACAAGTTACTGACGCGACGCGACGGTCGTCTTGCAACGACATATTGACAGTGTGAAGTGTGGGAAACATGTCATTAATTCCAATTGGCATTTATTATTCAGAATTAACTACCTATTGACATGTCTAGTACCGATTTATTTTTATACATACAAAAACATGTTAAAATATTAATATGAATTATATAAAATAGTTAATAAACCTCATTTATGTTTGTCATTGTTATAATAAGTAAAATCTAATAAACCTATTAATATTACTTAAAGAAAAAGAAAACTGAAGTAATTCCAGAATTTTAGTGTAGGCGTCAATAGTCATTATACCGGCTGCGTCTCAAAAGTGGCTCACCCCTAAACTTTTTTATTTTTACAGTTAAAAAAACGATATTTGGTATATTAGTATATGACATAAATTAGGATTGATTGACGTATTCAATTAATTTCGGTCACTTCCTGTTTCATCGGAAATGACTACAACTTTTGATTTTTAAATGGCACACTCGATATTTTTTTACTTTATTGGATAGAAAATAACACTCTGAATTGAATGACATATCATATGTCAACTTTTGAAATCTTCGCATATGGTTTATTTGAAATTATAACTTGCGGTTCGCAACGAAAATTTGGCTCGAAATACCAAGTGTGTGGTATCAAATTATTCGTAAAAATGCTTTTTCTAAATATGCTAACGAGCCACCTTCATTCCATTTTAAAAAATTGAGATATGATTAAAAATACGATTTGAGCATTTTCTAACTGGCCAGGACAAGACACTGAAAACATTAGACAATCAAATCTATTTTTCCAAGGCTCCTTGATTAAGAATTAGTGTTTTTAACATAACCATGGCACTCCAGATTGAATTTTAAAATTCAATTTTGTTTTAAGCGAGAATGTCAAAAGTTGACATATGATATTTCATTCTATTCAGAATGTCATTTTCTCTCGAATAAAGTAAAAAAATACCGAGGGTGCCATTTAAAAATCAAAAGTTGTAGTCATTTCCGATGAAACAGGAAGTGACCGAAAATAATTGAATATGTCAATCAATCCTAGTTTATATCATATACTAACATACCAAATCTCTAAAAAAAAATAAAAAAGTTATAGGGGCGAACCACTTTTGAGACGCACCCGGTATAAAACAAAACAAGTCATATTAAAAATTAAAAAAATATACAAAATAAGATCGAAGGTGTTCTGGTATTTGAAGAACGAGAAATAATAAAAACAAATTCATAAATATTTAATTCAACAATTTCTTTAATAACAAACTATTCTTATGTAAATCTAATACATGTTTTAGAAATTTCAATTGCCAATAAAACGTTTTTTCCTCAATATTAAGGGGCCGTCCACTGCGACCTGTAAAACCAATTGTGTTTGTCTCCTTTCAAAGTGGTTCACTAAGTCTCAGCTTGTACAGGTCCTTGGTAGTGTAGGAGCATAATTCTTCCTATTCTAGCCTTGCTTTCCCAAATTGAAAGTGTCAGTAGCGATCGTTGAGGACTTGAAATCTATGTCCTGAGAAGAGACCTGTTGTACTCTGCACTACGAGTATATTCCTGCTGAGAATTATCAGCTCTTTTGTGGTTTTAGAATTAGGTCCTAGGATGAAGGTCTGGCTATGCCTGTACCACTGTCTGTTACTCCAATGGACAAAACATTTTGTTAAAATAAAACATTTTTTATATTTATTTTACACAGTTACAACAGTTTATATATTAATTTCACTAAATGAAAAACGGAAGTTTTTTCATCGTCAGCATTGACAGTCGTGTTGATTACGCAAACGAAGATAAGGTTAACATTGAAAAAATACATTATGTATGTTACATGAATACCAAATAAGTTTTAGGTAAAGTTAATGAAGGTTGTAGATAAATATAGGACCAATATCAAGGTTTATGGGTTTTTAAATTTTAAAACTAGGTAATCGGTATCTATAATATTGAGTGAGTTTTGTAATATTGCTTCAAGTTTATATATTTCTACTAAAATCTACTATAAAGGGAAAATATTTAACAGCAAATGGAACAGTTATTCCCTTATTTCTCTCGATTATTGACCAAGATTTACCGCATGCTGCGCTACAAACTATTTTACAATCTGTTTCTGGAATTCGCAGTAGTGTCACTGTTAATTTAAGTTCTGACACAAACTCCTTCTTGATTTACTACTTCTCAACAAAACCAATTGCAGAATAAATAATACATAACATAATAAAAACTCAGAAAAGTCCAACAAAACCAGTGGTGGACTAAGGGGGGGGGGGCGGAAGGGGCGGTCCGCCCCGGGCCACTTCTTCTAGGGGGCCTCCAAATCTTAATAAGTAATTTTTTATTCAACTGGCAAATAAGGCCAATATGTGTTCAGTAGTTATAAAGCAATTTGTAGTTAGAGTATGCAAACCATAAGTATACGCAAACTATACACAGTATAAATGGAAGCAGATATTTACTTAATTATCAATTATTAGGCTCCAGTAAATGTCAATGGCATTTTTCTATTTACGAAATTAAATCAAGGGGTAATTTTCTTTGTTTAGAATATCGAATAATTATTATTTTTTTATATTCGAATAATTATTATATACCGGTTCCACATATAAGCCGCGTTACTTTCGCGACCGTTCCAGGTAAATACCGCGATTTTGTAAGGGGGGCCTTACAAAATCGCGGTATATATAGGTCTAAGAATAAATAATAATTATTCGAATATAAAAAAATAATAATTATTCGATATTCTAAACAAAGAAAATTACCCCTTGATTTAATTTCGTAAATAGAAAAATGCCATTGACAATTACTGGAGCCTAATAATTGATAATTAAGTAAATATCTGCTTCCATTTATACTGTGTACAGTTTGCGTATACTTATGGTTTGCATACTCTAACTACAAATTGCTTTATAACTACTGAACACATATTGGCCTTATTTGCCAGTTGAATAAAAAAATACTTATTAAGATTTGGAGGCCCCCTAGAAGAAGTGGCCCGGGGCGGACCGCCCCTTCCGCCCCCCCCCCTTAGTCCACCCCTGGTTTTGTTGGACTTTCCTGAGTTTTTATTATGTTATGTATTATTTATTCTGCAATTGGTTTTGTTGAGAAGTAGTAAATCAAGAAGGAGTTTGTGTCAGAACTTAAATTAACAGTGACACTACTGCGAATTCCAGAAACAGATTGTAAAATAGTTTGTAGTGCAGCATGCGGTAAATCTTGGTCAATAAATAATCGAGAGAAATAAGGGAATAACTGTTCCATTTGCTGTTAAATATTTTCTCTTTATAGTAGATTTTAGTAGAAATATATAAACTTGAAGCAATATTACAAAACTCACTCAATATTATAGATACCGATTACCTAGTTTTAAAATTTAAAAACCCATAAACCTTGATATTGGTCCTATATTTATCTACAACCTTCATTAACTTTACCTAAAACTTCCCATCACTTTGTCATCATAAAATTGTCATTAAATATATGCGAACATTCGCTCGGGGATTGTTTTATTACGTCAAATTGCATTCGTTTTTCAATTTAAAAGTATTATTATAAGCTTTAAAAAAATTAATGTTATCGTTTTTGAGGCTTTTTTGGAGCTGGGGCCCTTAATCCTCTTGTCCGCCAGAATCCTAAAACCCGCCCGTCGCGTCGGGTCCCTTTTTCAATTTTTTTTTCAATTAATTTTCAAAATTCCAAATTTCCATACCGTTTTAGAGAAAAATATTAAAAAAAAACATGAAAATGTAGTTGAATTTTTGAACTAGTAAAAATAAAACGCGTTACTGTAGTAATATAATTTCGTTCTCATTTTTTGATAGATGATTATTGACAGAATTTTAATTAAAGTTATGTTTTTTGCTGTTTTAAAATGTTAAAGAAGCACAAAATTTATTTAGTTCAATGCTACGGAAAGGGTGATAATAGTTATCGGAAAATGTGATAGATACTTTAACATCAAAAAATATGACGTTAATCAAAATTCATTATAACGATCTATCAAAAAATGAAATCGAAATTATATTACAATAGCCTTTTAATTTTTAGGACTTTTACTTTTTTAGGATTTTTTTGGGGAAAAATTACATTAAAAACTCCATTTTTATTTTTTTTTATTTTTTTCTAAAACGGTATGGATATTTAGAAAATTATAAACGCCATTTTACAACAAGCAAAATTTCTTATGAAAACCGCATTTTTTTCAAAGTCAATAATAAAAAAGTTTTTCCTCTTGTAAAGACAATCCGGGGACATACTGAACTACTGGTAGTATAGTTCAACCCCAGAAACACGCCTATGAGTTTTTTTCGCGAAAAAAAATTGAAAACTCGAAATTTTTTGAAAATTTTTTTGGGAATTCTTTTAGTTTTTAGTTAAAAAACATAATTTCTTGTTAATATGGCAACATAGATATTAGATTAAATTTACAAGAAAGAAAATCCAGAAAAAATCCACTTGTTCTCAAAATTTTAGCAAAAATATATTTTTTTACATTTTCGAAGTAAAATAACTCCGTTATTTTGGACTTATTTGAAAAACGATAAATAGAAAATATGTTTCTTTTATCGAGATCTAGCACCCCTTAAAATACTTGCACCTATTTCTGTGACACCCTTTATATATATCGATTTTTATTACTATTAGTACAGTATATAAATACTTGAAATTTGTCAACCATTATACATACGTCATTCAATCTTTACAAAATGTGCAGACCGGGCACCACTTAGCTTTGCCGCCCCGGGCCCCCGACAGGCTTAATCCGCCACTGAACAAAACCAAAAAATTTCAAATCAAATTAAAATGTGTCAGATGAAACGTCAAACTAAACTGTCAGACATTAGGGGGGGGGGGGATCATGATGTCTATTGCTCGTATTCTAATTAGTTAAATAATTATTTGAGTTAAATAATTATCTTATTGTTCCAGTTATCGAAGTTCGACTGTATTATAATTTTCTTCCAAGTACTTTTAGCGATTAAAATGAAATTTTGAGGGTAAAAGTTACTGTAACTTCTACATATTTTAATGCTAAAAAAGTGTCGATAAATTCATCAGGGACGCGCATATGGGTTATCACTGGAATATTTTTCAAATAAAAAATATGTGCGCCACTGACTTTTTTCTTTTGATATCAAAATTGTGTAGGCCGTTTAATGCCAATTAAAAGTTATCTCTTGATATTATGTCGAATTCAGCCTCCTTGATGAGATAAACGCAATTTTATTAATCACAATTAATAAAAATGAAATTAATAGATTGTATATTTTAGCTAATTTATTATTAAATATTATTACTGTTAGTTATTATTACTATTATTCGAACCTACGGCAATTTCAAATAAAAAATTATGGTATTTAAGATAATTACAAAAAACCTAATTTTAAAAATTTTAACACCCTGTAACTCTAAAACTATACATTTCCATACCAATTCCATTTTTTCATATTTTTTGATGAGGAATCAATGAGTACTTATTTAAAACTTGCGCAAGTTAATGCTATTAATTTTTTTTATCTACAACCGTTTAGTTATAACGTTTTTACATCACTATTTTTTTAGTATTTTAGTTACGTTATGAGATTCATAACACAACTAGTGGTGTTATGAATCTATAACACAACTAGTTGCTATAATAATGAAAAACAACTACGAACATCTAAATATATTAACTTTTCCGGCAATAATGATTTCGTGGCACGTACTGCGGCAAGTTCCACATCTGTAATTTTTAAAATGATTTTCTGGGCAAAAAGTGCTCGCGTTTACTTGACAGGGCAAACTGACTTTTCAGCATAAATGTGACAAATGTCATAGTTAAAGGTGGGCGACTAATAAACGAAAATTAAAACCGCATTTTCTTATTTTTCGGTTGTAGATAAAACGTTGTACATGACACGTGCGTTTAAACATGATTACAACACTCGTGTGATTAATTATGTTTATTGCTTAATCGTTCACACTCGTTGTAATCATGTTCATAAACACACTTGTACTGTAAATTACTATTAAAGGTTGCTATTAGACTTGGATCAAGGCAAATTAAAAAAATTGCGTTTATCTCATCAAGGAGGCCGAAATCGACAAAATATCAAGAGACAACTTTTAATCGGCCTTAAATTGCTTACACTATTTCGCTAACAAGATAAAAAAAAGTCAGTGGCGTACATGCTTTTTTTAGAAATATATTTCAATGATAACCCATATGCACGTCCCAGGTGAATACACTTTTTTAGCCTTAAAATATGTCGTATTTATAGTAACTTTTGCTCTCAAAAATTCATAAAACTCAAAAGTACTTGGAAGGAAATTATAATAAATCGAAAAAATAATTAGATTTTAACACCCTGTAGCTAGGAAACAAAGCAGAATCGGACCTATGTTGATATGAAAAATAGATCTTATTTTTACCTGAGGAATATGGCCCCACGAGAGATGGCATATGTTTTTTGAAACACCCTGTATAAATACTATCAGACTGCATTGTTTATATTCAAAGGTATTTGATATAAAAATTCGTCAAATTTTATAGCGATATAGCCAATTTCGGCGAATTTAAAGCAATAAGATATAATAGATGTATCAATTTTAAATATGAAATTAAATGGTCCCCTATCAGTTTTTCCGAAAGAGCAGCGACATTAGCGTAACTAGCAATTTATCCTGGGGTGGGCCTTGAGGGGGGGGGGGCTGGTATTGAGCCCTGGGGGGGCCTAGGGCTTTTGTTTTTTTAAAAATGAAAAATAATTTTAAAAAACACATTTTTTGAATAAAATTTTACATGAATTTCTCTATCAATAAATTTCATAGACTTGGTTATCAAACCGTGTTCCCGTAGATTACTTAAATACCTATAAATTTTCTAAAAAATTAAAAATTAACCCATTTTTTGAACACAATAAAATAATATTAACTAAACAAAACTAGAAAACGTGATTTTTACTACATCACAAGCAAATAAAAATTAATACGTAGCCAAGAGTCATAATTCAGGATTTCTCTGGGGGGTGCCTAGCAGTACCCGGCACCCCTGGCCCCCCCTGTAGTTACGCCAGTGAGCAGCGATACTGCTTTTAATCAAGAGTCCCCTGATAACAACTTTTAGAGATTTGATTTGTATTTGAAATAATAATTTTTTTTAATTCTAAAAATTTCTGGGTAATTTTATAATACCAAATCAGAGTTTAATCCTTATATTCCAAACATACTCCTAGTTAAAGGCAATCGTAAATCATTATCGCTAACTAATACTATATTCCACTCAAATTATGGATCGAAGCTTGGTCTTGTTTGTACACACCAATTTCCATATTTGAACATGCTCCCGGCCTGGAAAATGCCGATGCATGTCGCTTTCCAACGTCAATTTTCGAATTTTCCTTAATTTGCCTCTTTGCAGCAGCGCACAACGGGCAGGTAGCCGGGCAACCGCCAAAAAACGCATAATACAAACACCATACACAGGTAAATGTTCATGAAAACGTGGCCAAAACTGCTAAATTCATTTTATTAACTTCTACTGCAGTATATTGGGGTTTTTGAGGATGGTGACTACAATTTTTGTATCCAAATTGAAAAAAAAAATAAATAACTGATCATTTTATTTAATAAAAAATCAGTCTCTTTACATAGATTATTTTTTAACAATTTCCTTAAATGGTACAATTAAATGCAAGTGGTGTGTTCAAATTAGAGAAATGTCTGGATTACTAAACAAAATAGGTTAATTACTAAACAACTAATAACTGTAACACATCAATATACTACATATATTAAATATATGGTATATACAGGATATCCCAATATTCCATGGACGTACAACTACCACGTATGGAATCAAAATAAGTTTATTGACACAATTTACCTCTATACAAAAGTATTTGTCCGTTAGAGGGCACCAAACTACATTTTTAAGATACATTATAGTACGAGAGCTAGCAACGTCGGAAAAACGAGTATTTTAAGACGTCTGGCTCTTTGATATATCTTTTACTATGCTCTCTAGAACCGCATGCTGCCTGTCTGATTGCCGGTAAACGTTGCGTTCCCTTCTACACATTAAAAGAAGATTCTATATTTTTATTAGTCCTTTAAATTCTAGTATTGTATATAAATCGAACATGTCTCCATAGCGCAGTGCTTAGAGTTTCCGACCACGAACCGATGATTCAGAGTTCGAATCCGGGTCAGGGCAAAGACTTTTTAATTTATTTTCGTTTATATTCTGATAGTAAAGTATTAAATATTTGTTTTTTTTAATTACCAGAATTACCTATTTAATACAAAGATTTAATTCTTTACTATCAGAATATAAACGAGAATAAAATAAAAAAGTCTTTGACCTGACCCGGATTCGAACTCTGAATCATCGGTTCGTGGTCGGAAACTTTACGCACTGCGCTATGGAGACATGTTGCAATTTGTTTGATTTATATTCTATACTAGAATTTATAGGACTAAATTAATAAAAAATATAGGATCTGCTTCCGATGCGCAGTAGTGAACGCAACGGGTATCGGCAGCCAGACGGGCTGCATGCTGTTCCAGAGAGCATAGTAAAAGATATATCAAAGAGCCAGACGTCTTAAAATACTTTCTCGAAAACGTTGCTAACTCTTAGACTATTAATTATTGGCAAAAATATGAAATTTTGCGTTAGTATCACAAATTGATTCTAGTAAATAACACAACACTGGAAATAGAGGAAGAATATGTATATATTGGGGCAACTAATACACAGCTCAGGATCTCTACTTCCAGAAGTCGATAGAAGAATTAAGTTAGCATGTGGTACTTATGGAAGAAACTCAATCATATTCAAATCTAAAATGCAACTTTATCTAAAGAAGAAAACATTGGACCAATGTGTACTCTACCAGTCATGACCTATGCATGCGAAACCTAGACACTTAAAACGGACATTATAAGGAAACTGCAGGTCGTACAACGCTCAATGAAATATTCTGGGAAAACATAAAAATAAATAAAAAGGAAAATAAAGAAGAATAGAGTGAATACGACAAAAGACCCAGGTAATATATGTCATCCACAGAATCAAATCCCTCAATTTGCAATGGGCAGGACTCCTGGTAAGAAGGACGGACCACAAAAATTGCAGCATGGTACTCTACAACCACTTCAACCAAAACCCTGTTTAAAGAGTTTTTTATTTGGTGTCTTTTTTAAGTCGTTTTAAGTCACCTACAGAGGATAGGACTGGTGGAAGACGCCGAATGCCGACTCTGTATGGAAGATGACGAAACAATGAAGCACGTTATGTGTACCTGCCCCGCTGGGGGCAGGACCAGGTTTGAGGTGTTTGGCAAACCCACGCTAGACCTATCAGACCTTGAAGACATATTACCCTCGGACATAACGGCCTATGTTAAAAGGCTGGGTCTTGAGGGTGAACTTTAATGCTCTTTTTCTATTAAAGAGCTTGTAGAAAGTGCGCCACAATAGGCCCTCGCGGCCACAATGGAGTGCCACTTAGTCAAATAGCGAGAGCCACTTAGTCAAATACAAAATACAATACAGAACAGGTCGATATCCACCACAAAGATCTAATCTACTTCTGAAAGGATTCGGTATGTAGAATGATGTATCTTAATTAACGATTGATGTAATAAATCTAAGAGCTTGGTACAAGTTTGGTACATCAGCTTTCGGAGATTTATTTTTAGCGGACTTTTGGAGAGATTTTTGAAGAGATTTTCGGAGATTTCACAGAAAAATCAAGTTTCCTATTTTGGGTTTTGGCCACAAACCTCGAAAAATTCTCCTGTGTGCACCGCATTGATTTCCCCAAGAAAAACCGGTTTTATCCGGAAAATAATCGATAGAGCTCGCGTTGGAGCGACGAGGAAAATGTCTGGGCCACGACCGGCGTGCACCCGATCGATACTTTTCCGGGAAACAGTGGTGTGGAAAAGCCACCACGTGCGAGGGGTTTCCAGCTCAAAGAGAGCTAATTTTAAAGGCGAATGTTACGATTTCGGTCGCTCACAATGGAATATGGGACAACGACAATGGCCTCAAGACGGGGGTTATTTCCATCGACGATATAAAAAAAGTTTTATAGTTTTGTATCCTTATCGCCAATTCTATTTATATATCTACTAGGCTGGTGGTGAGCCCGCATACGAGTGCAGTGGTGTTATTGAAATTCTTTTTTAACTTTGTTTTGCTTAATTTCAGCGAGTGTAATACTTTTTTCCTCTGCGAAAATTTTCGAAAACGGTTTGGTATCTGTCTTTTATTTTTGTCAATGACTTCGAGTATTCGTCCGACTAAAGAATTGGAATTTTTTTTAAAAAGTTACGAATAGCATTACCAACATTTGGAATCGGGACTCCGTTTTAAAATCGCGGGATAAGAATCTATAATCCCAGGATCCCGGGATCCCGGAATTGACTCTCAGAATGGGAAGTCTAATCTACAGAAATACTTAATAAAAGTGTAGTTACATATATCACAAAAAAATGATAAATCACTTTCATATTTAGTAAGTAAAAAAATACAGTTATTGTTATCGCAAAAAAAAATAAAGTATAGCAAACACGGAAATATAACTTTTAGATACATATTCACTTTCTGGTTAATATCAATAAAGTATGACCTTAGAAAGACTAAAGTGTGTAAAGTCTAATCATTTTAGATTGGGCTTTTAAATTTTTAAAAAATATCTGGATTTCGGCGATAAACATACAGCGGGATTTCGGGATCCCAAATTGCAAAACCCTAGTTACCATGGTATTTAAAATACTTTAATTAACAAATCCTGAAAAAAATCAGCTCAGTGTCAATAAATTTTAAAAAGTTATAAAATCGACATGTTTGCCTACGCTTGAGACCATGATTGCCCCATTGTTTGTCGTTGGTGAGTCAACATGTTGATTTGGTAACTTCTTCAGGTTAACTGACAATAAACTATTTTTTCAGGATTTTTTTATTAAAGCTAAAAAAAACATGATAGCTTGGCGGTCAAGAGAAATTTTCCAGTCGTTCAAACGAAAGGAAAGAGACCAAATCGTCATTTTTATGAAGAAAAAAGTAGTAGACTCGTTGTATTATTTAATAAAACAGAAAGTTACAAAAGTATTTCAGCAATTCCACTTCAATGATTTTACAAGTCACCTGTGAGCTAGTCCCAGAATATACTTAAATAATCTAGGTAGGTATTTAAATACCGTTAATCTAAGATTTAAACATCATCATGTAAAATGTATGGGAGCGGGCTTAATCACCGCGACCATACAGATCTATTGTGGCCCCAGTATTGAGTTATAACTCATCATACGGTATCAGACTTTAACAAAAGCCAGTATCTGAGACGGTTTTATAGAGGTTAGTTCTCCGTCTCCGATATCAGTCGTACCAAAGTTAATGGCACGAATGGTTGTCGTCTCGACGCACTCAGTGATGAGGTGTTCTGGCGTTTCCCCATTTTCCCCACAAAATCTACATTCGTCGTTGTTTCTTAGCTCCAGTCTACTGAAGTGTTAGTTGAAGTAATCCGAAGATTGTTCTTACTTAAATCAAGGAAAATCTTTCATTTTTCTCCGTCGTAAGTTCTGAGAATTTTTTTTGAGTGTCTTCCAGTGTTCAGGTTCTTGAGTTCCGCTTTAAGTTGGTTCTGATCCAGTTAGTGGGGTGCTCGCTCCTTTTCTAGATAGATCGTTTGCTTTTTCATTGCCTTTTATACCTTGGTGGGCTGACACCCAGAGTAAGAAAACTTTGTTATCTTTGCCTTGTTATCTTTGCCTTTTCAGCTTTTCTAGGCATTCTTTGACCAACTGCTTGACTGTCGGATAAGATAGATATCTATCGTTTCCGATAGTTCCTATCTAAGATAAGTGGTACCTATCTTTTGATAGCGAGGTTGCCCATTGGTTCGGAGTATTTATTTTTCGGACAAGCATCATCTTAAGAGCAATTTTTGAGATGGCAAGTGAGCAATACAGTCCAACACACGGTGTTTGTATAGAAACATCCAATTACTAGAGCTGATCAGACAGCTTAAATTTGATTTCCTTAAATCTGATACCCTTAACATAAAGACAAAGACATATGAAAAAGTAAAACTCTAACGAGAAGTTTCTTTGTCAGTTTCTTGGCCAGACAGTGCCAATTATTATTTGTCATTTTAATTCATAGCTTATCTTCTGTCATTTTTTAAATGTCTTTTATCGAATTTTTTCTTGACTCGTTGGACAGATTTTAGTTTGTTGAACCTACGTCTAAAGTTTTAAAGAATTTATATGGCATTTTTAGTTCAAAATATATTTAATTTTTGTATCTGTTGATTAATATTATAAAATAAAAATAATACAAAAAAGCCTACGTCCCTGATTTTCTAATAAATGTACTTCATTACAAAACCAGCAATGTCTATCTAAGTAAAAAATTAAACAAATTCGGTCAACTTATGAATGAAAAGGTAAACGTGAGGGATAAGAAAAGATGAGATGTCAGCCTAGGTCGTCTTCAAAACGCCCTAATAATAGCCATGGCACTGCCAGTCATTTATTATAACACAGAAAATAAATATATTTTCTGTAGGATTTCATGATTAAAGAACACTCTAGTAATAAATATTTTAATTGAATGGATAAATTAATTCCCTTTTAGAGAGTCTCTTGACTAATAACGAAGTAGATTAAGTAGTATTAGTAAACTTAACGAAGTAGATTTATTCTATTTAAGTAACTTTTTCTAGCTTTAATGATCATATCTCAATAAACAAAACAAACCTAGGTTAGTTACATTTTATAACACAGAGCTGCTGAAAAAAAACATCATCATCAAAAAAAAATAGTTTTTGAAACTCGCCATCTTCCGCAATTGACAGATCACGTCACGCACCCTTAAAATTTATTTGTAATAATTATTGTCCACTGAAAAATAGTAACATACTAGACATAGAACAGAAATTCAAAAGTAAAAATAAAATGGAAGGTATTGAGAAAATAGCATGTTGAGATCTAGATAGATTTTGAATTATAAAAAAAAATAGTCTGTCCAACGACAAAATCCTTGAAGTGATAGATATGTCTGTCATTTTAATTTCAATTTCAATGTAGTTTATAAATTGTTATTTTACAAAGAACTAAGTTGGTACAATTGGAAAGCATGAAATTGATATAATATTTAAAATTTTACTGACAAATCATTATTTCAAAATATTATGAAAAAAAATGTATAAAACTGAAAAAATCTAATCGAGTTATTGTATTTCAAAATAGAACTTTACGGTATGTATTAATACGAACCAAACAAGGGTGTAGTAAAACACCATATACAAAATATCTGTTAAAAATAACTATTTCTTACTGCCAAACTTCAAGAAATTATGTTATTATTCCCTCATTTATTATTAAATATTAATATAACTTATGTACAAATAAAAAAGGTTTAATATTGCACAGGAACAAAGAAAAGACAACATAAATAAAACAAACTATTTCATTAATAATAATTTACATACACTTATTGAATTTTATACCTTAAACTTAAAAGGTTGTTAATTAACATTTTTTTTAAATTAACTTTAATAGTTTAAAATCAATATCTTTTGACCTTATCTCTCTGCAGCACCAAAAATCAATTTATTTACCTATCATGTGATGTCTTTATTTACCAGCTACTCTAGTTTTTAGTACCATATACGAGATGGTACATTATATACTTTATTGGTGGCTGATACAACTTTCCAGGCACCAAATATAAACTTTGCTTGGGGTCTACACTTAATTTTACCTCGATTTTTCCGCCGCACAACTTTAAAATCACAAAACACGCGTAATAACACGAACCAAAATGCAAAAGCAATTCGGAAATGTTTATGATTTTCCAGAACGCAGGTTTTTGATATAATATGACTCAAATTATATCCTATAATTTGGCAAGAGTTTTACAAGTCTCAAAAATCTTAAGTTGAGTTAATACACATCTGCTTCCTTGCATCGTTCATCGTTTCCTCACTCTAGTCATGTCGAAATATGATCGGTAATTTTCGAAATAAACCAATAATATTGGTTAAAAGCAACAAGAGAAGACGTATGTAGGTATAAACATATCCATAGTTAACTTAAAAAATATTACAAATTTTTTTATTGAAATAAACGGATTGGTATGGACGTCATCTGCTTTGTTTCTGTCATTGTCTATCGAATCTTACCTGAGTTATAAACAGAGTATACCTACTTAGACCGAAATGTAGACAAAAATATAGAGAACAAATGACAACATCTGTTAAATCGATTAATCTCAACATTCGGTCAGTCAGTCATTCATACCACAGGATTAACAAAAAACTCACACTTCAATTCACTTCACTGTTAGGCGTAGTAGGTAGTAAGTATACAGAACTATTATTGGATTAAACGCAATATGTACACAGAACTCTATATACTATATGGAAATATAGTGTTTTTCCATCTCTATTTTTAAAATATTTTTTCGTTGTATTCTATCCAAATCCATATATAGCAAAAACTTATTTTTTCCCTGCGAATATCGGACGTTTTCTTGAATTTCCATCGACGTTAATGATCTTATCTTTAATGGAAAAGTCAGTTTTCTTCCGTAAAGCTTTCCTTCATTCCCGGCGAGGAAACTCCCTAGTCACGTGAAGTGTAATTTTAGCATGAGAGTAAAATTGATGGTTATCTTTTAGGGTCACCCGGTAGAAATGCGTGTATATTTAGAATGTTATAGAGGGGTTGAGGAATTAGTCAAGAAAGAAATATTATTACAGATTTTCAGTATATTTATTTTAGCCTTTAGTTTAACAAAAAATATATTTTGCCCTTTTCTGTTGCTTTTATTCTATCAATTAAAATGTACTATCAAGAATTTAAAGGGATTAAATATATTTACTAATAAAAATACGTATTATAAATATGACTTGAAATAGTTGGCAATCCTATGTCAGAGGATTTTAGGATTAGTAATTATTACTGATTTTAAAACAATTTATCTATCAAAAAGTTTAGCAATTTGAGATAGACGTGACAGAATGTGAAATATACATGTTTTTTAATGTAAAAAATGAATACTTTTCAATAAAATTATGAAAAATCATGAAAAAGAGTACTTACAAAATCGAGGCTTATATTTCTTGGCATTCAAACAAGTCGTCGAAGTTACTTTTAGTCAATACAGAATTGAAGTTTTGAGACCCGTTTAATTTTTTACCAAATATGACAAATGTATAGTTAGGCGGTTTCAAAATAGAGTTCACCAGAAAGTAACAAACGAATATGGAATAATATGTAACCCTATATGATAATCCCATATAAAGGTACAGTTCGCCTTTTAAATTTATAAAGATATATAGAATTTCCTGCTACTTAACTAGTTTCAAATGTATTTTATTGAACATTGGATACATTCTAACAAACTTTTTTTTTTGGAATAAAGCTGGTTTGGTTTGGATGATACATTAATATACGTTTTATTATCAAAATGTAATATGAGCACATAACCTACATTTTTAGTACACTTATTTAATTGTTAAATTAGAAAACCTTCAGATCAAATCCATTTATTCTCATCTTGTTTTGATTGGTTTTACATTATTGTGGAAAACGAATTTAAATATCGTCTAAAAATTAAACAATCTATTTAATTTTTGCTTTTTTTCCTCTTAATGGTCACGTATCAGGTTTTTCCTCTTAATATGGTTACGACATCCAACCAGCTAATCATTTTTTTGGGCGATAAAACCAAATTAAACATCCAGGCCCAGAGCTGCATTCGAACCGGCCGGCATCGGCAATATTATGCTTACTAGAAGCAGCGCCATAATTTCGGTCACAAGGCTGGCAATTTTTGCTTTAATTTGACGGTAGTAATAACAGCTGATAAATACCTATTCGAATTTCTTAAATTAGTTGCCAACCAAAGCAGCAAAACCAGAATAGCTAACTGTTCCAATATTTGTTGATCGATATATAATCTGAATCAAAAATTACCAAAAAAAAGTTGTCCATTACTCCATAAAAATTGACTCTAGCAGTATATTATTTATGCTAATAGCTTTAGTGGATATTTGTACTTTCTATTTTTGAAATCAATCAGTAAGTGTGAATCATATATAGATAAGTTATGGAAACGACAAGAAATAATATGGTTTACAAGAAATACTATTTTAATAAGAAGGAATAATATTCTAGGCTGCAAATTGGGGTTTGAGACTCCCGCTTGCTCCATTTATTCTTTTTTTTCTCCAAGTTGTCATCTTCTAAGTTGGATGCACCGTACTGCATGGTGAATGCCATAAGCCAAAAACATGTATTGTGTCTGCGGTTATCACCCTCTAGCGGGCTATGCCGATATTGTTTTCCTCTTTTTGAATAACAATTTAACTTAGTGTTGAGATTTTCTGAGATATCCTGGATTTGCTGACTGAAGCAGAAAAGGGTATCCATATCCACAAAATGAAATTTATATCTTTTTATTTTCTATTCCAGCAAAACAAAACACTAATTCACCACAATATACGCTTTACTTTGGCACTGGACGCGTGTTTCGCTAACTATGTTATCATCATCAGCAGATGATTAAAACTTATGTTTTTATATTTGATTAATCCTAAATATAAAACACTTCCACTGGAAAGGTCGGGTACTTATGAAATTTTATGTTCATATTGTAATCAGAAATATGTTGGAACTAGAAGATCAATATTAACTAGATTTAAAAACGTATGACTCAGATAAGATATGATAGACCAAATAAATCTTGTGTTGCTCAACATATTGTTGGTTTGGTTTCATCCTTTTAAGATTGTAAAGATCGTTGTATAGATATCTATAATTTAAAATTCATTAAACAAGTCTCAAAGCACAGGCAATTAGATGCATATGGGAACGTCAAAATTAATAAAAGTAATAATATGAACAAAGATAATGGCCCAATAACTTTCAGTTCTCTGTTCGTATTGCTCTAGTCTCGGTAATTAATTATTAGGCTCGGCTGGTTTTGACACGCAGTTTTGCCAAGCGAGTTGAAATGGATGAAATTTGGTCGGTACAAAATGAGCGGTAATATAATAACTTGTAGATATTAGTTTAGTTTTAATCATCTACTGATTATGCTAACATGGTTAGCGAAACGCTCGTCCAAAAGTAAAGTTATTTGGTGTATTGTGGTGAATTAGTGTTTTATTTTGTTTCTTTTGTTAGTGTTTCTTTGTTTTAACACCAAAGGTTCCAACCCCCAACTGTAATCTTCTATCCCGCCCTGTATGCTATCTTGGCATACACCCATTTTCGCTTGATTACAACGTTGCAGACACTTTCGCGTTTCGGGCATCACGCCATCACCAAGTCGACCTCCCTTCCGCGCCATGCCCTTCGTCCTGGAGAGGGTGAAAAGGTCAGAAAGGTGCAACGCTGGAAAATAATGGGAGGAATCGTAAAGATCGAACCTATGTTTGTTATTGCCCAGGGTAAAATTGGATTTTTAGGGCTATTGCGTAACCTATATAACTTTGTGTTGGTTGAACTGATTGTATTCTTAGCGGCAGTATAGAAGTGTGAATGAATGATTATTAAATTATTTGGTTTTTAAAATTTTAAATATAGGCAACAGACATATTATGAAATAATTAAAATGGCAATAAGTCAAGTGTGCAAACAATATCATCTTTTCTTGAGAAAAAGCTTGGGTTTTTCGCCAAAAAAAAATCTACAAAATAAAAAAGTTATTTTATGTAAACACCGCTGCGCTGAATCCAAACGGACCCCAGCTTGTCAGTGGTTTTTTACTAATAAAACTACTACTGCCACTACTTGCTGACGAGCATTTAACATCCATAAGAAGATGGTTCCACAGGGCGTTTTCTTTAATGAGCTTTTTTTTGAATGAGAAGCCCAAAACATGATGTGATCTCTCTTTCGTACTCCGGAGATTCAAAAGTTTTATTGTACCCTGTTTTATGACACTGGGAAGATTTTGACAGATGATGACAGAAAAAAAAGCAGATGACGTCCATACTTATCCATTTATTTCGCTTAAAAAAGATTCTATTATTTTTTAAGATTGTGAACTGTGAACGGGTTTATAAATAAATCCATCAGGCGTCGTCTCTTGTTGTTTTTAACAAGTCTTATAGGTTTATTTAAAAAAATACAGATTATATTTCAGTGTAATTGGAGTGACGGAACGATGGAGGACGCACGGACACAGATACGTATGAACTGGGATTAAGATTTTTGAAACATATTGATTTTGCATTTGGTTATTACGTGTGTTTTCCGTTTTTAAAGTTATGTGGACGAATAATCGAGGGAAAAGTTAGTCTATACCCAGAAAGTTGTATTAGCCACCTATAAAGTTTGTATACAATCTCGTATATTGTGCTGGATTAGCTATAAAATAAGTGTTTACATACTGTAAAGAGATCAACCCAAAAGGTACTGGTTTAAGATGAAAGTTATTTAGGCAACTTTTAAGGTATCCAATTCAGTGTTTGTAAATAAAATTATTGAAATTATTATTTACAATTTTTTTATTTTTGATATGTTTTCGTTTGTACCGTATGATCGAAAAAAAAACGGCGTCAGCGATGGCTATGAAATGAAGATCGCTGTCATTTTATATGTAAGTTTATATGGGAAATGTCATCGATGTTCATTTCATAGCCAGAAAATTATATATTGAAGTGAAACTTCCTTACGCGATTGGAGTAAAAATTCGAGCCATGGTCGCCAAACGTCACAAGAATGGTAACGATCTTGGAGCATCGTAAATCTGGTCCTATGTGAGCTAGGGGGCAACTCGGACCAGTAGGAACTCGGAATGTAGATGTGGCTCGAAGAGTATATATAATCTTTTTTGGTTCTACACGAATAATAGCAGTTAGTCCCCCCCCCCAAATTAAAAATGTTAGATACTTCCTAAAATGTAAAAATTCACAATTTTTTAATCACGATACACTTTTTTTAAAACCATGGTTTTGTTAGACATGTTAGCTTCATCATCCGATGCATCAAACACTTTTATTCATCTTCTAATGATTTTAACCTTGTTAGTAAAACGTTCTTATGATGCAATTGAAGTAAAAATTGTATATTTTCCTTTACCGGGTGCGTCTGAAAATGGCTCACCCCTAAAACTTTTTATTTTTTCAGATTTCAGAAAAAAAAACGAGATTTGGTATGTTAGTATATGACATAAATTAGGATTGATTGACGTATTCAATTGTTTTTGGTCACTTCCTGTTTCACCGGAAATGACTGCAACTTTTGATTTTTAAATGGCACCCCGGATATATTTCTACTTTGCCTATATTTTAAATTTCAATCTAGAGTGTAAATGGCTGTGTTAAAAACACTATTTTTTTTATCAAGGAGTCTTGGAAAAATAGTTTCGAACGTCTAATGTTTTTCGTGTCTTTTCGGTTCCAAATTCTTAATTTGATTCATTTATAACATGAAAAACACAGAATTTTAAATTATGCCTGCATATGAAAATAAACGAATCAGAAATGTCCAAAGTTGCATCTGTAATCAATAGCTTCCTTTTTCATCTTCATCATCCTCATGTAGTATATCAGTAAAGTTAAAGAGGTCTGGTTCATCTCCATCTTCAATCTCATCTGGATGATAGCTTTCCAAAACATCAGTTAGTTCGGGCGGGAACGGATCCCCTTTGATCCAATCAATCTTCAGTTGTGGACCTGGTGTTATTGGCTTAGCGACGTTGGCATTATTCCATATGTAGCGCTGGTAGTTTACACGACGGATGTGGATTTCCAGAGAAGCTTTGCAAGGCGGTATTAAACTTAATTCAACACCTTGTGGATCTGGCGATGAAGCATATGTCACTGTGGAGTATTTTTGTGTGAACAAATCGTACCGTAGCTTATTTATATCTGTGTATTCTTTATCAGTGTACAAGTAATACACGAATTCCTCTAGGTCTGACATTAGATTTTCTGTAAGTGTAAGTGATTTTCCTAATGATATAATGATAGTTACATATTTAGAATATTTTTCTAATTTAGATTTTATCGACAACTTTCCACGCCGAACAAAAGAACTGGTGGTGTCACATAGTGATAATGCAAGCATATTAAACGTAGCATGACTCTTTGCCGCACCTAAATCCTCAGAAATAGTGGTAACATTAATGATCCTTCGTTCGTTTGTTTCCAACCCCTGTATCAAACAGTAAAACATTTTCAATTTACTTAGGCATCCAAAATAATAGAAAATGGTATGAAAAGCGCCAACGTTAATGATTACGTCTGGAAATTTCTTGGTATCCCATATAACACAACACAATCCTATAGATATCTTGAGGATATCCACCAAGGATATAGTAAATATCTTAGGGATATCCAAAAACCAGAGGAGGATATTTATGGGATATCCAGATGGGACAAAAAAAGTCATCTTCAAGACATCCCTAGGCAAGTCTTTTACGATTATTTGGGATATTTCTAAGATAATACAAGGATGATGTTGTGAGCTTTATAGAATATTTTTAGGGCATTATATGAGGACTGTTATTTGACAATATTTACTTCATCCTTAGTTTATAGTAAAAACGTTCGCGATTTAGTTTTATTTAGCCACATTTTGACATTATTCATTGGATATTTTTATTAACAGCTCTAAAATATACATACATATTATGTCAATGAATTTTGCGTCAAAATTTAGGAGTTTATTTGTATGAGTTAAGAGCTTTCAATTTATACTGTACCATCGAAAAAAAAACGGCCTTCAATTGGCTTAAAAATTACGATCGATGACATTCCCCATATAATTTTACATACAAAATAACAGCAATCTTCATTTCCAAGCCACCTCTGACGCCGCTGTTTTCGATCGTATGGTATTATACCAGATTATACTACCTTTTATGGAGTCTAGCAGTTTATGTCTAGCAGCAACAGTTTACATCAAAGTTAGCACACAGGATACAGGTATAATTTCTAACACCACACATTCCAGAAAGTCACAATTTAAACACAAAAATAGGATTTCTGTTTGAATAGATCAACACAAAAATGGGTTTAGGGATAAAGAACAAGCGCTTTTCAACAAATTTTCACCTATAATTTTGTCACAAATTTTTCATTGTGAGACCAGTGCCTTCTATTAAAAGATCAGCCTACGGGCGAGACTTATGACGTCACGCTAGTTAGATATAACGGATTAATAAATATTTTGTAGAATACATGGAAAACATAATTATTCCTCAGATTTTTGGTTTGTATTTTAAAAATGATATAGTTTACATGAAATATACATAATATACAGTTAATAACTACAACATATATACCTATTTATAGTAATAAATACTTTGGCAAATAAACTATGAACCATACAAATGCAGCAAATGTTTTACGATGTACAAATAGTGTATAGGTACATAACATAATGGGTAAAATGTAAATATATTTTAAATTTTGGGGTTTGAAAATCGATCTAATTTAACAAAAAACATTCAATATCTAATAATAGTGATGTATTATTATTTGCATTCACAAAATTTATATGTATATCTTGCAAGTATCAATCTTCGAAAAATTATATTTACAAATAATACAATATTATCTAAAAAAGGCGTCAGCGATGGCTATGAAATGAAGATCGCTGGCATTTTATATGTAAAATTATTCTAAAATTTTTGATTTTCTTGGGATTTTTAGGTTCGGGAAAAACGCTGATTTAAGTTTTCATTTGGGTTTTCATTATTTTTATTTGGTTTAAAAAAACGTTTCGGCTAACTATAGCCTTCATCAGTGTTGTGTCATATGAGAAAAATAGTGTCGAATATAATCCAAAAAATTACATATACAATATAATTCACACCTCATAATATTTACTGCAATTAATAAACTAATATAAACTAATCAAAACATGACCACATATTTTTTAAAATTATTATTCTTAACACTAAAATTATCTACATTGACTATGGAGTACGCAGTACGCAGTAAACATTATGTGCGTGGTATGAATATTTTATATGTAATTTTTTGGATTATATTCGACACTATTTTTTTCATATGACACAACACTGATGAAGGCTATAATGTTAGCCGAACCGTTTTTTTTTTAAACCAAATAAAAATAATGAAAAACCAAATGAAAACTTAATCAGCGTTTTTCCCGAACCTAAATCCCAAGAAAATCAAAAAATTTAGTATATTTAGAAACAAGATTCAAGAATATCAAATTTTCCAAGATTGTAAAATTCTAGTTAATTATTTTATGTGTACAGTTATTTAGGGCATGTCATCGATGTTCATTTCCAAGCCAACTAGACGCCGATTTTTTTCGATGATACGGTATAATTCTTACATAAAATGTAAATAACATTAGACCAATTAAAACAAATAAATATGAATTTCTTAGTATTTTTAGTAACACCTTTATTCTTAAAACTTAATTTTGTATTATGCAAATATACCAATTTTATTGTTATTTTATTCATATTGTATTCAGCCATCACTTAAATATTTGATATTAATTTGGTATTATAAATAATACATACATTATATATTATCAAACAAAAACACATTCTTCTTTTAAACTGTATCAGTCTTGTCTTTACAAAAATCTTTTTTAAAATTTGAACTCAAAATAATAATCTTTTTCATGATCTTTAATACACATATTCTTTATTTTTTCCCTAGATCATAATACCTACTTACGTGTTTGAATCTATCGAAGCTGAACCAACAACACTTGGAGTGGAGATTCCACAATATGAATAAAATAAACATAATTGTCCAGTTTTCATTAATACCATCATGAGAGAATATTATTTTTAAATTTACTAAAGATATTTTCAATAGAATTCTCTTTGATTTATAACTCGTACCCACTTTTCTTGCTCTTCCGGACACTTTAGGCTGCCTAGTATAACTATCCTTTCCACCAGGAACACAACAAAGATGAGGCATAGCACCAAAAACACACTCCACTTAAGCTTTATTGATGAATTGTTAGAGTCTTAAAATACACACACAAAAATCACGATGAGTAAAAAATGTATGGGCACTTTTAGGTTAAATCACTTACACAACGTGTAATTTTTTAATTTTTCTATTTTTTTATGCGAAACCGAGAGTTACCATATATCTGGTAGTAGTTTATGTCACTTAAACACCAAAATAATTAGTTTTTTGCACTTCAATAATAAATAATACCATAAATGATAGAGTTAAAACCAAAAATCAACAGACAAAATATGAAACGGAATCTAACCCAATATCTAAGTATGTACAGCTGATGAAGTAAACAAAAGTCCGCCCCTAGGCTGATCTTTTAACAGAAGGCACTGGTGAGACCCTGAGTCGTTCGTCGTTTTTCGACATTAGTTGAGGTTAGGATAGAATTTTTGCTAGAACAAGGCTAGAACTATGAGTATAAGAAAAAACTAAGTCAAACTCAACCAGTTTTGTTAGTTTCAGTCATTTTTAAGCCCACTCAATATCGACAAACGACCGAATTCACCTCGAATTTCACTAAATCAAAGAACTGAATAATACACGATGCAAAAACAAACAACTGTCGAAATGGATTGTGGGAATTTTTTTGCGCGGGCGTTTTAAATTCTCTGTATTACTGGGATTGGCCAAGCTCATATTATAGGAGTGGCCAAGTTCATATCCAGATTATCCAGAAAATACCAACAGGATATTTTGTTGCCTTGACATAATATATATCTATCTGTATGGTTTATTGCATTTTATGTAATATAAAAAGTAGTACATTATTTATTTTTCCTAAATATCTAGACGATATTGTTAGGATATGTTATTATCATGAGCATGTTTGGATATCTCAGCTGGATGTACATTAGATATACAACAGAGATATCCATAGGATATTCTATTCCGAGACATCTACAGGATTTCAGGATGTCTGGAGGATATCCTATAGATGTCTTTATAAGATGATCTTATAATGGGACATTCCGACATTCTATGAATATCCTGCGGATATTTGTGTTATATGGGATACCATTGCACATCATAAGCTTTTATAGCAGCTGCCATATCTAGTGTAACAATGGTATAAATCTGGCCAGTTTTTTCTGTAGCCTTTTGCGATAGTGTCAAAATTGAGACCGTGACTTGGAGTTTTACTGAATTTTTGTTTTTTTTTGCCTTGTTTAAAAAATTAGTTTATTAAAAAAGGTTTAAAGGTTAAACATTTTTTTTCATTTTTCTTCAGTTTTCTACGTTTTTCCGGGCTATGCTGTAATTGGCATTAGACAAACATTTTTAGCTGTTTGCCTAATGCCAATTACAGCAACAACTTAAACTACATGACAATACCAAGCAAAAAATATTTAGTTCAAAAATTCCCACGGTGGGGGGTTGGGTATATACGAGCCTTCGCACTATTAAGAAATAAGTTACAAAATGAGTTATTTGTTAACTTTTGAAATAAGGAAAGTGCTTGAGAGTAATGTTATTTTTAACCTCTACCCCTATACCGTATATATATATTTTCTTTATTCATTTGTAATAATGTACATATATTTGTCATATTCAACCTACAATTATTTTCTCAAATCTGTTACCTATTTTTGTTGTACCTATTACTAATGTATAATAAATTTATGCTAATATTCTAACTTTCAGGTGTACTTTCCATTTTATTTATATAAGATTAATGTGTGTATTATATTTACATACCTGTATTCAAATATTATTTCTATTCTTTATTTAAGCATTAAAAAACTGTACTAACATACAAATATGTATGTAATAAGTATAACCTTAATCTAAATTACTTTCAATATTAGCTATCAAATTTGGGATATTTAATTTCGATTTGTCCTCTAGAATTTAATATACCTAATTTACTGTATGTCATATTATTAGCAACTGTCATTTCTAGTATTTTTTTTAAATATTTAGTAATATTAAGAAAATGAAAAATAATATACAGGGTGTATCTCTCGACTGGAATTATTGTATTAAATTCCAATAACTAGAAACTTCTACAAAGGAAGCTACAATGATTAAATAGTTAGCAATGCATTGGAGGATTTTATCAAATCAATATTCAATATTCATTGATGTCGATTTTTTGCGTATTTTTCTTTCTCTTCTTGTAAATGTATAAGTTTTTCACACCATCGTTGACACACATCGACATATTTTTTAATATAAAAAATATCTTTCTTCAAAATACTAATATTATCATATTAGGCTTACTATCTATCACGCTTATTTACGCCTCAGCATTCAAAACAAGGTTAAAAATTGAATGTAATCGGCGAAGTAATTTTGAATTAATACAGAATCATATTTTTAAGCACAGTTTATTATTAACTAACTCACCTAACTGGTACTTTCAGCAACACTGGTCAGAACTTCAAGAAGCTGCAGTAAGAGGAAAAGGAAGAAACATTATACAGGGTTGTTCACCACATACGACACGGAGTATTGTAGCTAAACGATTAGATTTTTACAAATTGTAAGTATTGGGTCCGTTGAAGGACTATTAAAGCTACAATTTAAGAATCATTTTACACGATACGGAGTGTCCCATATAACTAAAAAATATTATAGTTGTATTTTTTTTTAAATGGAACACCCTGTATATTATTCTATTTTTAGATTCTACGATTGAAATAAAGGTAAATTTGATTAAGGTTTATCACGCGTTTTTGAAATATTTTCAATTTTGTGAAAATGCAGTAAAAATTTGAAGGCGTCATTTCTCCAAGGGTATTAAAGTTTTTAATACAAAATATTTACTGAAGATTATTTATTGATCAGATATTGTGTTGCAATAATAAAAATTATACTACATTATACAGAGTGTCAAAAAACTTATATTAAATAATTAGTACCTTTAAACGGCAATAACTTGTTTAATTTAAATAGAACACCCTGTATATTTTACGTGAATCAGAGGCACATTTTAATTGTCTATAAAATTGTATTGTACCATTCTTTACCTATCTTTTCAAGTTTTCGGAGAAAATGCATTTTCTTATAATTTAGACCTCATTTATCACTATACCCATGGAATATTGACATTTTAGATTTTTTTAAAGCAACATATGTACAAAATGTACAGGTGGAAAAAATAATTATATTTCAAGACCATTTGTTTACAAAAACAAAACTATTTAAATATTTGTAAAAGAGTATACCATTTATTAAATATACCACCATTATTTCCGACAAAAAATTAGTTAATTACATACTTAATTGTTTTAATTAATAAATTATTCTAAATAAATTTGGATTTGACTCAGAAATAAATATAAAAATAAGTTATGAAAATGAGTCTCTGTTGTTATAATTATTAAGCATTCGTCAAAAAATGAAATAAAAGTTGTTACTTTTTACCACACTGTCTAATACACATACAAAATTCTGTTTTTTAGTATTTGGAGCAATTATTATTAATCACCGTAAACATTCAATTAATGTAGTTTGATTATTGGGATCATATTAATTGGTCCTCTTTAACAAAAAATATTTAAACAGAAAAAAAAATATTTTTTTTTTTGTTTCTTAATGAAATAAGCGAACTATATCGACAATATTAGAATCTGGTACTCATTGAAAATTTGTTACATCTTTAAAAATAATCTAAAATGCCAATATTACATGGGTATAGTTTACATGAGTGCTAAATTAGGTATAAGAAAATGCATCTTTCTACGAAAACTTGAAGAGATAGGTAAAAAACGGCATAATACAATTTGAGAGACATTTAAATTGTGCAAATGATACTCATAAAATGTACAGGGTATTTAGATTATACAAGGTATTTAAATTAAACAAGTTATTGCCGTTTAAAGCTAGTAATTATTTAATATAAATTTTTAGACACTTTGTATATGGTAGTATTTTGTTTATTATTGCAACACAATATCTGATCAATAAATAAATAAACTTCAGTAAATATTTAGTATTAAAAACTTTGATACCCTTGGAGAAATGAAGCCTTAAAATTTTTACTGCAATTTCATAAAATTGAAAATATTTTAAGTATGATAAACCTTAATCAAATTTACCTTTATTTCAATCGTACAATCTAAAAATAGAATAATATACAGGATTTTCCTATTTAAAAAATACAACTATAATATTTTTTACTTATTTGGGACACTCTATGGCTTGTAAAAATATTTTTAAATTGTAGCTCTATTAGTCCTTCAACGAACCCAAAATTTACATTTTGTATCTAATCATTTAGCTACAATACTCCGTGTCTTATGTGGTGAACAACCCTGTATAAGAAGACGAGTGGGGGAAATGAAAGAGGGTTTGGTAGATATCATGACATTTTCAAAATTTTTCACTAATGTGACACTTGTCAGTAATGTCAACATTACATTATGTGGTTGCAAGTAAAATACTTTTGTAAAAAAAGCTTACTTGCATAAGCTTTCTTTGTAATCTTGATACGTTCTAATTGCATTTACCTGATAATCCAAAAGAAATTATTAATCTTTCTTATCGGACATTGACAGATTACGGGTAATTTGGCGTACATTTTTTCGTGAAATGCCCTATCCAATACAGGACCGATATTTTTATAGTGTTCCGGGAAATCGCAAGCTAGAAGAAAAGCTCAAAGTCATTTTTCATAAGTCAATTTATGTCACGAAAGAAAATCATTATGCGAGGTTGGATTTGGATTAGGGAGCTCTCGAGAATATAAAAACGTAAAGGGTGGGATTTAATCGTAAAGTTGTTTAGGCGTTCTGAAGTTTCTCCATTCTTTTTAATTTTTATAAAGTATTAGATTAATTTCCAATTAAAAATACCGTATTTTAAGCTAACGTCGCCTTTTGCACACAGGGCTAATCTGGACATACCTCGGGACATACTTTGTATACATGGATTCCGAACCGCAGTCCTCTGCCATGTCGACTGGTCCTAATTGTATTCGGGAAACTTCGGCAGCGTATTCTGCTGATAAAAATAAGTATTAAAGTTCGTATAAATGTATGTTCTAAAATGCTTCTTTTCGGAGATACAGGGTGTAGGAGTTTCATTTTTATTTTGTTTTTTTTTCAAATAATTTATGAACCATAGTCAATATTTGGATAAATATTAGTGTCTAAGTATTTTTTGACACGTAAAAATCGCTACTAGCAACTGTTCTCAGGATATTTAGAATGGAAATATTACATAATACATGTCATTAAAACATTACATAATACATGTCATTATTGACAAAAATTAATCATGTGACTGAAATGAGGTAAATTTGGGAAATTTATTTTTTAAATCAACTATAATTTTTTTTTCGAAAAAAATATGATAAAAGTTTCTGTTGAACTTTTGGCACAAAAACATTTCAAATTTATTATTTCAGTCTAATAACTACCGTATGATCAAATAAAAACGGCGTCAGCGATGGCTATGAAATGAAGATCGCTGTCATTTTGTATGTAAAATTAAATGGGGAATGTCATTGATGTTCATTTCCAAGCCAACTAGACTCCGTTTTTTTTTCGATCATATGGTATTTAGTCAACATGTTTAATTTATGTCAATGGTATTAATATTTAATAATTATCATTTATTAATAATTTCGGTTTCAGACCTCTGGAAAACCATTACTCGTGCCTGTTTTTACCAAGAGACCTTTCTTACTTAAAAAAACGTCCTAAATGTATATTTTTTACTCAGTAGTTTTATAGAACTCAGATCTATTACTCTGATCTCTTATCAGAACTCAGAAACTCCAGATGAGAAACACCGTAAACATTGGTACGTGGAATGTGCAGGGCTTGAAGACAATAACGGGTAAACTAGCAATCATCGAAAGCGAGTTGTCAAGGTACAGAATCGAAATTGCGGGACTGGCGGAAACACACTGGCTAGGGGAGGGCTACTTCAAAACCTCTAATGGAAATTATGTCTATTTCTCTGGCAATGACAAACAAACATTCACAGGCGTAGCCATTTTGATATCAGCCAGAATCCATAAATCCGTCATAGAATTTAGAGCTGTAAACGACAGAATAGTTCTCCTTAGACTAGACGGCAAACCTCATAAATTCAACATCATTCAAATATATGCACCGACAGCAACGGCAGAGGACAATGAAATCGAAGAATTCTACAATAAATTAGAACTTACCATCAGGAATATACCAAACAAAGAACTGACATTAATTTGCGGCGACTTTAACGCAAAAGTTGGGAACAACAAAATGAATGATGATCTAAAAAATATCCTTGGAAAATACAGCTTGGGAGAGAGGAATGAAAGAGGAGACCGTTTAATCGAATTTGCCATCAATAACAGCTATTCTATAATGAACACTAGATTTAAACACCACATTCGCAGACTCTATACTTGAAGAAGCCCTGGAGACAGAACACGGAATCAAATAGACTACATATTGACCAACACCCGCTGGAAATCCTCCATTCAAACAGCACGTACGTTACCTGGGGCAATATGTGGATCAGACCATCAGCTACTATTTGCCAAAATAAAACTCAAACTCAAAACACCCTTCAACCACATAACACCAACAACATTAATAAAAAGAAACAGCGAAGAAATCCTTCAAGGAACCCAGGCTTTCCTGACTACCTCAACAGAAAATACAACAGCCCAAGAAATATGGGAAGCTTTCAAAAAATGCACAACTGCAACAGGGTCAGAAAAAGAAGATCAACCGATACAACTAAAACACTGGTTATCGAACGAGACATTCCAGATTATCGAAGACAGAAGACTTCTCCACCGGAAAGGACATACAGAAGAAGAGAAAGAAGAACTAAAATACCCGAATAAGGCAATAAAGCAAGGAGCAAGAAGAGACAAACAACAATTTTACTCTGATATATGCAAAGAAATCGAGGGACACAGTCTAAATAACCAACCAAGAGACGTCTTCAAAAAAATAAAATATATTACCAGGGATCTTAAAGCCAGAAATTGGGCAATCGAAGATCAAAATGGAACTTTAAGAACCAAAAAAGAAGACATTATTGAGGTGTGGAGATCATATTGCGAAGATTTATACAAAGACAGTGAAGAATATAACTATGTCGACCACCACGAAAATTCAGAGAAAGAACCGGACATCCTTAAAAGTGAAGTTGAATTGGCCATAAACAAATTAAAATACCATAAAGCACCAGGTTCAGACCTAATGACAGCAGAAATAATAAAAGCCGTTAAAGAACCTGGATTAGGAATGCTTCATCTGATCTGTAATAAAATATGACACACAGGAGAATGGCCCGACGACTGGACACACTCCACCATTGTCACTCTCCATAAGAAAGGGAGCATACATAAGTGCAGCAACTATCGTACAATTTCCTTCATCTCACATGCCAGTAAAGTAATGTTGCAAATTATAAATGAAAGACTGAAAGTTTTTCTAGAAAGAGAAATTCCAGCAGAACAAGCAGGTTTCACCAAGGGGAGAGGCACTCGGGAACATCTTCTGAATATGCGCCAAATCATAGAGAAAGCAAGGGAATTCAACATCTCTCTTTATATTTGTTTCGTAGACTATAAAAAAGCTTTCGATAAAGTCAGATGGCATCACCTGTGGAAAATCTTAAAGGAAGTGGGGGTACCGCAACACCTTATTTCACTTATCATTCAGTTGTATCAGCACATTACAGGATCAGTTAGAATACTGGATTCAGCTTCAAAGGAATTTTCCCTCGAACAAGGAGTCAGACAGGGGTGTATATTGTCTCCTCAACTATTTAACATATACGGAGAATACATAATGAGAAGGTCGCTAGAAACATGGGTAGGAGGCATTTCAATAAATGGCCAAAAAATAAAAAATCTACGCTTTGCAGATGATACAGCACTACTCGCTAACAGTCATAAAGAGTTAATCAATTTAGTAAATAGAGTAGAAAACGAAAGCAATCGGCTCGGTCTGGAACTAAATACGCAAAAAAACAAAATTATGATAGTTGATAGGCAACATAACAACCATCCAAATATAAGTCATATCGACCGTTTTGAAGTCGTTAAGTCATACATATACCTAGGATCACTATTGACAAATACAGGCACATCGGAAGAAGAGGTGAAGCGTAGATGCAACATGGCAAAGCATAGCTGTTGGGAGACTGACCAAGATCTGGAAAGACCGCCAGATTTCAAGAGCCACCAAAAACCGGCTAGTCAACTGTTTGGTACTCCCAATATTGACGTATGGCTGCGAATCGTGGACTCCCAGGCAGGCGGAACGTAAGAAGATTGATGCTACCGAGATGTATTGTTATAGACGTATGCTCCGTATCCCATGGACTGAACGCCGTACAAACGTTTTCATTATAAATGAACTTAATATTACTAACAGGCTTTCCTGTAAAATCCGACTAAAACAACTAAAATATTTTGGACATATAATGAGGAAAAGTCCGGACAATATGGAAAGACTCATAATTCAAGGCAAGGTGAAGGGACGTAGACCACGTGGCCGCTCTCCAACTCGATTGATAGACCAGATCACGACTAGCTGTAGCAAGCCAATGCACGATGTCATCGAGATGACAAGAGACAGAGGCGCATGGAGAAAAATCATCCATGATGTTACGCTGACCACTACACTCCCTAATGGGGGTCAGGACTGAAGAAAGAGAGTTTTATAGAGGTACGAACGAAAAGTTATTACTCTTCAAACCAGTTAAAAAATATGTACCTGGCGCCCTCTACAAGTAGGGGTTATATTGACAACAAATTCAAGTTTCTCATGTTTAAACTCCCAGCCACCAATTTTCATCCAAATATCGACGTTAGTTCAGGAATTATTTAGTAAAAATCGAAATAAAAATGAAACTTTTACACCCTGTATCTCCGAAACTAAGCCGTTTTAGGACATACATTTATAGGATTTTTTTACTTATTTTTATCTGCAGAACATTTTGAGGATTCCCGATTACAATTCGAACAACCCTGTCGAAAAATAAAAATTATCTTCGAAACAAATATTGTTTCGTTCTTCAAAAGGTTTTATTTGCATTAAATTACTTAAAATATTATTTACTTAACGATTTTCTATGTAGAAAGTTTCTTTAATAAAAATCTAAAAAAATGCCAAAACCATACGAGTCTTGGTCATCACTAGTCTATATCGACTCTTAAAATATATGCGGTCTTGTTCGGCCTCTAATCGGTGTGAATGATCAGTGCACCTAATTTTTTAGACACTCTTGCTTTGGAACAACACACACTCTTGCCTTGGATTTTACACACTCTTGCCTTGGAACAACAGCACCATAGAATTTTTCAGACGTTCACCCACCTAGGTATTCACATCTTCTAACGTCGCTTAACTTGGGTATCTATCGCAAACCGGTGTATCGAAATAGATGGACCCTAACTTTGAAAAATTTACGAACTGAATTATAACAGCGACATTTTATTAAATAAAAAAAAATAAAAAATATGAAAAATCAAAATATTCCAATTTCATTAAAACTACTGTGGAAATGTCAAAAACTACTGTTTTGAACTGCACCACGGAAATATTTTTTAATAAATTATTATTTATAAGGGTCATAATTAGCTCGTAGTGATAAACATTGATAAGTGGAAAATATTGTTTACCTACGTTTACTATAAATATTTTCCAAGTTAAAAATTTTCTATGTTGTAAATTATTTTTAATGAGCTATAGTTTAATACAAAATAAAATATATGGCGTTATCAGTTTTAATGATATACATTTATTAATACACCTTTTTATGTTAATAAATTTAGAAACTATTTTTATTCTTTACTGAAGAATAATACATAATATGAATATACAGGGTGGCGCCTCACATACGACGCAAAGGCTCCAAGGAGAGCGACAGTTTTTATTGAAATGAAATTTTGTGAGCATAATGTAGGTTAATTTAGAGCACTTTTTAAAAATATAGAGAGTTCTACAGGGTGTCCTCAAAAAAAGTTACACATTAAAGTTTTTTTTTGTAACGGAACACCCTATATATTTATTGATTTTTGGATTCTAGGAGAAAAGGTGAGTTTTATTAAGGAAGTATACGACTGAGGTTTTCCTACCGAAGAAACCTACTGAAGTAAGGTTTTTGACTTATTTAACAGTTTCTTAAAATTAAGATCAATTTTGAAATTTTAATAAAAGCTACCTAAATTGGAATTTGCCCAGTATATAGTTACTTTAATTCAAATTAAAACTTGACCCAAAAAGTTATACAGAAAAAGGAACACCGGAATAATATGCTGGGTGTTCCATTAAAAATAAAGGAGCAACTTGTTTTGAAGTTTTGAAAAGTGATCAATGTTCAATATTAGTTTTGTCTTACCCTGTATAACTTTCCGGATCAAATTTTAATTTGGTTTAACATACAATGGTTATTGTAATTAAATATCAGGCCATACACGGTAAATTACAATTTAGATAGTTGTTATTGAAATTTAAATTTTATTCTTCATTTTCACAGAATGTGAAATATGTCAGAAACATTACATTTTAGGCATTAGTTTTTAATAAAACACACCTTTAATTTTTTCCCAGAATCCGAAAATCAATTATTATACAGGGTGGCGCACCTCATTCGCCTCGGTTGATTATACGAAAACGGAAAGAAATTAAATAAAAATAACCTGTCATAAATTTAAACAAAGTCCATAAACTAATGTCGATTTTGAAAATAGCTTCTAAGTGTCACTAGAAAATTTCCATAGCGGCCCCAGCCATCTTGATTACAGTTTTACTGAAAAATCGCTTTTTATTCAAAATCTGAGCCAGATAGGTATAGGAAACCCTAATATGGTTTGAAAGAGCATTTAAATCTGCTTCGACTTATTTAAAAAAATACATAGTGTTAGGTTTAGTTAGTAAAATAACTAGTTAAAATAAACCAGCAATTTTTGATCCCCCTGTATATATTTAAGGAAGCAATAATATCATGATCAATGATATCAATGATATCAAATTAATGTTAAGTGTGAATTATCTATATGAATTTTATATAACTGTTCATTTCTAGTGAATAAATTATTGAAGCAATACAAAAGTTTAAAATATCACCAAAACCTCAATTTACATTGTGAACAAGTTATCACAAAGATAAATCTTAGAAACATTATACCGGGTGTTGCATCGTCGAGCGGGACATAGGAAATCTCATGTAAATTTTAATGGGGTCAATTATTGGCTTCCCTAATTATTTTAGAGAATTATTCTATTTAGGTTTATTGAAGAGCACTAAAACCCACATTCAAAAGAATAACTTTAGATATTTTTGATTAGCCCGTTTACGAGTTATCGCCGATTTCTTTTTAAACATTTCTCCTTACTTATGGCCCTGTATTTACTTATGAGCACCAGTCAAGGTAAAAGATAACTGTCATGTGAAGTTGTCATTTCAGAAATTTATCTATTTAGTGCTTTATTATTATTATTAAAAACTCATACCTACATCGAAAATATTAGCCATGAATTACACTACCGAAGAAAAAGTATTGATGATTAAATGGTACTATCAAGGAAATAGTTATCAAAAGGTGTCGGACATGTTTGCTGCTCTGTATCCGAATAGACCGATATCTGGAAAATCTACAATCGCAAGGAATATCCAGAGATTTGAGACCAAAGGTACCCTAATAAATAACTGCAGATGTGAAGCAAGGCAGGAACAAAGAGAAGATGCAAGAAATGATACCGACTTGGAAGTTTTATTGTGCGTGGAAGAGAACGATGGAAAGATCAGCACAAGGAAACTTGAGGATGAAATAGGAATAGATCACACTACAGCGTTTTGAATTTTGAAACGACATAAATACTATTCCTTCAAATATGAAAAGCACCAAGAGCTACGAGATGGGAACGAAATACGGCGGCAGGCGTTTTGTTTTGATATGATGGAAAGAGCAAACACGGATAGCGAATTTTTAAAAAACATATGTTTCACTGACGAATGCACGTTTACCTTAAATAATGAACCCAATATTCAAAATTATCGATATTGGAACAAAGGAAACCACAAACCCAAAAAAAACACAGGTTTGTCGGTTGTCGAAAACCCAAAAAATACACAGGTTTGTCGAAACAAGGACGCAATATCCACAGAAAGTAAATGTTTGGGCAGGGATATTCGGACACAATATTATCGGGCCATTATTACTTGCGCGAAATTTAAATGCAGAATATTATTTGGAACTACTCGAAAATCATATTTTACCTGCTTTACATGATGCCGCTAGGGAAAATCCGGAAGTTTGGTACCAAATGGACGGCTACCCGGCACATAGTACCCTGGCTGTTCGGGAATATTTAGACAATAGTTTTAACGGAAACGTTATTGGCCTAAATCATACAGTAAATTGGCTAGCAAGGTCTCCTGATATTTCGCCAAATGATTTCTTTCTCTGGGGCCATTTAAAAAACAGGATATACAAGGATAAAAAATACCCAAATCTAGACGAGTTAAAAAATGCTATTTCTGCAGAATGCAATAGAAATTCAGTTTACCAACTAGCGAATGTAAGAAGAGAATTTTATGATCGCCTGGGTTATTGTCTAGCAGTCGGTGGAGGAATATTTGAACATCTTCTTAAATCCTAAAGTTCTGACAATTTAACAGCACCTAAATTAATAAGTTATTATATTGTAATAATACTATAATTAACCTTGTAATTGATTACTTTATTTTACTTTAATTCATATTAATTTGTATTTATAAATACATCTTTAAGATTTCCGATGTAGGAATGAGTTTTCAATAATAATAAAGCACTAAATAGGTATATTTCTGAAATGACAACATTTGACAGTTATGTTTTTCCTTGACTGGTGCTCATAAGTAAATACAGGGCCATAAGAAAGGAGAAATATTTAAAAAGAAATCGGCGATAACTCGTAAACGAGCTAATCAAAAATATCTAAAGTTATTCTTTTGAATGTGGGTTTTAGTGCTCTTCAATAAACCTAAATAGAATTATTCTCTAAAATAATTAGGGAAGCCAATAATTGACCCCATTAAAATTTACATGGGATTTCCTATGTCTCGTCCGACGATGCAACACCCGGTAGACTGATTATAGTCTAAAAATAATTGTTTTCTTATATTATCTTGCCCTGATATATAAAACAACCCGAGAGTTCCCCGCTGGGAAAGGAGTTCGACAGGAAGACGCGATATCCCCAAAGCTGTTTACAGCAACACTAGAAGACATCTTTCGGCAACTGGACAGACCAACAAAGGATAAAAAAGAGATGGAGAATATCTTAACCATCTAAGATTTGCTGATGACATAGTCCTAATAGCCACTTTTCCTGGAGAACTACAAGCAAAATTAATGAACTAGAGACAGCCAGCAATATGTGGGTCTCAAAATGATTTTAGCAAAAACTAGTAATGTACTAGTAATTTACAACGAAGTAATGGAAAGAAAAGGCATTCTAATAAATAACACAATACTGGAAAGAGTAGAAGAATATATATATTTGGGACAACTAATACACAACTCGAGATCTCTACTACCAGAAATCAACAGAAGAATTAAGTAGCATAGAGTACTTATGGAAGAAACTCAATCATATTCAAATCTAAAATGCAACTTTATCTAAAGATGAAAACATTCGACCAATGTGTACTACCAGTCATGACCTATGCATGAGAAATCTGGACACTTAAAACGGACATCATAAGGAAACTGCAGGTCACACAACGCTCAATGGAACGAAATATGCTGGGAATAACCAAGAGAAACCGTAAAAGAATAGACTGGATACAAAAGACCCAGGTAATAGATGTCATCCACAGAGTCAAATCGCCCAAATGACAATGGTCAGGAGTCAGGATACTTGATAAGAAGAATGGACAACAGATGGACTACAAAAATTACAGCATGTTACCCACGAGGAATTAGGAGACCTAGACGAAGGCCGAACCTGAGGTGGGATCATGATATTAGGAAATTCGCAGGGATAACTTGGGCCCACAGAGCCAACAATAGACAACAATGAGCCCAACTACAAAGAGAGTATCTAAATATTTGAGGGAGGCTAATTCGAAATTGTTGAATAAGCTGCAAAGGATGATGATGATATAACTTAAGATTCAAAAATTATTCGTGTTTTATATAAATATAGAACGTTTTGTTCATTATAATTTTGACTAACATCTCACATACACATAGACTTTAACGTTTTTATTGAAGATTTGTAATATCGTAAGCTATTCAATCCAGACAGAAGCTCTCTAATAATCCGTTGTATGTTTCCGTGTGCCACACAATTGACATGGTATACATGTAAAAAAATGCACGAGTGCCTTAATGAATAATCTATATTTTTCGTGCATGGTATGATCTTTAATTTGACTTTCTTAACTTGGAAAGTATTAAATTTTATTTTTTAACAGTTAGCTAGCTAGCTAGGTTTTTTTTTCAAAGTGGGTCGCCTAAAGTCATTTAAATTCTAATTAGTATTTTTATATTTATTGTCCGTTTTGTGTTCTAATGTTCATCACGTAATGGCTAATTTAAAACAGAATGAAAATTAAATTGCCAGATATGAGTATATTTCCAAGAATATAGAATTTACATGTCTACAACTTGAACCAAAAAAACATAATATTTGAACATTAATTTTTGTATGTAATTTTTATCAATTAAAAAATGTGTCCTTATACTACTGCCATTTTTTAGATTTTTTCAATGTAGTAAACTACAATGCTAACAATACTTATCTGCAACCTGTCATTCCTTGAAAATACACCAGTAAACATATTTATTTCCATTAAATTGTTAATGTTCTAGGAATTCTCTACGTACAACATTATTACTTAGTCAACTTTATTACTATCTAACCTATATCTATTTAGCCTACACAACGGGATGCAGACCAGAAACATTTTTAATTAGGTTAATAAATACACTATTTGTTGCTGAATTATGCATTAGGCACGTATAGAAGAGGCCTTGCAAGGACGCGAGTGGCCTGAGAACATAAAAAAGTAATTTTAATATCGCGTAGATAAAATAAATTGTTGTAAACGTATTTGTTTACTATCAAAGAGTTTTCTTTGGCGTTATACAGGGTGAATCTTAAATAAGTGCCAATATTTTAAGGGCTGGTAGATTTCTATAAAAGAAACATATTTTCGCTTTACGGGTTTTCAAATAAGTCCAAAATAATGGAGTTATTCAAGTTTGAAGTTTTTTGAAAACATTGATTTATTTTTAAAAAGATTTGAGAGCCACTGGATTTTTTCTGTATTTGCATCCCTTTTAGTGTCATAACCATAGATTAAAGCCCTAACTATGGTAATATCAGAGATTGGGAAATTATACTATATAAAAGTTTTCTAAAAATATACAAGAAAATTTAAAAGAAAAAAAAATCAAATTCAATTTTTTTTACGAAAAAAACATCAAAGACGTGTTACCGTTACAAATATAGTGTAGCCTCCTTCACCTATTTAGGGCCCTAGTTATCCATGCTAATTTCCTAATATCATGGTCCCACATCAGGTTTGGTCTCTCCATCTCACTTCTCACTTCTAGGTCTCTTAATTCCTTGTCGGTACAATGCTGTAATTTTTGTGGTCCATCTGTTGACTGTCTCTCTTGCAGAGTGTCCTGCTCATTGCCACTTAAGGAATTTGACTCTGTGGATGATATCTTTTACTTGGGTCTTTTGTCGTTTGTATCTATTCTTTTACGGTCCCTTTTGATTATTCCCAGCATATTTTGTTCCATTGAGTGTTGTGCGACCTGCAGTTTCCTTATAATGTCCGTTTTAAGTGTCCACGTTCCGCATGCATAGGTCATGACTGGTAGTACACACTGGTCGAATGTTTTCCTTTTTAGATAAAGTGGCATTCTAGATTTGAATATGATTGAGTTTCTTCCATTAGTACTCCATACTAACTTAATTCTTCTGTTGATTTCTGGTAGTAGAGATCCAGAGCTGTGTATTAGTTGTCCCAAGTATATATATTCTTCTACTATTTCCATTGTTGTGTTATTTATTTAGTTTATTATTATTTATCTAGTTTGTTGTATATTACTTTAGTTTTTGCTAAATTCATTTTGAAACCCTCGAAGATATTCTCTATCTATTTTTAATCCTTTGTTGATCCAGTTCAGTTTAAGGTAAAATTTCTTCCAGTGTTGCTGTAAACAGCTTTGGGGATATTGCGTCTTCCTGTCCTACTCCTTTGCGAGTTGGAAACTCTGGGGTTGGTTTATATACCATTACTCTTTTTTTTGGAAACAGTTTCTATTTTTTTTCTATTTCCCCTAAAAATATTTGCATTTATTTAAGACTCACCTTGTATATTAATTTTAAAAATTATACGGAGAGAGCAACAATCATTGCGATAGTTAATTACCAATACTATGTTAGAGAATTTTTGGAATAGTAAATAATAAGAATAGCTACTGATGTTATATCAATTTATCAATCGAAAGACTTTAGCAAATTATGTCAATTATTTGGCGTATTTTTTTATCTTTCCTTTATCTTCTTGAAATGTGCTTAAAGAGGAAGGTGTCCCATCAGTGCGTTATGCCAGTACTTACATATGGCCCAGAGACACTTACACTGACGAAAAAGTCCATAGAATAAATCCGGGTAGCCCAACGAGCTATGGAAAGAGCAATGCTTGGTGTATCTCTAAGAGACAAAATACCCAATTCAGTTATAAAACAGCGTACACGAATAACCGACGCTATATATCTGCTTAAAAAACTCAAATGGAACTGGGCCAGAAGAACGGACGATAGATGGACCAAGCTAATACTAGAATGGCGGCCAAGACAGGATGCTCTCAGAAACAGAGGCAGACATCCGACAAGATTGTCAGATGACTTAAAGAGATTTAGGGGATACTCGATCCAAGTGGCACAGGACCGAGAAGAGTGGAAATATTTGAGGGAGGCCTACATCCAGCAATGGACACTTCAGGCTGGTTGATGACGATGATGATGATCTTCTTGAAAATAAACACCTTTTAACTTTGCTATTTGTGAAGTAGACATTTTTTCAATAAAAACAATTACATGTGCTCAATATAGAAAAGGGCATACCATAATCCCGGCTTATTTTCATCTCTGCATTCAAAACAAGCTAAGTAACTTTTAATCAATACAGAATCGCAATTTTGGGCACCGTTTAATTATTTATGAAATATCAGAAATGTATAGTTCAACGATTTCAAAATACTGTCAACAAAGAAGTAACAAACGAAAATGGAAAAATACGATAAGCCCATATAAAGGTACATTTTGAGTTCTGAATTTATAAAAAAATATGTATAACTTCTTACTAGCAATTTCAAATGTATTTTATTTTATCTATTAGACACCTTCCATTAAACATTTGTTTGGATTAAAACTAGTTCATGATATAAATATAAACACAAATTTATTACGAGCATGTAACCTAACCTAAATTTTTTAATGCGCTCATTCTTTAATTAAATTAGAAAAATAATCAGATTAATTCCATTTTTTTTTCTCATCTCGTTTAAACTAGTGTCACATTATTGTTTTGACGCTTGTGATAATCGATAAATATTCGAATTGCTTAAATTTATTACCTACTAAACCAGCAAAATCAGAATAGCCAACTATTTCAGTAATTGACGATCACCCCGTAATTATCCTACTAGATATGAGACATATATTTTATAAATACCAGTATATTCCAGAACAAATTAGCGCCTAATTTTAACAACACCTAAAACTGTTTAAAAGTATCTTACTAATTTTTTCTATTAGCATTATAGAAGTCATGACCTCCTCTGAACCCTGAGCATGGTAACAACCAGTGAATATTGTGGTAACAACCAACAACAATGTATATTATTTTTCAATTCTTAATTTAAAAATTTAATTTGTTATTAATATTAACATGTCTACGCTAAGCTTGGGCACTTTTAAATTTAGTTCTTTTACTAAAGTACCAACCACAACTAGGTCATACTTTCAATATGACACTGTGTAAGAATAGATATGCATTTCACTTTAACCACAACTATTCAGAAGAACTATACACTATACATGGCTTGTGATTTTACAATCTATTTCGGTTATTATCGTTTAGTGAAAAATGTTGTTTTTAAAAAAATACTTGATACAAAATATATATTTTTTACAACTCTAAGATTTCTACAAATTTATTGTTTGAAATTAACATGCAGTAAAATTTGACCTAAATATCTAAAATGTGGTAGGTACTTGTTCACACAATATTGAACAAGTACCACATTTTCGATATTTATTAAGCTGGCTAAATCGTGAAAATACATGTGACGAAGTGGAATAAAAATGGAATACCACGCTCACCAATAAAAACAAGTCAGTGCAAACCCGATTACGGACACTGTGTTGTTATAGTATATGATCCACTCTTCTTTACGAATGCGAGACATGGACGCTAAAAATCGAAATTATAAATAAAATAGAAGCCTTTAAAATGTGGTGCTACCGGAGAATCCTTAAGATTTCTTAAACCGAACATACAAGCAACGAAGAAGTTCTTGGACAGCTCAATAAAGATCAGAAACGCTTAACCACCATCAAGGACAGAGAGGTTAGCTACTTCAGGCACATAATGCGCGGCATCAAATATTATGTTCCTCGTCTGACCATTCAAGGAAAAGTCGAAGGTATAAGATGGGCAAGTCGAAAGAAACTGTCATTGCTGGAAAACATACGGAACTGGACCGGTCTGGGGGCGGAGAGGCCATTTCGTGCATCAGCAAAAGATGGAGAACTCTTCAACGAAAAAATCATGGAGATTACCAATGCCTGAAGACAGACACGGCACCGCAAGAAGAAGATATTTCAACCCCAGAAACACGTCTATGAGGTTTTTTTTCACGAAAAAAAAAATTGAAAATTTGATTTTTTTTTAATTTGTAGTTAAAAACATAATATCTTTATAATATTATAGCAACATAGGTAGTATAGTCTGTCCAACGACAAGATCCTTAATTGACAGTGATAGATGTGTCTGTCATTTTAATTTCGAAGTAGTTTATTTTATTTTACAAAGAAATAAGTTGGTACAATTGGAACGCATAGCAGGAAACTAATATATTAAAAATTTGACTGACAAGTCATTACTTCAAAATATTGTGAAAAAAAAACTGTATACTTAAAACTGAAAAAATGTAATCGAGTTATTTTATTAAAAAAAAACCATATGTGTTAATATAAAACAAACAAGAACAAAACACCGCATACCAAAAAAATATAAAAAAGAACTATTTCTTACTTTCAAGCTTCAAGAAACTTCCCGCATTTATTATTATATTTATCAATATAACTTATATACAAATACAAATTTGTAATATTCTACAGGAATAAATAAAACAACATAAATAACACAAACTATTTTATTAATAACTAGCGTGTACCAGCGACTTCGTTCGCGTCGAATTAATCATTTGTAATGGTGATGATAAAGCAAAGCAAGAATTTCTATTAACATACAAACTGGATAAAATTTGCTCACATTTATGTCAGCATGAGAAAAACAATATGGCGATATTATTATATAACTTGGTAATATTTGAGGGGTAGTTTCATCTCGTTGGAATTTGACTTTCGAAAAATCCGTTTGCCAAAAATAAGCTTTTTATGTCAAGCAGTTTAAGCAGAATCGTGATTAAGAAATTACCCAACTTTTTGGAACACCCTGTATGATTTTTTAAAAAAATTCAAAATATGTAAAAACAACAAATAAATTATGCTTGTCCAAGCGTTTTTCCGAAAGACTATCCGTTTTTTAAATAACAAATATTGTAATATTTGAGGGGCGTTTTCACCCTCTTGGAATTTGAGATTCGAGAAACCCCTCCTTATCGAATCTCTACACCCCACAGTCAATCCGTTTGCCAAAAATCAGCTTTAAACGTCAAGCAGTTTAAGCAGAATCCTGATTACTCAATGGTCATATTTTATGAAACACTCCGTATAAATTTATAAAAAATATTAAAATATATAAAACAACAAAATAAAATATACGTGTTTAAGAGTTTTTCCGAAAAACTCACTGGTTTTTAAATAAAAAATATTTTAATATTTGAGTGATAGTTTCACCCCCTTAGAATTCGAGTTTCGAAAAATCCCTTCTTATCGAACCTCTACACTCTAAAATCAATCTGTTTTCCAAAAAGCAGCTTTTTACGTCAAGCGCTTTAAGCAGGATCGTGATTAATCAATGACCAGATTTTTCGAAACACCCTGTATACATTTTTAAAAAATCTTAAAATATGTAAAAAAACAAAATAAATTATACGTGTTTAAGCGTTTTTTTCGGAAACTTGACCGTTTTTTAAATAAAAAATATTGTAATATTTGAGGGGTGGTTTCACTCTCTTGGAACTGGAATTTCGAAAAATCCCTTCTTATCGAACCTCTACACCCTAGAATCAACCTGTATGCCAAAATTGAGCTTCTTACGTTGAGTGGTTTGAGCAGGATCGTGATTAATCAGTATGTCAGTCACTTAAGGATTTTATATATTAGTATAGATGTAACACTTACCAAAATATATAACACTTACCAAAGCACTTACCAAATTTTATACCTTAAAGGTTGATTAATTAACTTTAATCTTAATTTTTTTTAAACCAGTACCTTTTGACATTATTTTTGTGCAATACTAAAATCCATTATTTACCTATCGTGTGATGTCGATATTTTACACGTACTCCAGTTTTTAGTATATGTTTAGTACGATCCTTGTACCATATACGAGATGCACTTATCTACGACGAGATGGTATACAAACGTTATTGATGGTAACTTTGTTGGTGTACAAGATTTTCTGCCTGAGCAGCGAGTATTAACTATAAACCTGTGCTCTGGGTCTACAGTTAATTTTCCCTCGATTGTTCCACCACTTGACTTCAAAAGACACAAAACACACGTAATAACACGAATCAAAATGCATCATCTTCCAAAACACATATATTTGATATAAGTTGACACAAAATTATAACCTATAATCATTGCCTGGAAACTTATATGGTGAAATTTTGATAAAATAATTTAGTACTCACTAAAAACACGGTATGTCGCTAGTGGTAGGAAAATTATTTTTAGAGGTTACTAGTTTATTTGGTTGCCTGTGATATGCATATACAGGATGTTTCCTAATGAATCTAAAAAATAAAAAATCGTTAGAAAACGGCTTAAGGCAGGCTCTTAATAAGTATATTTATTTTTTTCTCGGCAACCGTTTGATGAACAAGGAAAACTCAAAAGATCAATTTTGTTGAAAAAGGATGGCCAGTCAAGAAAAAAAATATATTTTCTTTAAAAAAGCAGTAGTGTACTATTTATGTTAAGCAAAATATCGATTTTTTTTTAATTTTTAACACCCTGTAGATCAGAAAGGAAGTACTTTAGACCCAATGGTTATATAAAAATTATTTTAAGAACAGATGAGGAATCACACCACAATTTTTTAGACTAATTAGGAAACACCCTGTATATTGTCAACTTGACAATGATTGTTGATAAATCAAAAAATATCTTTTCTGTGAAAAAAGCCCGATTTTCGCAGGAAAAATTTTGGTTTTTATTGAATTTGGGCCTGCGTCTGCAAATACCCGGTATGTTGTTTAATATTCTGTCTATCTAAATTTTAAATATCATAGTCAGAAATAGTTTTATTATTTATTAACTGTAAAAATGGTATACTTATAGGTTTTATCAAATATTGTGATTTACTTTCTACCTTGTAGTCAAAATTTATATTTAATAAACTGTAAAATATATATATTCTTATGTTTTATTAAAATTACTCTGATATACTAATATATCAGTGTAACTTTAAAACTAAATCCTTTGAAATCAAATATAAACATAAAAAATATTTACAGCAGAAAAGGCGAAGGCGTTGGGTTAAACGTAGTCTCTACTAAGAACACGGAGGGGCGCTTTGACCCAAAATTTTACTATTAAGTTTCATATCTATCTTAATAGAAGATTATTTTCTTTTATCTATGCCTATAATCTATAATTTGGCAAGACTTTGACAAGCCTCAAGAATCTAAAGGCGTGTTCATACGCATCGGCGTCCGTGTGTCGTTCATCGTTCCGTCAAACCAATAAATAACTTAAAAAAAAATCGTCGAAATCTTACCTGAGAACAAAAATTTACAAGAAAGAAAGCCCAGAAAAGTTTCAATGGTTTTCAAAATTTATGATATAGTGGCAGCACCGGCGCAGAATCAGGCCTATATTACAATAACTATGGAGGCTAAAAGAAGCCCTCCATAACAATAACAAATGTTTGCCTTTTTACCATTTTTAATACATAATATAACCTACAATAAAGTGAATAATTTGATTTTAAAAACGAGCCGGTATACGTAATAGAAAATTAATTTCGGTTGTTGCGTAAGAAATTGCCGATAGAAAGGGAAGATTAAAGCGTCGTTTTATGAATCTAATTACGAGGCGAACAACGAGGAAAAAACCTACCCGAGCTGCACGCAACGTGCATACGTTCTTTATGGTTCATGCCTCTTTTTACGAGCCATAGAGTTACGACAATACGGAAGAGGATAATAAAGGACACGTTTTTTTTTTCATTTTCAAGTTTGCAGATATAAAATAAAAATAACCTATATAACTTTTATTGGGGCCGTAATCGACCGATTATGGTTATTCTTTAGTGAGACCTAAACGAACTTACCGGAAACAAGGGCCTTTACGAGCTTTTTGAAAGTTATTTTCGCTCAGTAATAAAGTTATATGGTCCGATTTACGAAATATGTTAGATTGCATCATACTGAATATTTTAACCGCATTGGGTGTAAAAATCTAAGATCTTTATAACTATAATAATTGGTGATACCGTGATTATTAGAGGGAAACGCAATGACGGCGATCAATAAATAGCAATCGTTTCAGTAGACCCCCCAATGTTGACTTCTATGGAACAGACATATTAAGAACATTTCCAGCAAAGCCACAAAATCTCTCATGATATGCAGAAGATTGGCGGGGAATAGATGCTAACATTTTGCGCTGGATATATTGCGCTGGATATAAACAAACAACTCTGTAACGAAATAGCGATCGGTAGCGATGAAGAATACTGTCACTTGCCGTTTAGTTTGTAGGACCAAGGTCAGAATTCTTCATCGTTACCGATCGTTATTTAGTTACAGAGTTCCAGCCATGATTACCTATGGGGCAGTTACTTGGTACACAAAACTAGAGCAACATACAACAAGGCAAAACCTGTGCAAACTACAGAGACTGCCGCATCTGCATTACAGGTGCTATGAGAACATGCCGAATAGCAGCAGTGGAGGTCATTCTAGACCTAACACCACTGCACATTGTCGTCGGTAGATATGCCAATGCGACATCGATTACAGTACTGGGAGAATTTTCAGGTTAGGGGTTTGGGACACCCCCCCAAAAAAAGCCACTCCTCCAACTCCCAGTGGATGGCATACCAAGAATGTACAACTTCGAGAAACACCTCACTGTAGTATTGAGCAATCAAAAGGATCGGAAGAGAAAAGTTTGCCCCGCATGTATAAGACCATACCATAACGTGGTATAGTAATGCTTACAAAACCAAAGCAGGGCCAAGGATAGGAGAAATTGGGCCAAACTAAATACTCCGAACCAATTGTACAACCTACTCCAGCATCCATCAGGCAGAAATCTACGCTATCGAAAGATGCGTACGATTTATCTTAGATAGGAACTATCGAAAACAGGAAATAGCCATATTATCCTTATCATAATAGTCAAGCAGCACTAAAAGGGATGAACTCAGTAACCATCAGTTCGAAGTTGATCAAAGAATGCCTAGAGAAGCTGAATAAATTAGGCAAAGAAAATAAAGACACCCTACTCTGGGTGCCCGCACACCAAGGGATAGAAGACAATGAAAAAGCAAACGATCTAGCTAGAAAACAAGCGAAAACTCGACTAACTAGACCAGAACAGTTTTACTTTCCAAGTGGAAACCAATTTAAAGCGGAACTCAAGAACATGGAAGATTTCATCCGTAATCTCGAATGGGAATCCTCCAACGATCTAAGGCACTCGAAAAAAATTCTTAGAACTTATGACCGAGAAAAATAACAGATATTACTTGATTTAAGTAAGAACAATCTTCGCATGGTCACGTGGTTTCTAACAGGACAGTCTCCTCAACAAACACCTCAGTAGAAGCTGAGAAACAACGGCCAATGTAGATTTTGTCGGAAAAATGGGGAAACACCAGAACATTCCCCTTATCCCTGAAGGCGCCGAGACACTAATCGTTCGTGCCATAAACTTTGGTACAGCTGATGTCGTAGATGGAGAGCTGGCCTCGGTGGAGCCGTCTCAGATACTGGGTTTTGTCAAAGCCATGAAACTGTATGCTGAGTTATAACTCGTTGTAACGTAAGAAATGGGAACACACAATAGATCTGTAAGGTCGCAGTGATCAACCCCGTTCTAAAAATTCTATATTCTTCTGAAGAGACAACAATGTCCTCTAAGGCCCGGTTGTTCATGCTATGTCCAGGGTGTTCAGATTTAAACCAAGTTTCAAATTTTAAGAGGTTATTCAATGACTTCTTATCGTTGAACTCAGTTCAAAAATTAGATATTTGAAATTCAGCCAGCCATTTTAAGAGTTAAACTAGACTTTTAATCATCTTATAATATTTTGCTACAAGAAAAATACTCTTATACCTAAATAGAATTGCCGAGTCCAGCTTATTTCAGAGTTCAGTTAAACTCCAGATTAAGCTATGTCCATAAAAAGGTAAAGCAATGAAGTCAGGTATTACAGACTATGTATGTACAATACCGTATGATCGAAAAAACGGCGTCAGCGATGGCTATGAAATGAAGATCATTGTCATTTTATATCTAAATTTATATGGGAAATGTCATTGATCGTCATTTCTCAGCCAACTGGACGCCGGCGCCGGTTTTTTTTCGATCATACGGTAAAAATGATTGGAAGACCGAGTTACCCATAAGGAACCTTATTAGAAAAAAGGTATATTACATAGTAGCCGTTTCTATAATAAACAATAAAAAGGCGGGCGGCCACTGCGAGCGAAACTAAACTAAGCAAAGCGATACTGCCATACTTTTAAATGCATCAGCGGCCACTTGAGCGAAACTAAACGAAAATATGTGAACGAAGATTCAAGTCGTAGCTTAGTTTCGCTCGTTTTAGTTTGTGACAGGTTCCAGCGAATTTTTCGCAGCGATTAATTCTATGATAGCAGAGACACAATACGAAAACGCAGCTAACTTAGCTGACTACTGAGCGAAAATCGTTCCCAGTGGCCGATGAACCGTATTTTCGTTTAGTTACCGTTTGTTTTTATATTCTTAGCTTAGTTGTTTTATATTCTTATCCAAGTGCAAAAACTTCCTCAATCTGGCTACAACTTATAAAATATAACAACCTCCTTAGTGCATGGGCTTTACGTTTAACTGTTTCTGGGGGATGGGCTTCACGTTTAACGTTTAACGTTTAACCACATCCATACACTGCATCCACCGCCGCGCCGATGTATGCCATCTTTCCGTTTGTCTAGGATCTGAAAAGATGGTCTAGGTTAACTTGAGGTTTAGGTGGTTAGTTTTGGTGATATACTTTTGGTACTCATCAGGATCAGGATAGCGATAACAATTAGTACAAAGAGAGGCTACTCTCTGTTTAACAGTATACAGTATACATGGTACAATGTCGTGCCTATTTGTAATTTTTAATTCTAAAATAATACAAAAATAATTAAATGCATACCATAAATAAATACATGTATAATGCAAAATAGATAAGTACCCAATAAATAAATATGGTGTATTTACAAGTAAACAAATAAATTTACTAGAATATAATACAATTTGTATATAATTAGGGTACAATACAGTAAATAAATATGAATAGTACATATATGATCATGTAGATAAATAAATCGACTAGCAAATATAGGAGTTATTAGCAGATAACTGAACATATAATATGACTTAGAAATAGAATAAATGTAAATGTATAATAATATAAATAAGTGTTTATAAATTAACATACATAGATTATGTTTTTATATATAAATTTTCCAAAGCAGACCTACAAAATATACAGGGAGTTCCATTATTCCGTGGACATAGAACAACTATGTATTTTTTGGATCAAAATAAGTTAATTGCACATAGTTTATCTTTATACAAAAGTGCTTCGTTTGTCCGTTAGAGATTTTTATGAAGCTTATTGTCAAATATAATTTGTGATACTACTATAAAATTCCATATTCTCGCCAACTAGATTATTAGAGCATAATAGATTTTATACCCCTCCATAGCTCGATGTGACAAAAAACATTTTTTGGAAGTCAGCTCTGGAATTTTTTTCCTCAAAAAGTATGCACGGTGGCGTTTTTTTACAAGAGAAAAAAATGTAGCAAATACTAGAGGGACCATTTTACGAAAAGAAAATCGGCCGTCGGTGGACAAAAATATTTATACTAAAATTTATGTAGGAGTGGTGGTAGTTTTGACCCTTCCCATACTTTTTCTTGATTTTTGTGAAAGTCAAATGTTAGAGCACTTAGCAAAATATAGACATTCAAAATCTCAGTCAAATCGGAATAACGGTTCTTAAAATATCTAAAAAATGTGTTTATTTTTTTAAAGTTTAATGCCCTCGAGCAGACAAACTAAGCACTTTTGTATAGAGGTAAATTGTGTCCAATGAACTTATTTTGATTTCAAAAATTTGTAGGTAGTAGTTCTACGTCCACCGAATCTTGGGACACCCTGTATATAGACGGGGCTAAGACGGACGATACGTTTTACCTGGCACGCAAAACTGGCAGGTAAAACGCTATGTGTAGACGGGGCTTTGGGCTAAATCTTCTAAAATATATGATATAATAAAATAAGACTCCAGACTGGATCAAGATAATAAAATGTAAAATTAAATACCTCTTCCCAGTTTATTAGTTAGTTTGCAAATACGAAATCACATCGTTTTATTAGCTGATAAAGACACTCTGTTTCAACGTTTATTCGATCTTTCTTGTGCGACTTAACGATATCATTTCACACAGATTTGCATCAGAATTTGTAAAGACAAGAATCTGAAAGGGAATAGTTAAAGAAATAGATTCGCAAGTACGAGTATCGGAGTAGAATATTGTATTTAATAAGGCTTTATATAAAAATACTTGCTCTATAAGAAAATACGTTACCTTACTACTTACATACTAAATTATTAGATATTATCTATATTTAAGTAATAGAACAAGATATTGCTAACACTTACTGTTATTTAAATAATAGAAGCATATTCAATATTTTTCAAATTTTATGATCCAACATATTCTGTGGCCGAACCGATACCTATTAAAATTTGCACAAAAGGGGTGAACTTTTCTTTACTTGAAAGCACATAAAAAAACAACAAAACGTCCAGTATATAGAAGGCTGCCCAAACACAAAATCATAAAAATTTCTCTGCGGAAATGCGTCATTCTCTTTTTTTCCGACTTTAGAATAACTGAAATCAGTTACATGAAAACGTGTTTCTGCTTTACATTCTAAACACTTTTCTTGTGTAGTTAGTAGACTTAACCTAGTAGATGCTGTAATTTAGACATCAATACCATACCGAGAAAAAAAGGAAATAAACAAAAATGAACCAACAAACCAAACCAAAGAAATCAAAACACGCTGTAAACTAAAACGCGTCTGTTTACGAAACCAAACCAAAACAATAATAATAGGCAGCTTTAAAATTACTGAAGTAAAAAAGTCACTACAATAGGAGAATAATAAAAACAAATTTTTAGAAAATGTATATGTTTTGCTGAATATTTTTAAAGGGTAGTGATAAGTATATGTATGTTCTGTATCTTTTACTGGTAATAAGTTGCACGTTTGTTAATATAATTAATAAATAAAGTATTTTATTTTTTTTCAGGTCACAAGTTTACTTCTGGAAGCAGAAAGAAGAAAACTATCTGTGCTTCAAAAAGAACTCCAAATTGCTTTGGAGGAAGGAGGGTCAATAAAAGCCAAGGAACACCAAAAACAAGAACTATTGGTTGCCATAGCGTAAGTAATGCTAATTAAGAACTTTTAAAACCATTACACGGTATCAATATCAAAATATCTTTGTATATGATGGATATCATATACAAAGATATTTTTTTCTTTTAGTATGTATATGTATATTTATTAGTATACAAAATGGTAATGTTATTTACCCTGTCAGATTTTTATTAGTACATATACAGGGTGGTCCGAACTGTATTCCGGAAACTTCGGCAGCATATTCTCCAGATAAAAATATGTAAAAAAGTTCGTATAAATGTATGCCTAAAATGCTTAATTTCGGAGATACAGGGTGTAGAAATTTAATTTTTATTTCTATTTTTTCAAATAATTTCTGAAGTAACCTCAATATTTGGATGAAAATTGGTGTCTGGAAGTTTTTTGACGTGAGAAATTTGATTTTGATGTCAATATGACTCCTACTAGTAGAGGGCACCACCTACATATCTGTTTACTGGTTTGAAGCGTAATAACTTTTTATCATCATTTTTTGCAGAAAAATTTATGATTAATTAAAAAAAATAAAATTTCCCAAATTTATTATTTCAGTGAAACGTGTTTATTCAGTTACTCAGTGTTCAGTACTCAACGTGTTTATTTTTACGTTAATAATGACATGTATTGACTATTTCTATTCTGAATATCTTAAGAACGGTTGCTCGTAGCGATTTTTACAAAGAAGTAAAGTAAAGTAAAGATTTCAGTTAACGTCTCCTTTTTTCTGCCAAGGCTAATCTGGACGGGGCCTACTTTGTTTATGCGGAATCCGAACCGCGGTCCTCGGCCATATAATGGTCAGTGGCCTACCGACTTAGGAAGTGTCTAAATTAACTCTTATTCACAAGATATCCGATCTCATCCGGCCTCGAAACGGCGTGAATGAGCAGTGTGTATCAATAGATTTTACACTTTTCTCTTGGACAACAGCACGATACAGAGTTTCGAACCGGTTACCCGTCCATCCACCAGTATCGCCTTACGTCGCTTAACTTCGGTGTTCTAATGGGAACCAACGTAGCCTTTTTACAAAGAGATATTTTTTACGTAAAAAGTCCCAGAGATGCATATTTTTTCGCTCGGTAGTTTTATACAAGTATGGACAAAAATTTATTTCGCTTCAAAACAGTTAAAACACGTGTAGATGGCGTCCTCTACCAGTAGGAGTCATATTGACATCAAAATCAAATTTATCATGTCAAAAAGCTCCCAGACACCAATTTTCATCCAAATATTGACTTTACTTCAGAAATTGTTTGGAAAAAATCGAAATAAAAATGAAACTTCTACACCCTGTATCTCTTAAACTAAGCAATTTAGGACATACATTTATACGAACTTTTTTACTTATTTTTATCTGCAGAATATGCTGCCTTTTCGAAATACAGTTCGGACCACCCTGTATACTACTTGATGAAAATTCCTGTTTTAAATAAGCCTAATATTTTTTTTAAATTTTATTATTTTATTTTTTATAAGATTGAGGATAATATCACACTATGTATTGTATTTTTCTAACAGTCTATTTTAATTATTTTGGTGGATAACGATATAACCAACGAGTGGATACATCAAAGTAACAGTTGCGTCTGTCATTTTTAATCACAAGTAAACTGTATTTTCTGTCATTTTTTTACATCTGTCGAGATTTTTCTTGACACGATGGATAAACCTGGCATAATTATCGATTTATTTGTCTATATAGAGAATGAGTTTTAAATAAGTGCAAATATATTTATGGGGAGTGTATTTCGACCCCAGAAACACGATTATGAGTTTTTTTTTGGTGAAAAAAAAAATTAAAAATATGGAATTATTTGAGTTTTTTTGGAAACTTTTTTAGTTAAAAAACATAATTTCTTGATAACGTGGCAATATATAGGTAGTAGATTAAATTTAGAAGAAAGAAAATCCAGAAAATATCCAGTGCATGGTTCTCAAAATTTAAGCAAAAAATCATTTTTTTGGAAATTTTCGAAGTAAAACATGTGAACAATACGGTTATTTTGGATTTATTTGAAAAACGGTTATTTAAGAATTACCCTGTACAAACTTATGTAATTTTAAAACTAATATAGATAATTTTTTATATTATTTGAATTAATAAATTAGCAAAAAACATGAATTTTTGAATATAATTTTTATAGACAGATAAACATACAGATAAAGCTCTTCTTAAATAAGTGCAACTATTAGCGCTACCAGCTCTAATAATCTACATATACACATGAATTCACATGAATGAGATTTTATATGGATATGAACTGAACATTTTAATAATTTGAAAATTTAAAAAAAAAATATTTTTCGGTCCTTCAAATTTAATCTGCTACTTAGGTATGATTGCTTTATTATCAAAATATTATGTTTTTTAACTGAAAATTACAAACATTTACAAACATATTTCTTTCTAATTCTCATTTTTTTTTGCGAAACCAACTCCATATACATATGTTTCTGTGGTCGAAATATCCCACACCTGCAAATTTTAGCACTAAAGACTCACCCTGTATAGAGATTTGTTGTAATTCAAAACGGTAACATTTTATAGAGGAGCAAAGAATATACTAAATATAACCATATATGCTATAAAATTTATTTAATAAAATATGGTGATAAATGATGAATAAACACATTTATGTATTAACAAATAATAAGAAATAATATAACAGCAATTAAATGAGGAATACTGAAAATATGTCGGTGTGATTTAAAATTTCAAAGATATATAAATCTGAGTATATGTGGCGCCATCTATAATTCAATGCTAAAAGCTCCTCGTTATTTTCAGACGGATTCAAGCGCAGCACGATCATTTGGACAAAGAGTACAGGGAACACGCGCTAGGAGCGCTCATATCGGCCAACTCGCGTGGTTCAGGAAAGGTAAGGCTTCGAATAGTTCATTCAGTTTCCACTAGAAGGCGGCTCCTATGTTATTTTAATTTAAAATTTAAAATAAATTACTTTGAACGAAAGTGGGTAGACAATAATTAAAATATGAGAAATAAGAATTTTGAATTTATGATTATTATATTTAAATTAAAGTTTGTTAAAATATAAACTCGATAAAATAATGAATCATATAAATTGATTATCTTCAATATTGTATTCGTATTCATAATATATTGAATTTAAAAATAATTTATATAGATAAAATGCTAATAGAATAATGCTGAATATAATAGAATATATTATTTATACATCGTAATTATAGTATAAGCTTAGAAGTTATGTTTACATAGACAGAGACAGGTATGAACAATTTACAATTTGCTCATCTATAATAGCAAAGGGTATTTTTAGTCGGAATATCTGATTCCGCATCGAAAAGGAAATGTTTATTTTAGAGGGAGGTAAATTAACTCTATAATATTATCTCTGAAAACAAAGCGTTATTCCCATAAACCCTCTGTTTTTACAACCATACCAGCCCTTACACCGTGTTTTATGTAAACAACCTGAAAAAGGCACACTTATACACTGAAAGAAATTTTAACGTAATATCGATATGTGGTGGACCTAAATTTAATAAAATGTTTTTGAGTTTTCGCACAGCTATGAAATTTTTGACTTTTTTTCTGAAAAAATATAACGTTATTTTTAAAGCAAAATAAAACACTAATTCACCACAATACACCAAAACCCTTTACTTTTGCACTGGACACTATGTTAGCATCATCATCATCAGCAGATGATTAAAGAAAAACCGAGTGAGTTTTTTTTAATCATCTTTCCTAATATGTTTAGCGAAACGCGCGTACAGTGCAAAAGTAAAGTGTTTTGGTGTATAGTGGTGAATTTTGGTGTTTTATTTTGCTGTATATTGTAATTTTGTTATTTTCTAAATTTATTTTCATGTTTAATGCAATTTCAGACACAAATACCTTATGATTGAAAAAAAAAAAACGACATCACAGTAACTTTTGAAATGGTAATTTGATTGTGATAATTTATACCAGGTAAAAAATTATACCGGTTGCGTCTCAAAAGTGGCTCACCCCTATAATTTTTTTATTTTTTCAGATAAAAAATCAAGCTTTGGTATGCTAGTATATGACATAAATTAGGATTGACTGACGTAGAGAAAGAAACCCCAAGTGCACAGAACAAAGCGTCTGCAAGACAATTTAGCAATGTTAAAAAGTATATAAATACAATTTCAACACATACACAAATATTTTCCAAAATTGTAAAGCTGAGCAGTGAGTCAATCAAAACCATATCAAATTAAAGGCCCGTTTACCACAATTTGCCAAAATAACAAAAGATAAAAGATAAATTTAGAAATAAGTTCTATATTATATTCGATTGTAAAACCAGCAAATTATTCTTAACATATTTATTAAAATAATGTGATTTAAAGCATTTAACACTGATTGGAAGAGAATTCCATAACTGCGGCGCAAGAAAAGAAAACGATTTCTGAAAGTTAGCCGTCCTATGTTGAGGTATTCTGAAACGATGTAAGTTTCTTGTTACATGAGTGTGGTCAAAAGGTATAAACAATGATTTTAAATAAGGCGGTTGGCCAGTTTGTAAGATACGGTAGATAAATGTTAACATATGAAGTTTTCGCCTATTTACCATAGACAGAATATTAAATTGATTTAAATATGGCGTAATATGTGTACGAAATGAGATATTATACGAAAATCTCATGCAGGAATTTTGAAGTTTTTGAATGGATCTGGCAACTATTTGAGTCAATGAAGAGCCGTATACCACATCTCCGTAATCAAACAAGGACAAAATTAGCGAATTGCACAGATAATATTTTGTATTCTGAGGAAGATGTTTCTTAAAATAAACCAAACCTTTTAGTCGCATATATGCAATTTTCAATTTATTTTTTACATGTATATCAAATTTTAAATTAGAGTCAAAATATATGCCGAGATTTCTAGCGTCCTTAACTATTGGTATTTTAGTATTATTAACACATATATCAAGATTGTCTGATAGATAATTGAGAATAGTCTGATTATTTCCAAGCAGCATAATACACGATTTGGATGCATTTAATTTTAGATTATGTTCCATTGAATATTTGTATATGTTATTAATATCTGTTTTAAAATTTTCTTCAGCTTGTTTTAAATTATCAGATGCAAAAGCACAGTAAATTTGTGAATCATCTGCGTACTGTTGTAATGTAGAAAACTCAATTTCTTTATTCATATCGGCAACATATAATGAAAATAGCAATGGCCCTAATATGGATCCTTGAGGAATTCCACATGTCATAGAAACGTAATTTGACTTTAATTGATGATTCCCCTGTCTTACTTGAACGCAATGCAGACGATTAGAAAGATAATTTTTAAAAAACGTTATAGAGTTTTCTGATAATCCGAAGTAATGGAGTTTAGCTAGTAACATATCATAATTTATAGTATCAAATGCCTTGCTAAAATCAAGCAAAGCAAGACAGGTGATTTTTTTGTCTTCCATATTTACTCGAGTGTCATTCATCAGTTTTACAAGACATGTGGTTGTACTAAATTTTTTTCTGAAACCGGATTGACACTCTGGCATTAATTTATTTTCGGTAAAAAATTAAAATAACTGCTTATGAATATGTTTCTCCATAATCTTGGAGACCACCGATAGAACACTGATTGGTCGTAAATCATTAAAAGTTTTTGGAACAGATACCTTGGCTAGAGGTCTAATAATAGATTTTTTCCAGATATCTGGATATACAAGTATGCAAGAGTTGATTATATTAATTTTATTAAAGCGTCCTTACAAAACGGTAAACAAAGCTTTAAATCTCTAATTGATATCTCATCATCTCCAATCGCATTAGATGATATGGAGTTTATTATAGTATTTAAAGTAGCATAATCAATTAATTGAAAATTAAGTTCATTAGAAAAAACATTGGAAAATGTGTTATGTTGGTAGAATTGTATTTTATCTGATGAAGTGTTGTCACTGCAATTTGCAAAATGTGTGTTAAGACCTTCTGCATTAGCTAAATCTGCGGGTATATCAACATTTGATTTGCTGGTTATATTAAGTTTTTTAGCCGTGTTCCAGGAGTCTTTATTTTTTTTCATTGAAAAATCTTTAAAATAAGCAACCTTTTCTCTAATTATAGCATGTTTCGTGTAATTTCTCAAATGTCTGTAGTACTCTATGCGAGTATCTTTCTTATCTTTTAAATAATTATTCCGAGCCTTGTCCCTCAGCTTAATTAATAATTTAATATTACTTGTAATCCATGGCATAAACGGTCTTTCGCGATTTTTTTTACATTTAATTCGGGCATGCTTATTAACGAGATACAAAATATGATCATTGAAAACTTGTAATTTTTCATTTATATCACTAATATAAAAGACCTGGTACCACGGTAATTGCACTGTGTCTTCTTCAAATTCATCAAGCGCAATAGCGTCATAATCTCTGAATTCGATATACTTTTCACAATTATTAAGGGTTTTTAGGTTAAATATAGAATACACCAAACAATGATCCGATAGTTCCTCAGAAATAGCCAAAGAATGGCTACAAATGCACACCTGTTTCACCGGAAATTACTACAACTTATTTTGATTTTTAAATGACACCCTCGGTATTTTGTTACTTTATTCCATAGAAAATGACACTCTGGTTTATTTGAAATTATAACATGCAGTTCATAACGACAATTTGACTCGAAATACCAAATGTGTGGTATCAAATTATTCGTAAAAAATGCTTTTCCAAATATGCTGAAGAGCCATCCTCGCTCCATTTGAAAAAATCGGCGCCGGGAGGCACGTATAGCCGCCCATACCAAAATATGTTAATAAAAAGTTGGTAGGCAGTTCTTTTAGCTCCAAAGTAAAGGAATTTTTCCAATTTTTTTTATCTCAAAAATTGCGACTTTGGCTGATTTTGGTGTTACATATTACAAATTTTGTTGCAAATATTATTCCTAATCTTAAATTGAAAACCGCGTTTCGCTAGCCACTGTAATTTTTAGAGTTACGATTTTTTAAAATTTTTATCTCCCTCCCATACCACCCATCCTTACCAACCCACCACCCCCACCAAAAACTAATGGCCAGATTCTCGGGTGCCACAGTATTTTTGTGCCAAATTTGGTTAAAATCGGTTTAGCGGTTTTTGAGTTATCGTGTTACAGACGGACAGACACCATGAAAATATTTTGTATTTAGATGATTTATGACCCAAATAACTCATTTTGAGTGAAATTAAAAATTTTTTTTTTTTGCCGATATTAATAGCCTACCATACCAAAAATAGAGATATGATTAACAATACCATTTGGGCAATACGGTGAGGACAAGACACTACAAACATTAGACGATCAAATATATTTTTCCAAGGCTCCTTGATTAAAAATGAGTGTTTTTTAAAACAGCCATGGCACTCTAGATTGGAATTTAAAATACAATTTTGTTTTAAACGAAAATGTCAAAAGTTGACATATGATATATCAATCTATTCAGAGTGTAATTTTCTATCGAATAAAGTAAAAAAATACCGAGGGTACCATTTAAAAATTAAAAGTTGTAGCCATTTCCGGTTAAAACTGGAAGTGGTCAAAAAGAATTGAATGCCGTCAATTAATCCTAATTTATATACTGACATACCAAATCTCGGGGTGAGCCACTTTTGAGGCGCCCCCGGTATATACCATGGGCTCAATATTGACAAAAAAATCAACATATATTTCAAAAAAAAATATTATTAATTGAAAAAATTATAGATTTTCAGGCATGCTAACCCCACTTTTTTCTCAGTGTAACTTTTATCCACTTTGTAAGTATCCTTTTTCCACACGGAGGACATAAAAAACCAAACTCCGATGCTCTATCAATGTCGGCTCTAATGTGTACAGTGTACTCTGTCTTACGTTGCTTTCTTAGCCGACTCCTGTGCTCCCTTCACTTCTCTGGCCGCCACGGTAAGTTTTAAGGGCGATAGGATAACGTCAGGTAAAGCGAGAATTTATTGGGAGTTAGGTGAATCGTAAAGAGTTGGATCCACCACGTCTGGGAGCTTCCGGTATTAAATAATATGAGAGAGGTGTTTTTTGGGCGATTCTTTTTGTATTAGTATAATATATTTTTGGGTGACAGAGAGAGATAAATTTTACTTTGATTATTGATTAAGAAACTGTTTAAAAGAATGTCTCTAAAGCATCATGTCTACTTGCAAGTAATTTGTTTAGATTTCTCTCTCTCTCACAAGTCCCTAGCAATGCGCTGGGGCAATATTGTTGAAAATTTCACACCAGTATTTTTTAACCAATCAAAATGGATAATTTTGACATGTAACCAACGCATGTATGTTATCGAAATTTTTTCTAGCTACAGTAGGTAACTAATAACGACTTAACCCTTAAGTACTTACACCCCGTCTCACAGACGCAATGGACTAGCTGGACATATATGACATCTCCCCTCCCCACCGCTTCTAATTATCATCCAACTATGTAATTTCAATACGCATCGAAACAAGTTAAAGGCCGGCAGGGCAATTTGGGAAAGTGTGCAGTTTTCGAAATATTTTAGTTCAAACTGTCGATGCCGTCTGACAGACGGAGTGTTAGTTAACGTAAGTTTTTTTTAATTTGTGAAACGAATCAAGCAGTAGCGTAGCGTAGGCCCTGCAGCACCCGCAACGGCGAGGGTGCCTCGTGATTTTGGGGGCCCCGCAGGGACCTCAAACTTTATTTACTAAATACATATATATGTGAACAGCGTCCCCTACAATTTCCAAAAATAAAAGGGAAAAAACTTTAACTTTTTTTGGACTTGATTTAATTTTTAAACTACACTGTTACCTTAATAATGTAGTATGTTTTAATTTTAAACACATATTTTTTAGCACATATTTTTAAGTAAAACCTACATAAAGCTATATTATGTTTTTTAGTGTATTTTTTATTTTAATATAAGGGCCCCAAAAAATCTTGCGGGGGGGCCTCACATTTGAAGTTACGCTACTGGAATCAAGCACCTAGTAGTTCAAAACAAGTGAAGTATGGCGAGCAAATTTACAAGAATACTCTTCTAAAGTAGTTTGAAGAGACTGGCAGCAATAATAGCGAAATAGTGACATAGAATCCGAATGTGATGGCGAAAATTTTGCTATAGAGAGCAATCATAATTCTGAATTCGAAAAAACGGTTTTTAACTAATATCTAATGGTATGTAGCTGTGTATGTTTTGTTACAGATATGTCAAAAATCCAAAACTAGTACTTCTATTTCAAAAATATAAAACATGTTCGCATAATATAAGCATTAGATTAGTTTTTCCTGTAGTTTTAATGCTAATGATTCACTCAAAAAATCTGTTAGACACAAATAAAAGATGTATTTTTTATTGCGTCTCTCAGACGGGCCTGTTAGTATATGCGCGACTATTTTAATATGTTAGTACGTAAGGGTTAAAGTGGACATTTTTTGACATATAATGTCCGAATTTTATTTCGCTATTTCGTTATTTAAACGTGCTTACATTTCGCAAAAGTGCACCATATTCAAATATTTAAGTGTTTATCTTGTTCTGTCACATTTTTTCTTTTTACAGGCGAAATATCTGGACTTTCTTAAATTAAATATCTATTTTTGATAAAATATATACCATACGCCAAACATGCCCCTAAATATTGCTCCCTTGGTTTCTGAAGTACAGGGCGAATTTGAAAAATCGGTTATCTTATAACTTATCGAAAAGGTGAAAACTGAGTCCCATAGAGTTTTTCACGTAGAACTGTGGCGTAACTAATAATTTTCGCTGAGAGCTGTCATTCACAAAAGATGGCCCAGGTCCAAACTTATGTTTTTAATAAATACCCTGTATACAATTTTGTATTTTATTTGTCTTGGGGGTTATGATTTTTCTAGAAATATAGTATACTCGATCTATACTTATTCTAATAAGTCAGGCAAAAATAAATGCATTATTTAACTTTTTAACATAGGCGGCCGATTAAAATTAGGTAGTCAAAACAACCAAATAATTTATTCGAATTTGTTAGTTTCTTTGTGCAGAATGTTAGAATGTTGATATACATTTTGCGAGAATACAAATATCAAGAACTCTGATTGATAGGGTGTTAGCTAAAAACTGCACACAAGTTCATTTTCAGTGCAGTTTTGTTAAGAAAACACGACTGAAAGCAAAATTATCTGGTTAAATTAAATTAAATTAAATATATAACACCCTTTTCTCTTTTAAACTAAGTTGATTAATGTTAAAAATTTAAATAAGGCATTTTTTACCTTTTAAAACCATTTTTTATCCATTTAAAAAGGTTATATTTCGAAAATAACAGCTCGCAGCGAAAAAAATAGTTACGGCATTGGATTCTACTGAACTCAGTTTTCACATTTTCTATATAAGTTATAGGATAACCAAGATACTTACTAGGGAAGTCAAAAAATGCAAAATTTTCAAATTCGCCCTAAATTTCTGGAACTAAGAGAGGTAGGACAAATCTGTATGAAGCATCTTTAGTTTCATAAAAAAGTAGTATAGCGATGTGAAAACAGCATCTTTGTATCTCTACTCCTAAACTTCTAAACCCCACAAAACACAGGAAAATGGGACACCCTGTACACGGTTGATTTAAGCAAATTAGTTTGCATTGCCTGATATCGAGACCGCATCGAAATATTTACAGCAAGTAAGAAACTGACCAACAATACCCGAATTTTAAATAGACCTACATTATATACTTTTAAAGCTTTTTGGCTTCTACATAAAATTCTAAACAGAAACAGAGAGAAACAGCGTTCTATACCTAAGTTTAATGGTTTTTAATATAATTTAAAATTTATGTCAAAAATTAATTTTGTATACAGAACTAAATTACAGGTTTTCGACATCGACGTATTTTTTTATATTTACGTTGCCTGTTAAAAATAAAGAACTCTTTTCGAGAATATAGAGTAATGTCAGTTTTTCTCATTAATTTTTAGAAACAAAATTGTATTTTATAATTGTACATAAATATTACATTTTTTGTATAAAAATGTCTCCATTAACCAACCCTTTATTAAAATTCATAGGGAATTTAATTGAAAATTATAACGAGAGCACTTGAATACATTCAGTCACGAACATCAGAGACGCTCTCCAGTCTATCGTTCAAAAACACGAAAGGCTCATAGGACGAAATTGTTTTCTAACAGACGCGATGGTATGCACCAGACCGGTTTGAGTGTATATTAATATACATACAGGGTTCACCAAAAATTTGCAACCTTTAACACGTACTTCAAGGATTTAACATCATTAATCATTAATTCAGGATCGCATACTCTGCATCCCAAATGATACAAGTTGAGCTTGTTCTGTTCACGTAGGACCTAACAGCCGTAGGTCTTGTAAAGGGATTTCTTTGTAATTCGCACTCTATTCCTATTGAGCATCGCCATTTATGTGGTTTTAGAATCACATCCTTAGAACTCCTTGAAACAGACAGAGTTAGATCTTGCATCTGCCTCAGTCCTTTTCTCCAGTGAAAGGTCTGCGTTTTCCTGATCCGAGTTTTACAGCACTACAGGTTAGAGGTTATACATTCCTGCAGCAGTCCAAAGACTGAGATCTACCACAATCTTGGAAAACACACCACAATTTTCCAAGCTGAGCTATATGCTATTGGAACATGTGTGCAACTGCGTTGAAAGCACTTGAGGCAACGAGGCAACGAAAAGCACGTCTATGAGGATTCTTCATTGTAAGAAACTACTCAATATATTAGGAGATTGTAAACAAAGTGTCGCCAATATGGATACCGGGACATGTCGGCCTAGAGGGAAATGAACGAACCCTCAGACATAACGGCCTATGTTAAACAGCTGGGTCTTGAGGGTGAACTTTATGCTCTTTAGGTTTTTTATGCTCTTTTGCTATTAAAGAGTTTGTAGAAACTGAGCCACAATAGGCCCTCGCGGCCGCAGTGGAGGGTCCCATCTGGGTCCCACTCTTATAGTCCTTATAGTCAATACCAAATACGTTTAAAATAAAGTATACGGAGGGTACCGCTTAAATTCCTGTCCCGATATTGAAGGATGGCTATAGAATTTCAATGCATTTCCAACATAAGTCTATCCTTGGTTTGTAGGAGGTTTGACTAAACAAGGATGAACCTATGTCTTGAAACCATTCGACTCGATTTTCTGTCCTCCTTCAATACTGGGACGTAAATCCTCTCATTGCTCTTATGGGGGCGCCGTCGTATATTTTATTTAAACATATTTGGTCAATACAATGCAAGTTATACATTTGGAAAATCTGGACCAAGATAGGATTCCAATGATGCTTGCCTTACTGGTTCATGATTTTTTTCGGATGCCGCTGCAATGTGGCCCATTATATTACTAGTGCTACTATTATTACTATTCATAGGTACATGTATTTAATAGTTCGCTAGTTCTGATGGTCCGCTCAGGATATTCTTAAGTGTCTTCTCGATCTCCCGGGACTATATTTCTATTTTCTGAAAGCAATTTCCTTTAATATTATAAAAATATTTTTTATACAACGTACTTTGTGAGATTTTTTATTATTTTTAATTGTGATTTGTATTGTGATTTGTATATGATTGTCTTTTGTTCAATAACATTCAGAATAATTCATAATATAAACAATATTTATAACAAACAAATCTAAAGGTCCTCACAGACGCTCAGATCTTTGGCCAGTTTGCGCTGATTAACCTGTACTATTATCTGTCGCAAACACACGCAGTTTTATAGCAAAATTTTTTTCTACAGCTATAGCTTCCCGAGCTATTCTGTGAAATGTTCTGTCTTTTTGCATTTCGCTCGCTTGTACAATAAAGAAAAAATATATTCCTGTGTACTCCTCACTTTTTATTTTCCAGAAACAATTTAATTGGCAGAACTGTTTGTACAGGCGGCCTGTGCAAAAAAAAAACTGAACGTCTATGGGGTCCTTAATGGAAATATATAATTAGAATCTCCATTAAGACTGAATTATTAATCCATCTAGCTGCATAAATATCAATAAAAATCCATTAGCAAGATAACTTGGTATTAAAATTTTAAAAAATACACATTAGGATGTAATGAAAAAAATCTATCTAGAAGGAACAATCACATGAATGTATTGATTCAAATCCATCATACCGAGCATCATACATTATGCAACGTGATTACATTTTAATTCAAGTTAATGGCGATTTAATGACTATTGACTGTGACGTTCTCTTTAAAACGATTAAATAACCTAGGTGCGATATTTCAAATAACATAAGTTTATATTATGTTTATATAACTATGAGTTATACCTATAACTATCATTATTTATTTGATCTTAAAATAACATTTTTATATCGGTCAATATTATCAAAATGGTTTGTTAATGTAGGTGACATTTACTGTAAAAGCTTTGATGGATATCATATAATAAAAATCCATGAATGTGATATACAAAACACAAGGCATCTAATTCACGGGGTTCCAGTGTTCAGTTAATTATACAGGGTGTCCCAGAAATAAGTGCAAGTATTTTAACTAGTAGTATAGTTCAACCCCAGAAACACGCCTATCAGGTTTTTTTCACGAAAAATTTTTTTTGAAAATTCGAAATTTATTCACTGCTCATGGACATATGCACCTGATATAGCTGGGTTTCCATATTTAGGTAGGTCTTTATTATACATAGTAATTTTACATCAGCCCAATAAGATACTATGGTTGGAAACTATATTTCTTTGGCTTTTGGTTCACTGCTGATGGATGGACATATGCTATCCAGTTCGGAGTTTTTCGGTGTCCTGATTCTATTAATCACTAAAACGCACCAGTTAAAGCTGGATGTGGATATTTTAAATATTTTTTTATTATAATAATTCTACCGCAGCCCAATAACATTTATTTTCACTGCTGATTGACAAATGCCATCCACTTCACAGTGTTTCAGTACTCTGCAAATTATATATCACTAAAGTTCACTTGCTATAGCTAGATTTCGATACTTTAAATAGATTTTTATTAGAATAATTTTACAATGCTGAGGAACACATGCTATCCTGTTCACATTAAATTCAAGTACTCTGTTAATTATACCACTAAAGTGGTCGTGTTTTAGTTTGATTCCGATATTTTAAATAGTGTTTTATTAGAATAGTTTTAATATACTCCTTCGGCTATTAGTTCACTGCTATTCTGATAATTAAACTTTAGTGTTCCTGTTATAGTTAGTTTTCAACATTTTAAACAGTTTTTTATAAGAACAGTTTTATTCCAACCCAACATCATACTTTTTCGACTGATGATTTACTTCTGGTGGATACATGTGATCCACTTTAAATTGTTCTAGTATTCTGCTAATTATAAAGTGTACAATGTCTCCCATTTTCGTGTATTTTACAGGGTTTCTGGCTTCTGAGTAGAGATGCAAAGATGCTATTTTCACATGACTGTGCTACTTTTTTATGAAACTTAAGATTAACTTTTTAAAATATAGACGGCCGGTATAAATTAGGTAATGAAAACAATCAAATAATTTGAAGAAATTTGGTTTTTTGGGTTATTAGGCCGTCGTCGGTTAGAATTGCTTCCTAAAGTTTCGCTAGCACGAGTGGCTAGCATCCTCAGAAGTGTGTTTGCTTCGACTGCTCACACTAGACTGATCAGTTTAGAGACTGATAAAAATGCAACAGTTTCAAGTTCGCCTTGTATTTCAAGAACTAAGAGGGCTAAAATAAATCTGTGCGCATCATCTTTAGTTTCATAATAAAAAAGTGGCACAATGATGAGAAAACCGCATCTTTGTAGGTCTACTCATAATCGAGAAACCCTGCAATACACACGAAAATGGGACACCCGATACAACCTCTGTTTGGAATTCGATATCTCAAACAGTTTATTTACGACAATAATCTTACTCAATGCATGAAACACTTTTTCAATTGTCTATTAAATATTATTTTTATAAATAAATTTAATTAAATTGAGGTCTACTCCTACTTATATCAAAGAGTTTATTATTCAAGTAGACATAATATATAATTTGGAATTTCATATTTTTATTTGGATATAAAAAATAGTTGTTATATACATTTCCGGAATATTGAAAAATATATCCTAACGGCACACAGCCACGAAACGGCGCATCCTATCCATTTCCATTCCCCCACTCCCCCTTTTATCTCCCCCGCCACACCCCTCGCCGATCCAGGCGCCGCGGCGCTCGACGCCCAGCGCCGCCAAACGGCGTCGCTGGCAACCTCCACCCTAAAAACATTAGGGAATACACCCCAACGGCAACGTGGTGCTGCCCTGCACACTAACCCTTACGCGCTGGGCTCCAACAAAGTGAAAATTATCGTTTTTACGTCGTTTGTGACGCGTAATATTTTCGAAATTAGCCAGTGGTCGATAGTTTGTGTCGGTGTTTTAAGCTGACGTAGTGAAAAAAGTCGGTTACGGTCAGTGGTCGGTGGTAAAAATGTTTTATTTTGATTTCGCACCTGGAAATCTTTGGTTATATTGACGCCTTTCGCTTGGAGGGAGCTCGTAATTAACTTTATTCGGCGTGGTTGTCTGGATGATTCAGCGAAAGAAATTTAAAGCTCTTGTTTGAACATAATTTTTAATATTTATTTTATATATTTGGATATTTTGAAGAGACATGTTTTAAAAATATATTGAAATTAATTTAGGGTGAGTTAAAGAAATAACAAATAATTAAATTTAACTTATTTCTAATTTATTTAAAGTCAAAATATTTATATTCGCTTAGAACGCCAACAATTATTCAATTTTTATAGTATAGAGGCAGTAAATATAGGAAAGTTCTAAATTGATTTGTATTTACATTTAAATAGCCACTTGTTGCGCAGAATATATCTAGATACAAAAATAAAAAAAACTGCTCATTATCTGAAAATTAGTCCCAATAAATAAATAAATGGAAACTCTATTCTCTACTACTGGAAAGAAAAATATACAGGGTCTAAAAAATTGTATCTACAGATAAAAATAAGACAAAAATTTTCTATAAACATGTGTCCTAAAATGTTTCCTGAAGAAGTTATAACCCTTGATAATATTTACAGCCCTCTAAGGTCCTTTCTTGAAACATCTTGTAATTTTTATTTTTTTAGTGATCTAATGTATAATTACATTGTTAAATATTTTAATACACTCCATTCAAATTCCTACTAATTACCTATCAATTCACTTACTTTTTCTCATAATTTCGATATACTTTAAAATCATCCACTGAAAATTAGTACATTATTTTTGTGACACCCTGTATATAATGTAAAATATCCCTTTTAGTAAAAATTACTGGATTAAGAATCTACAGAGACATAAATGCCTTATTTAATTATTACTGTATCATCCTTATTGTTGTACCTACGTGAAATACTACATCAGATGATTTTTATATTTATTATTGACACTTGTATTCTTTGAAACTTCTACTATTCTGTATTGGTCAGAGATTGAATAAAATCCAATATTTTATACAGGGTGTCCTTGGCTGAGCTGGCACTAGAAGTTTCTAAAAAAAACAAGATATCTACATCGGACCTTTTTGGATAAATGTTTCACAATAAGATCTCTCAATTAAACATATTTTATGTTTAATCGATTAAATATATATATATATATATATATATATATATATATATATATATATATATATATATATATATATATATATATATATATATATATATATATATATATATATATATATATATATATATATATATATATATATATATATATATATATATAATATATATTTAATATTTGTAAAACATAATTTACTATAACAGGCAATTTATTTCCTTCTATTAATTTACTAATTAAATATCATTTCCTTATATCAAAAAAATAATTAGTGGCGAGGGTGGCGATTAGTTCAATATCATCGTTATTGACAAAGATATGAAAAACAAGTTTTATATAAAATCTTGCATGGTTTATAAAGGTGCATATTCCAAAAATATTTTACTGTATACACGGTGTGACAAAAAAAAGTTACGATAAAGTTGTATTTTTTTAAATTGAACTGGGTTCAACATAAAATTTTACATAATAATACACTATTTTTATAATATTTTGGGTAAAAAGGTATATCAGAAAAGTGGTTAAAACCTGGAGAGAATTTAACTCTATTAATACTTAGCTATATTTTCCTAAGCACCAAAAAAAAAAGAATAAATCCATGAAGGTAAACTCGCGTCATCTGATACAGAGAATTTTTTATGGCGGGCGTGGCCAACATTTCAATGTTTTAAAAGCTTTATCTCGATCTTTTAAATACAAAACCCTGTATATTATATATCTTTTTGTATTAAAATATTTTTGTATAAAAGTGTTCCTAAGTTTTTAACGGTTTGGTTTGGTTTGGATTTGGTTTGGTTTCGGAGATAATCGCAGTATAATATTACGTATGGCTCTTTAAATAGTAAAATATAAGGCAAAAAATCATAACATGCATGGCTTTGATAAAAAAAATTCTGTTCTTCTCTTTGATGAAAACTTCATTGTGTTTAAGATACAGTGTTTGTACCGATCACTAACTTAGACTTCTAAGCTATACCCGAGGCTATACCACTTCTCTTTGACAGACTAGAATTTTTTCTTTCTCAAAGACAATTTTTTATATAAAAAATCATGAAATTTTACAGAAAATTTAATTATAAAAGAGGAAACGGTGTATTCATTTAAAATAAAAAATTGCTTTCAACTTCCGGTACTTCCGAAAATGGCGCCATATTGAAAATATTTTAATAGAGACATCTCATTATAAAAATTTGATATATGCAAAAAAAGCTCGGATCTATGTTCTCTAGGAACATCTAATGCAAGCTCAGCTATAGAGCCCTTGGAAACTACTGCGCATCTATGTATACTTATTTCTCTGACATTTTTACATGAAATAGAGAATTCAATTTTTTAATATTTTGTTTTAATGCGATATCTCCAGAAAATTGCAGTAATCATATTACTAACAGTAAAAATCTAACTTAAACTCTCCTACTTTTTGAATAAAAGAAAAAAAATGTTTATTGATTTTTTTACTAGAATGGCTTTATAGAATATTTCCTGATGAGAAAATGGCATTAAAAGGGACACTACCGATAAAAAAAGTAGAACGACTCTGTGGCTGCAATGTTTCCCGCTGATAAAATCGTTTTAACTAACTTTTCCTATAACAAAACTTTTTATTACCTCCAGTATTGTTCTGTGCAGTTTTTAATCATAATAAAAGAATAAAATGATTCTAACACATTCAACTGTGCTTCCTATACCTTTGTTCAGTTTAAATTTCATTCGCGAAATACAAAAACATTTATTTCTATAACTCACCCAATTAATTTTTCTGTAGCTTACAAATATGGTCGAAAATTAACACTATGCAAGAACGAGAACGACCTAAGATTGCACCCAAACCTGCTATAGCATCCAAACCAAAATATGTTCCCCCGGTTCGAATACAACAAAGACCAGCTTCGGCTCAACTACTGCAATCGGGTTCACATTCTAGAACTCACAGTGCCGGAGAAACCGTTAAACATCCACAACATGTTAGAAAACCTAGTACTGGAGAGAATAAACTTTTGTACGACTCTGGATATTCGATTCCACATCCAATCAAACGTCCTCAAGTCGAGTGTACACCCAGTAGAGTTGCAGAATCGTCTGTTCAAAGTATTTTGAGAAGAGGGCAGAATGAATCTACAGAACCCAGAAAGATAATTACACAAAACATCTCGACTGAAAGCTCTAATCTTAAAAACATAGAAAGGCGACATCAAAAAGACAGTTTCCTATCACAATCATCTGAAAGCGAGCCTTTGTATCCAAGAAAAGAGCAATTATTACAACAAAAAGAGGCTTTTATCCAAAAAAGGAATGCCTTACAAGAACAGCTATGTCCAAGAAGGACTGCTGAAGAGGAGAACGTGAAACCTTCGACAATCAGACATCATGAGGGTCCAGTAGAACACCTAGCTTCATTTGTAAATGAAAAATATGATAAACTATACAGAAAAACATTTGAAGTTACTAGAAAACCACCTAATTCTCCTAGCACGGTGTGTTGTAGTATTTTATCAAACGCTGCCACCGAGTGCTGTGGGATAATCAATGTTAATAAAAAGGAAATGAATGGCAGTAGTAGCAAAATGACCAAGCTAGATTCAGTGGACTCTACATCTTCGGATTCGGGAGGTTTCAAGGATTTTGTGCAACTGCCAACCGATGAAAACCAGTCAGTATTTCATCATCAAAGGAAAATATCCCAGCCAGAGTTTCTTTCAGACCGAAAACTATCCCTGGGTCATCAAAGGAAGGCTTCTCATCCAGAATTCGAATCTTCTGTCAAACCCAAGACGACCTACGTGGCAAACGCTCAAGCTCTTGCACAGTTTCTACCTCAAACCGAACAAAAAATTCTTCAACATCATAAGAAAAATGAGGAAGCGCGAACTAAACAACCCAAGCCGATTCTGGCACAGGGCAACTTGCAACAGTCGACTAAAAAACTGGAACAGCTGTTGTCCCAAAGGTTGGAAAAGGAGAAAGTGTTGAAGAAAAGCGGTGGGAATTGTCTGATAGACGGAAAGGACGAGGACGTCGAGCAGAAAATGCTAATTCAGCGACAGCTGCACCAGAAACTACACGCTGACCTGGAACAGACCGTGAAACAGATCCAGGTGATCCAGAGTATTGAATATCGATTGCCGCAGAATAGGAAATGGACAGAGGTTCGTATAACTTGTGTATATTTTAAAGGAGATAACAGAAAAATAGTTTTCGATTTAAGTAAATGAGTTATATTTGAGTAAGTTTAATAATATGCGTTTTAAATTAAACTATCTCTCTGTCTTTGGAGCGAGTTCATTTTTAAGCGTTAATTTTTTAAGATTCTTGGTGACCTCTTTTCTATCTATTTCATTAGAACACTTTTAGTATAACTTAGCAAAAACTTAAGAAAACATATAAGTGGGTATGTTATTATGTGTATATTAATTTCCTAATAATCAGTAATGGTTTGTTTATTCTTAGTTCATTTTTCATCTGGTCGTTTCTAATTTCAAATTTCAAATGAAATCATTAATGCAATAATGAAGCCTTGGTACGCGCACACTGACCAGCGCCGCACTCGCCGCACCCGCCGCACGAATCGCACTTTTTTTTCTTGTCGCGCACACTGACCCGTACCGAACGTGCCGCACGCGCCGCATTATTCGCTATTTTGATTCTTTTTACCTTTACTACACCCGTATTTGCCAATCGAATTTCTCATCAGTCGTTTCAGGAGTCCTGTCTGCGGTGATAGGGTGTTTTTTTAATATTTCTCGACAATGAATGACAACGAACAAGAGTCATTATGAGTTCCTTGCTAATAGAAGAAGAAGAAATCACGAGAAAGAATTGAAAGTTATAGGTTCACAATATTTGCAAAAATCCATGTGATTTCCATATTTAATTGAGGATGAACTAAACATTTTTTAATATGAGCCATGAAAAATTTGCGAACTTTCTTAGCACTAGCCGCATTTACCGAAAATCATTCTGGCCCAAGAATGCTGGCCGCATTTTCGTCGATGCGATTCGTGCGGCTCTGGCTAGTGTGCACACCTTCATTGAAAGTAACACAAACAATATTTTTCTTGGGTCGATGCGGCGCGTGCGGTGCGTGCGGCTCTGGTCAGTGTGCGGGTACCTTTACTGTTCTTCTAGTACTTTATCTGGTTAAAGGTGAAGTAACGCCTTTCACTTTTCAGATTAGGTTCATATCTAGAACACTATCGATATTACGATATAATATACAGATTCGGGGAGCAGATTTTAATTTTAAGCTTAGCAGTAATTAGAGATTGTATGTGTGTTGCAATATTTATTAAACGTTTAAATAAATATGAAGAAATTAATAATTACGTAAGCATGTACGTCATTTTATTAGATATATATATAACAGAGAATGCGTAATTTTAAATAGTACACGGTGTCCCAAATTCGTATCTCATTATTTTCGGAAACTGTGAGAGATACGAGGTCGGTTAAATTGAGGCAAAGGTGCACAATTTGATGCTGATTAAAATTCCACCTTGAAAGTCTAAAAACTCCGAATACCCCTGAAAATTTAAAAAAAATGAATAATATTTCGTCTTATTACTGCCAAAAATCACTAACTTACATTGTGTTGCTTTCGAAATATACGCGTCTAAAAGGTGATGGCATTGCACAAATCAGTTATCCAATTTCATATTTTATTTTTGATACTAGCGAAAAAATTGAAACGATACTAGCAAATATGTCATTTTTTGAATTATATTCATTTCATAAAACGCTTTAAGATAAAAAAAAATATGTAAAAAGTGTAGTCAATAAAATGTAAGTTAGTGAATTTTGGCAGTAATAGGATGATTTGTTATTTCACTTTTTTTAACTTTATTTAAATCAATTGGCCGGCCGTAGCGCAAGCAGTGTGTCGATCTGCGGTGCGAGAGATGGGATGGTACTAGGTTTGATCCTGAGCCAGTACTGTCGCTTAATTTATTTAAATGAAAATGTTGATTTATCCAAATAGAGCGACCAGCGAGCCGCCATCTTAAAAAAGGCAATGGCAAACCACCTTGAGTATATTTGACGTGTACAGCCTCTCAAATAGTGCCGTTCGGATTCGGCGATAAACTGTAGATCCCGTGTACTTGTGAAACACTGATGCCACACATCACAAGTACATGAGAGAGACAGCCGACGCGACGCTCTATATAGAGTATGGCACTGTAAGATTTAAATCAATTTAAGAAAATAAATTTCTCAAAATAAAATAAAATGGAAAATAAAAAAAATGTTAATTAAATCCCAATATATTGAAACAGTTTAAATTAACGCTTTTTTATGTTTCGCTAACACAGTAGCTTTCTCAAGACTAACAAATTGCTACTACAGTAGAAAGAGTCAGTCTTGAGAAAGCTACTGTATGAGCATAAGCGAAACATATCATAAATTTGTTAATTTACTGTTACACAAAAAAAGCAAAACATTGTTTACAAAATTTGTTAAATTAAACTGTTTCAATATAGTGGGATTAAATAAATATTTGTTTTATTATCCGTTTGATTATCGAGTTCCACCAAGTAGAATGTAGAATTTGTTCTGACCAAGCTAGATTCAGTGGACTCTGCATCATCGGATTCGGGAGGTTTTAAGGATTTTGTGCAAAATATCCCAGCCAGAGTTTTTTTCAGACCGAAAACTATCCCTGGGTCATCAAAGGAAGGCTTCCCATCTGTCAAACCCAAGACGACCCATATGTAGAATGTAGAATGTTTAGGACAGGGGTTAATCACTGCGGCCTTACAGATCTATTGTGCGTTCCCGTTTCTTGAATTATAACGAGTTATAACTCATTATACAGTCTCAGGGCTTTGACAGAAGCCAGTATCTGAGACGGCTCCACAGACGCCAGCTCTCCATCTCCGACATCAGCCGTACCAAGGTTTATGGCACGAACGGTTGTCGTCACGGCACACTCAGTGATGAGGTGTTCTGGCGTTTCCCATTTTCCCTTCAGAATCTGCATTCGCCGTTGTTTCTCAGCTTTAATCTACTGAGGTGTTCGTTGAGGAAACAGTATCCTGTTAGAAACCCCGTGACGATCTTTGATTGTTCTTACTTAAACCAAGAAAAACCTTTGATTTTCTCGGTCGTAAGTTCTGAGAAACTCTTTCGAGTGTCTTAGATCGTTGGAGGACTCCCATTTCTGAGTTCCGAAGGTTACTGAGTTCCGCTTTAAGTTGGTTTTCGCTTGGAAAGCAGAATGGTTCTGGTCCAGCTAGTGGAATGTTCGCTCCTTTTCTAGCTATATCGTTTGCTTTTTCATTGCCTGAGCGGGCACCCAGAGTAGGAGGACTATTTTCTTTGCCTAATTTGTTCAGCTTCTCTAGACATTCTTTGATCAACTTCGTATTGATGGTTACTGAGTTGATTGCTTTTAGTGCTGCTTGACTATCAGATAAGATTGCTATTTCCTGTTTTTGATAGTTCCTTTCTAAGATAAATTGTACGCATCTTTCGACAGCGTAGATTTCTGCCTGAAGTATGCTGATGTTCATTGCTATTGTTTTGAAATATTTAGTTTTCGGCCCAAACACTCCTATCTCTGTCCAAGCTTTGTTTTTATAGAAGCATCAGTATACCACGTTATGGTATGGTTTTTCACATGCTGAGCAAACGTTTCTCTCTTCCAATCATTTTTATTGCGCATTACTACAGTGAGGTTTTTCTCAAAGTTGAACATTCTTAGTAGTCATCCACTGGGATTTGGAGGAGTGGAATTTTCTTTTTGAGGGTGTTCCATGTTCCAAGCCTCTGACGTAAAAATTATCCCAGTACTATTTCCGTCAATGTGTGTGACCATTCTAATCATTGTCGCATAGGCAAATCCACCAAGTAACTGCATACTCTGCAGAGTCAATTCAATAAATAAAATATTAATAATAGTACTGTCATAACGAAACATCGCCTATCAATATTAATACAAAAAGACACAAATAATACAAGACTAATTAGGTTACACTGTGGCTATTAGATTTTATATTAATTTTCAATTATTATTTTTTAAGAAATAACTATATATTAACAAAATATATTTTATTTTTTAGAGTAACAGAAGTCAGCCTGCAATTGGACTGAAACACACACCCAAATCAAGGGTAAGTTTTAAAATTTATTTCTATATTTTTTTAACTTAATTTTAAGGTTATTTGCTGCTGGTAAATTTCGACGTAAACAAATTAATTATTAAATTATTAAGATTTGAGATTATCAAGCAACCTAAAATTAAGGGTTTTAAATTTATTTTCACCGTCTTCATCTTGATTAAAAAAAGTTATTTGCTGAGGTAAACAAATTAATTACCTACTTAAATTAAAAACGTTTAACCAAAATAAGGTAAATGATCGGTCGATTAGGATTTAAACTTAAAATATTATTCTACGGAATTTAATTAATTAATCATAAATATATAAGGCTAAAATGTTCGGTATTTTTTTGAAAACCTCCAGCCAAAATCGTGCCGTGCCTTTACACTGGATTTTTTTATAATCAATCTTGGATAGAGATTTGTATTTATGGCCCTAGACCCTACATAAATTTGCGAAAATATCTTTGGGATACTTTATGATGTACCGTGACTCACTGAGCGAGTGCTATTAGATAGAGGAATGGTCTGACATTACAAGGTAGGCAAAGGAAAAAACCTTAATTTATGGCAGGTAAACATGAATTGTTCCGAGATGGATGCTGAGATTAACCTTCTTTGCACTTAAAAATATTTACAAAAATGTGGACCGGGAACTTCCCATGTAATGATTTTTTTTTGCATTCAAAAATGATTTTTTCCATATTATTTTATAATTTGTTCCATACGATCGAAAAACACGCCGTCAAAGACGGCTTGGGAATGATAATCGATGATGATAATATTGGCGAGGTCAATCTCTAAACTAATATATAAACTCTAATTTACTAAAAAATGACATAAAACTTGTCAAAAACTCACAGATTTAGCAATCGCTGCAACCATCAGAGACATTGGAAATGATAACACCATATATAAAACATAATTAACGTTATATATTTGCAGCTGAACTTGATATAAAAAAAAAACATTCTTAATAATAATAACTAATAATGATTAGAAGAAAAAATAAACTTATTTAAAAACAACAATTAATAGAGGGCAGTTCAACGTTATTTTGTTTTATTTTAGGGTAGTTTAAATATTGAAATATTCATAATCTATTTTATTACACCTTATAAAAATAGCCTTGATTTTTCCTGCAGATACCTTGAAATTAAGTAAATATATTATATATTTTAATCCTTAAATCCTTTCTGAAATATATCAATACCTAAATAAAAATATCGTTTCATTACAAACAACATAAATAATTGTCAAAACCCAAATCAAAAATTACGAAAATAGTACTGTTTTGTAACCTTTGCAAATATCAATATCAATATATTCAATTTTATAATCGCCCCCTGTAGCATAGTCGTCAAGTAATATCGTCGGGACTAACAATATTTGCATCTCGTATATCGCTGAGAGTTTCGTGCTGTCATGCCAGTTCACCTAAATTAGGCACCACGCGACAAAGTTTTGATGCTTTAATTTGGTCAACTGTGCGGCTAGTGCGACACCGGTACTGACGACCTTGAAAGAAAACTCGAAATTTGGCCCCCATATACGAACATAAACATTTCCAATGTTAAAATTAACTCTAATGATAGACACACAAATCTATTTCCAAAAAAATCGAATTCGAATTCCCGAATTTGGAACACCATTTAAAAATGATTTTTTCTCAATATAAAAGTAAAATACAACCTTCTTAAGGCCAACTATGTAGACCGAGTATGGACAAAGACAAAGAGAGTGACATCTAGGAAAAGTCGACCTCGTCTAAATTATTATCGATTGTCCTTCTTTGACGCCGTTTTTTTATCGTGTGGTATCTGTAATTAGATATAACGTAATTTGAAATATATGTTTTTGGGACATCATCATCATCATTTTCGCTTGTTCAACCATTTCCAATTATGGTGTAGCCTCCCCCACACAGGGGGGGGGGCGGGCGCTTGGGCTCCCCCTCTGTATCCGCCACTGGGGCCCATTGTTGTCTATGGTTGGCTATACGGGCCAAAGTTATCCCTGCTAATTTCCTAACAACATGGTCCCATCTCAGGTTTGGTCTTATTCCAGGTCTTTTTTTTTCCTTTTGGATAACATGCTGTAATTTTTGTGGTCCATCTATTGTCCGTCCGTGTTTATATAGTTGAGCTGAGCATACCCGTGAATTTGTTGGGCCCAACAACACGTTCATTCACAAAAAAATACATTAGTACGTACACAAGGGTAGTTGGATGCTTTCAAATGCAATTTTTATTTGAGGTATTGTTATTTTTTTCTAAGCAGAACATCTTTTAAAAATAATTGATTAAGAAACATGGTTTTAAACTGAAAGCACTGAATAGGGAAGTTATATATAAGAGTAAAAAAGTTTCAAAATAAATCAGGCTATCCAAATTTATGTTCCTCTAAAGTAGTTGTCTAAGATTTTTTTATTTAACAAGAATAATAGGGATAGCCAATTTCAACCCCATCCACTTATTTTAAAAACCACTTTGAAAAGTTGAAAAAATATACCGATATTGAGTCTGTTTTAGTAGTAGTAATACCCTCATAAAATTTCAATATTTTATCGTTATTTTTTTGTTAAGATAAAAACATTATTTTCAACCATATAGTTGCCCAATTGGTTGACGTTTGACTCCACATTTATTATAACAGGCCGCTCTTTATATTTATCGTGGAATCACCTCTTAAAGTTATAATATTAATATTGCATGTTTGGAATATTCCAATTTTTTATATTCATTCCTATTTTTTAATGTTTAATTCATATTAATTTATTTAAAAACTCACCCTATTACGACGGCACTGGTGTCTGAAGCGTGTATTGTTCTACCGAAGAAAATGCCCAACTCTTACCTATTTGACGCTATTCATGGTGTCCAGTTTCACATTACACGCAGTGTATGGTGTATTATACGAGTTGGATTAGTGAAGTCCCCTTTAGGATGTATTATGACCGTCTGCGGTGTTGTCATGTTATTGATCTGTTATTGCATTAATATTATTATATTAGAATAACAAAGCGATACTAATAATATTACAGTTAGCTTTGATATTCTATTGATGTACTAATATGTCGACCGGTAATATTATTTCAGTTAAATCGATTATGACTCTACCAATGAATAAACTGCTCCATATCTGTAGAGTAACTAGTCAACACATAACGTATAACAAGATCGAGAATAAAATAAATGTTTAGTTAAGTTTAGTAAGTAAGTAGTAAGTTAAGTGTATTATTTACTAATTTCACATCACAGGTTCCAACCAAATTTGTAATAGTAAAGTTGAACTGAAAAAGTAAAATTGTATATTTTGGTGATTTTCATAATTTTTATATTATCGATTTTTTTGCATTTGGTTTGCATCTGGTACACTTTTGACAATTTTTTTGACAACTTTTGACGACTATTAAAATTTGTATGATCATTAAGTAAGCCTCTTCTACACATAACATTTTATCTGTCTTACCTGTTCAGTCAAAACGTATCAAGTAAAACACTGTGTGTAGACAAAAAACGGACCGCCTGACCAAATCATTCTGTTTTACAACAAAACTGCCGTTTTGCCTTAATTGAAAAAATGTAAGTAAATTTTCAAAAAAATAAATTGGGATACATTACAGCATCCTTAATAAGCGACTTATAAAAATAAATTTTTAATATTTTTGTATAGTTTCACAAAACAATGTAATTTTACAATATTGTTTAGAGATATTTAATAATTATCAAACAATAATATTTTCACAATTGGCTTTGCGTGTTTACAAGTTAAATGCAAACAATAAAAAAATGTATAGTAAAATTCCATGTTTTTCTTTTAAACCTAGTAAAACATCCAGTGTATACGTTAGTTTTTAATCCTTTTTACCTGGCAGGTAGCACGCTATAGATGGATCTAAAGCTTTGGTTTCCTACAAAGCTCCCAAAGCGGTAATGCAAAAGAGCGACCCAAAGCGGTATTGCAAAAGAGTGAAAGACGGCGGGTTACGCCGCAAAAAACGTGTATAGACTTGCAAATCGGGGTGTGTTTCTCCAAAGCGCTCTGTAAGTTGGGATATTGCAACCTCCGTCTTGACGGTGCTCCAGTGCAGTGATTCTAGCTTTTATATTTGATTTGAATTGACTCAATGCGAAGAGCTGCAGTATTTTAACACACCATATTTAATGTTACTTTACACTATTACAATAATATTCGCCGTCAAGCGACCGCCAAATTACGTCCGCTATTTTACGGCACAGTTTTGTAAGAAACTGAAAACTGAAGCTTAATTGAGAACTGAGAGAACTTGAAATGAGTTTTCGGAAATTAAAATAATAGGGAAATTAAAATAACTTTGGTTGCACATCATAATACGACCACCAGCAAACTCCATAAGACGATGCATGGTGTCATTGATGACGTGCAACGAAAGTTTTAATTTCCCTATATCTCTGCATCTATCAAAGAACGAAATCGAAATTATATTACCATAGAAACGCTTTTTGATTTTTAGGATTGGGAAAAAATTCAACTATATTTTCTTGTTTTTTTTTAGTTTTCTCTAAAACGGTATGGAGATTTAAAAAAATATAAAAAGAATTAACCATTTTAGAACAAGCAAAACTTTTTATGGAGAATGTTTTTTCCTTTAAATATCAATAATAAAGAGTTGTTCCTCTTGTAAAGACAATCCGGGGACATACTGTATATATAACATCCCTTTATTTAAATTATAATAATTTTAAATTAAACTAAATAATAGTTGCCTGATTTTACGCCAGAAGAAAAAAACTGGTTTGGCCCCATTTGCTAGGCAATTATTGATGGACTTTATATATCCATTTGGTTTGGTTTGGTTTTGGAGTTTCTGTCATTAATTTCTGGGATATAAATAACAACAGATACAAGATACCTTGCTTTGGCATTTTTGCAAATGAAATGTTTCAAGATCATGCACTTTAGTAGGTCTTGATGGTTCCTAAACATCAAAAAAATTATGTTCAATAAAGTATTTTATAAATGTTGGTGACTCGATTGTCGACTAGCCTCTAGCACACACACCTACACACTACGGTTAAAGAATACACGAGGCGACATGTAATTATTTGACATTACCTCACTAAAATATATTCTAAATAAAATATGGGCTGGAGTACCAGAGGACTAGAGGGTTAAAAAGCCCAAGTCAATCGGCTTCGGAATTATTACACTAATTCACACACATTTTACGTCATACATAATCTAATAATTTACTATTCTCTATTGCTTATTTTTCATAGTGTTTGGCAACGTCGTCGCGACGAGATTTCCACCGTACAGTGAGTCACTCGCAGTGGTTTCACGAATCCAGTGGACCAGTTAGTTTTGAACGAGCTTTCGCGTGGTCTACGTCGAGCGCGACCCGGCACAGCTTTCCACATTATTTCGAAAGCCGCGTACGGTTTATTAAGAATTTTTGGTATATTTACCAGAATTTTGCCGTATTTCAAAGTTTTTTCGACACACTACGGTGATATTTGATTAAGTCAGATTTCTGGTTCGTAATTGTCGAATTATTACTAAATTTTCGGTCAATTTTAATTTGTTTTTTAGTGTTCTTAGTGACTATTTGTTTTGTTTGTGTTAGTTCTTTTGCTGTTATTTGAAATCATATTATTTACGGTGATGCAGTATCAAACGTTGTCAAGTTTTTTGTGTTGATTTTATTCAGTTTGTTTTGTTTTATTTTTCCTCCACCTGGCAGATCTGCAAAATATCATCTCCACTTTCTGCATAGATTAGGTAAATATTGTTAAGTTGTATAATTTTATACATATAATCTAGGTATATAAGAGAGCAATAATATAATTTCGGAATTGAAATGTGTTTGTCAATTATTTTTGCATTAGCTCATTACTCAAACTTTTAATAAGTTTTTTTTATCTCTCTGCCATTTAAATGGATGTATTTTTTCCGGATTTTGCCATTATTTATGTTTACTCAAGATAATGGAATAATACTTAATTTATATCATTTCGCAAAATTTAATATTTGTTATCTTTGGGATGTTTATTTATATTAAAACACATAACACTGATTTTTTTGATAGATGTAATTAATAATTCTGTATTACTTAATAAATGTTTTATTTATTTGTCCATTTGTTACATGCAATTTCTAGTCGCCCAATTATTTAGTTACAGAATTGAAACTAATATATTATGACGGAGCTGCATACGCTTGCAATCATTAGTCGGCAGATAGTTTCCATAAGAATGTATGTATTGTTTTCCCAGTAAACTAAATAGTCGGCTCAGTAAATATCGCATGGCGGCGCGCGTGTTTTTACTCTAGGCTCTCACATGCGCAATTTTTAGTCGGTCGATTATTTAGTTGCAGAAAACTTCGTGCAACTTTTTAGTCGTCCAACTAACTTATAACACGTCTTAGCTTGTCTGCGGTCACTGGAAGTAACTTTAATCTCAAATAGATATTTATTATATAGCTTCTAATGGTGTAGTACCTACCTACTAAATAATGAGATAAGAATGTACCTACTTTTTAAAATTTAATATGTTTTTATGAGTTTTATGAGTTTAGGAAAGATGGATTACGAGGAAGATTGGGACTAAAAGAACACAGCTTCTTCATACAATTATAAAAATGACATTTTAATAAACGCGCGTTGATTTGTTATGGGATATATCCTCGGATACCTTCATACACAAACTAACTGTTTAAAATCCATTTTTGTAATAACATGACAAATCGATTTATATAGTCGGCCGACTCAGCGAACATTGGTTCTAGTCGGCCGATCGTTTAATCCTTTAAGCGCGTGCAAACAAGAATTAAGAATGCATTGTCAAAACAATACATTTTATCGTGTCGATCGATTAATTATTTGATTGCACGTGTACGCAGGCGTGTTTGCAACTCTAGTTACAAATCTGCAACCGAATCTGTAACTAAATAATTGGCCGACTATAAATTGCATGTCAGAGCGCAGATGCCAAGTTGGTCGATCAAATAATCGGCCAACTCGAAGTTGCATGTGAGCGCCCAGCGTTAATTTAAAGAACATGTAACAAAAAAAAAATATTCCCATGCATGTTGCTTTTTTGATATGGGTACAGATGAAACCCCATACCTATAATGTTTATATGAATATATGTTAAAAATCAAGATGATAATCAATTTGTCACCCCTATATTTATATTATATCTCCAGATTTGTAAACAAACAAGTGCGGTAATGACTGTGATACCGTCACATTTAAACTTTATGACCTTATTTAAACAGTTTTATAATTGTTTGTCAAATATTTACTCGACATACAACTTTTTTTGTTCGCGTTGTTAGTGAAAGTAAGTTAGTTTGTTTTCTGCCTAAATAAATTAGAATAGTAGAATGGTTTCTCTTTATTTGCTTCAGTAGTCACTACAGACATGACCTTAATTATTGTTAAAGCACACATATTATCAAGTGTAATATATGGAATATGGAGTGACCTAGTAAAAGCTTTCGGCGACATTGGACAGATTTTCTGAGCTTATGTTGAAAGCTTCTTGGACATGCTCTGTTTCCAATATTGTGTTACCAAGATTATTATAAATTACTTGCTAGATTTCTTATTAATGGTCAATTTATTTAATTTTGTTAAAATGTTACCAAATAAAAGAAGTAGCACTTGTGACTAAAAATAATAATGTTTTACTAATTTTGTTTCAAAAACTATAAAAACCTTCAAAACTCTAAAAACGAGGAAATATTTTAAGTGTATAAGGATTTGTTTTCATCGAGGCTCTAATAGATTTTTAAATCTTTTTTCTACTTTCTTTCTTTTCTACTACTACATCTTTCTTCTCTACATCTCACTCTGTATTCGTTATATCCAATATAACTGGAGTTTTAAAACTTTTTTCTTTGAAAATGGGCATTTAACTGATGCGTCCCTAATATTCTAGGAATGTTTGAAGACAGGTAACATTATTTTACCCCAATATTCATTCATGCAATCCAATGTCTATTTTTCTGTGTACAAGGGTCTCTTAAATAAGAGCCAATCATTTTAACTGGTACTGTAATTCGAAGCTAGAAACACGCTCATTTCACTATTTTTAGCGATAAAAATGTTGATTTTTTTAAACCTTTCTCGAGACCTTTCTACTGTTGTAGGTCCATTTTCCCTAAATTTCTTGACGGAAATGGCAATGCAATGTTGTCATCTTCTTCGTTATTCATATAATATGTATGCTCTCGTCTATGCTTGTAAGGTCTCAGTAATTTTTATTCCTACACAAAAAATACGAAAATTAATTTTATTCATGACAGTGTGCATCACTAACATTATGGGCGTTTTATTTCTTGAAATTTTTGCAAGGCAAAGCCTACCAATAATTCTATAACAATTTTAGAAAATATATGTTTCACTCAACACTTCAAAATTTTTAATATTTTTTTGTGTTTACCCTTTCGATGAGAATGTAACAGTTAATTTAACCAGAAATGACTACTTACAAGGGTGGGTTTTAAATGGCACCCTGAGTATATTTGAGGGTCTGAGTTCCAAAACCAGTTTTATCCAAATTCGTTAATTTTCAATAATCGCAAAAAACGAACCGCAACTTCATTAGTCTTGGAACAAATGCACGACTTTAACATGTAAATTATACAGGATAGAATGAGTTACGCCACATAAATGATGCTGAATATTGTGCAGAGCTGCCAATACTAGACTATAGATGCTTTTACTCAAAATTACCAAAAATGGATATGACTAGTTTTGAAACTCAACCCCTCATTTCTACTTTATTGGATAGAAAATGACATTATGAATATAATAGCATATCATATGTCAACTTGTAGCATTTTCGCATATGGTTTGTTTATTTGAAATTGTAAAATGCGATTCATAAAGACAATTTGACTCGAAATACCAAGTGTTCATACTTACACACACGCATGTATCAAGTAAACATAATCTCACTGGCATAATATTATTTAAAATTTTGCGCATCCCAAAATTCTACTTAAAACAACTAAAACTTCCTCTACACCATTCGCGAAATAACCCGAAGTAAATCAAGCTCGAATGGCGAAGAAGGATATTTTGTACCTAGCCTAACTTTGCCTCTTCCGAGGCCTCTTGTTAGCTTATTTTATAAGTTATTACTTTCTTGTTGATATGGCAACACTGGATGTCGAATAATCTAACAGGCCTCTGATTGCCGGTTGATACTGACGGTTCTCAAAATGTAAGGCTTTTTAAAAATGACCAATATTTAATTTTACTTATTCTTAATAGGTACATACTTAGAATTTAAATTCTATTTATGACAGCCTTTAATTTACACGGCATAATAAATAAGTGCATAAAAATGCAGTAAAAAGTTGAGTGTACTACGCATTTCTATATTTTATTTTTAGTTTTGTGCATCGAAGAAGCCAAAAATAAATAAATCCCTATTTCAATTTTAAAACTTACCGACCTACCATTGAAAATTTCTTAATTAGCGATTTTAAAGGAATCTCTTCAAGAAAAAATAAATTAATTTCATTTTGGAGAGGGTATTTCTGTACTGGCATAATTATCTGATAGAAAAGTTTCATACGGTCTCTTTATATTAAAGTATTAAAACGTTTGAGCATTTTAAGAAAACTTAATGGACCGCTTAATGAAATAATTTGGCATATTGCCCTGACTTTGATGATTATTATTGCAAACTCTTAGCTTGAAACCGAGATATATGTTATTAGTTTTTTACATATAAAAACTTCATAAAATATTTCTTTTGGAAAGAAAAGTTTAAAACAGAGTAAGCTTTTAGCATATATCAGTGTTTTTAGTACTATTTATACATTTATGGTGGGTTTATTATTCATATTCTTTTGGATATACTGCCATTAATACAGGAAAAAATCTGTTTTATGTCAAGGACAATAGTTTTGAGGGTATAATTATTGGTATAAGGATGCTAATTTCTCAGAAAAAAAGATATTTAAATTCAAATAACGCATTAACCCTTTAAATGATTTAAAGAGATGTTTATTTAATTATTGAGGTACCTATAAACTGTCATGAGATAAAGTCATATTGGTCATTAACACTTACTACCTTGCTTAATACCTAATGCTAGTTACCTAATCAGTTAAAACAAGTAGGCTTTGAAACTAAATTTGTGAAACTTAATGTATTCTTAATTAAGAATACATTAAGTTACTAATTATTCACAATTAATTGTAAGGGCTGATCCATCACAGTACCATCAGTTGTTATCTGCTATTTTAATTCACAGGTAAATTGCATTTTCAGTCATTTTTTGGAAGTTGTGGGTAAAAATCTTCCGTGATAATGTGTAATTTTTAACTTTTTTACTCGCTCTTTTAAAACATCATTATTTTCTACTTTTCTTATTTCTTTTTCTTGTTACTTCTTTCTAGCAGAATTGATTCTAATATATCTTTATTATCTTCTTGCATTCTCTTGGAATGTCCGAACTATGCCAATTGCTTCTTTCAGCTTCGTCCGAGGCTTCGTCCATAAATAATCTCTCACAATGTTTATATCCCTTCTAATGGCTTTATTTCTTATTCCTTTCAATCTGATCGTGTGCAATTTTTCTGTACAAGCTCATCTTTGTTGCCATTAATTCTCTTTTATTGATTTTAGTGAAGATAATATAACTCCCAGAGCGTATATTACAATAATCTGATTATTGATTTTTTCGAGAATTTCCTACATTTGTGAAAGTTTGGAGATAGATGCACAACAAGTTAGTCACTATACATTATAATTGACACATCGAATCATTTATAAAACTTTTTAAAATACAGCATGACCTATTTCTCGCATAGCATAGAAAATAATAAGAAAGCGGCTTTTTAAGTTGGGTTTTAACGAGTTCTATTCATCTAGGCAAAAGTTGAGGAGCAAAAATAGTTTTAAATATAGGGCATTCCTTAAAGTAATCCAGATTATGCTTTATACTAGAAATTTGAATTATTCAGTGAATAAAATAAAGAAGATCGAACGAAAGCATGAAATTAAAACAGTTTTTACAGCTACAACGGATGCAAAACAAAGCCTAACTACCAGTTCCAAATGAATGGTGGTGCCACTTAAACCGCAAGATCTTACTGATATATAGATTCTTCGATGGCTATCGGCCTGTTCCATTGCAACCTTTTCAGATCCATCCTGGTCGTCTTCTTATTCCCTTAGGTTACATTTTTGAGTCACTAGATTTTTTACAAAATCTAGCAACTTGGAGACTGACTCTCCATATACCTCTTTATATTATATAATATTAAAATTATCTAGAACAAAGAATCACACATTTGCCAGGCTGTTGCACCGACATAAAATAATGTGTTCTATCATTTATTCTTCAGATTGACACAACCTGCATATGGCTTCGTCCGTCAATCCTGAAAACTATTAATTACCAAAATTATTAATTGACATTACTGACTTTTTGAAATGCTCGCGTCCATAAATAATATATCTTCATTCTCTTCTTTTTTTTTTCGTTTTCCTTACCCATTTCCTTCGCTCATTTCTGTAGGTTCTATAACTTCTAAGGGGGGGTAAAGCCAGGATAAGAATTTCGGACTTACACTGTCTTTATCTCAGTTTCGGTCAGATGTACCGCTGACTGATATCAAGTGTCAACTAGCCTAAATCCTAATGAGCTTATATACTAGAACATGACATGTGTTCTGTCCACCGGTGAAAAAGTTGAGTCCAGTGAAGCATGAGAATGTCAGCATATTGGTGCGTCTTCTAAGTGGCTACCATATCGATACTTGGATTGCTAAAGATGTTGATTGATTTGAAAAAAAATGAATTAATTTGACATAAAAACGGCTTCATTAAATATACGTTTTTTCCGATGAGGTTCCTTGTGGAGTTTCTACCACTTTATATTGTGGGGCTTGGACAACACATGGTCTACAATACCTTACTTCATTGTTTCACATGTTTGTACATGATTTTTGCGTTCGTTACGTCTTGTGTTCGTTAACTCACTGCATTCACAAGGTAGGTAACTTTTAGATGCACAGGTGTTGTAAATCAAATAGTCTATAAATATCTTTTTTTTCAAAACTGTTTCTAGAATTACTTCTCTCAACAGTAATGAAATACTTCCCTGCTCAGTATGTAATACTATTATTTCAAAATTGACCATTTTCATATAATTTATAGATGATGTTATTCAATATATCATGCAAATTTTGTTGGAAACTTTCCTAGAAAGTCTTCAGAACAAAAGACCTTTCATATCATGGAAAATTACAGCAAAACATTGAAAATCCCTCGGAATATCCAATGTTATTATGAAGAGGCCTTGTCGCACGTTATGCAGTTCAGTTCTCGCAGCTTTCAGGCAGCTTATTGTGCGAAAGTTCTTCCTTGATACGAGCTCAATGGTGGAAAATCGCAGAGAACGGTGGAAGTGCATTTATGTAATATCTGGATGCACCAGGTAATGACAGTAAACTTGTCGGTGTGACATAAATACTGTTACGTTGTAATAGTTAAGGGTGCGAGACAAATTGTCTTGCTGATAGTAAATTATTTAGTAACATGTTGCGAATTTTGAACTTTCCTTGTTTTGAAATTAAATCCAGATTTATTAGAAATTTTAACTGTTCCTATTTTTTTTGTTTGAAAGTGGAAGAAAATAGTGTATACGAAATCAAGTAATTTCATCGGTTGGCATTCTCATAAATTTCGATATATTACACGACCGAGTACACGACGTGTCGACTTTTATTTTTGAGCAGTCATTATTAGGTGCCAACCTAACATCACTAAAGCAATTATTTAAATACGAGTTGTAACTCATCATACCAGTCTCAGGGCTTTGACAAAAGCTAGTATCTCAGACGGCTTCACAGAAACTACTTAGTTCTCCATCTCCGATATCATTCGTATGGCACGAATGGTTTTCGTCTCGGCGCACTTAGTGATGAGGTGTCCTGGTGTTTTCCCATTTCCCCACGGAATCTGCATTCGCCGTTGTTTCTCAGCTTCAGTCTATTCAGGTGTTCGTTGTGGAAACAGTGTGCTGTCAAAAACGTGATAATCCGAAGATTGATCTTACTTAAATCAAAGAAAATCTTTGATTTTACTCGGTCGTAAGTTCTCAGAAATTTCTCCGAGTGTTTAGGACCGTTTGAGGATTCCCATTCCAGGTTCGTCTTCTGTTGATACATTTCTCCGGTGTTTTCTGACTCAGAAGTCTGGTTATCGGGACATAAGAATCACAATAACGAACAGACAGATGAAATGGCCAAACAAGACTCATCAATCTCGAATGGTGGAAAACCTTCACCAAAATTCAGGCAGACCTGATAAGTAAAGGCCTCAGTAAAGACAGAAAGATTATCAAAGCTGTAGTGGGGTCTACTAACAGGGTATTGTAAGCTTAATAGGCACCTAAAACTGATGAGGTTTTGCTAATCTGAAGAAGAAATGACAGAACACATTTTATGTCAGAACGACTAGTAGGTACTAGGCAATGATAGGCCGTTGACAAAGAGATATACGGAGAGTTCATTCTCCAAGTTGTTAGACTTTTTGAGAAGGATAGGAATGGAGAATGTTACCTAGACATCAAAAGAGGACCACAATAGATCTCTAGAGGTAGTGGAACAGGTCGATAGCCACTTCAAAAATCTAATCCTTGGCTAGGTAACAGTTTCTTGATCTCGTCGATATTACAACACCAATATCAATTATTTATTAGAAAAATCTGACGTTTCTAGATTTTCATTACCTCAAATCATTACTTAGTTTTCTTATTGAATATAACTTCGATTATTAATTCACACTGGGCTGGTTAACTTTTTCTCTGTAAATTTTTGCTAAAGGCAATTCGAAAATATCATTAAAACATGTCCAGAAACACTTCCAACCGTGCCATTTTACGAGTACCTAACCAATTTAATCCAATGCAACAACTCGCCACAATAAATAAAGACCCTCGGACATTTTCGTAATTAACTTCGTTCCCTTTCTGCCCCCCCCCCTTTACCCGCCGCTGTGGTGGTTTCGCCCATACGGCCGATGCGAGGAAGAATCGCCTTCTCATCAAACCAATCTATAAAATAAAAATGGCCATAAAAGTCATGGCATGGCGGACAAGCAAGACGACGATGCGAGATCTGTGTACACCCATTTATTCTGCCGAGTGACTTCGAAGTTTGCCGATAAACGATCTTCAATAACCGCGAATTTAATAACGTTTCAGCGTTGAATTAGAGAGAGAGAGCGCGAAAAACTAGTTGTAATTTTTGTCATAAGGTCGGTTCTTTTATGTATATACAGGGTGTAAATTCTTAAGTGCAGGAATTTTCCTTTTTAATAATATGGAGATGGTTTTATTTATATGAAACAAAAAAGAGAATCTAGGAACTAGTGGGGTTGCAGTCGGAAGGGTTTGGTCTAGAATTTATACACTTTGTTAATTGTCAAGCTTTCGGAATTTATTTATTCCATCCTCAGGTCATCAACGTGGTAAAAAGACCATCAAGTAAAAACATCACTAACCAGTCAACCACACTAAGGGCTATCTTGGAGCGGTTAAGCCGCCTGATTATTATTTATAACATTGGAAATAATTGCGAGATCTTCGAGCAAATTTCAATTGCGTCTCAGTCTTGATGAGGTTGAGATATCTTATCATCTTGATGAGATTGACATTTTGATGAAATTGAGACGCAATTGAAATTTGCTCGACGATCTCGCAATTATTTCGAATGTTTTAAATAATAATCAGGCGGCTTAACCGCCCCAAGATAGCCCTAAGTGTGGCTGACTGATCAGTGATGTTTTTACTGTGGAGTTTTTAATGTATCTCTCAAGCCTATTTTTTAATGTAGTTTTTATGAAGGTATTTTTACCACGTTGATGTCCTGAGGATGGAATCGAGGATGGAATAAATAAAATTCCGAAAGCTTGACAATTAACAAAATGTATTAATTCTAGTCCAAACCCTTCCGACCGCAACCCCACTAGTTCCTAGATTTTCTTTCTACATTGCCCTACAATGTTATTTCGTATGTACAATAGTAGTCAAACTGAGAGTCAAACAGTATCCAGTATCCCATAGAAACTGTTTATTAAGTCTGCAAACATCAGAACAAGAAAAAGTGTGCATCTATTAGGACTCTACTCTGTGACTGCGGTGTGTCGTATATTGGAGAGACAAATAGGTGAAACAATGAAGTCTGGCATTGCAGAGCATGTGTGATCAAAACAACGTAACATAAAGTCGTCGGAAGCTCCGGTTGTCCATAAGGAACCTCATTGGAAAAAGCGTAAATTTAAAGAAGCCGTTAATAGATCGATAACAACCTCATGCTTGACTGCAATGACTGGATCTAACCATCTATAAAATTTGAGCTTTTTTTAAGGGTTAACGCCTTGCTCTAATATATAAGATTAGTAATTTTAGGATTTAAATTAGTTTAAACCTGATACTGGTCAGTGATACATCTGAGCGAAACGTTAAGTCAAAATAAATAAATATATAATAAAAACAATGGTCCGAAATTCTTTTAGTATCAAATTTTGAATTGTGTTATTCCACGACCTTCTTGGTCTACCTCGACTTCTTCTTTGTGGAGGGCTCCAAAGAAACAGACGTTTCGGCCATCGATCTTCCGGCATTCTAAATAGATGGCCAAACCACTTCAGACCTCTGATTTCTACTCTATCTATAATTGTCTCTTGAACATTCATTCGGTGTCTGATATGCCTGCGTTCCTTCTGAGATGGTCCATTTCGACTGCTTAAGTCTTTGTTTCATTTCGGCTGTTAGAGCCCATACTTCTCAACCATAGCTAGCACACCACAGACTCAACCAAGATTTGTCCCTGCTTTTTTTTGGTTCTAAGAGAGAGATGTTGATCCCACCACAATGAATTCAAACATTATCGGTTTTCTATATTAAGCTATATTTTTTAGTAAATTTTTTTAACAAGAAAAAAAGTTAAATACAAACATATTAAAGACAGTAATTCTATTTGATGAGACTTTTTATAGTTTATCGTTGTTTTGCTAGACAAACTACAAATAGTTAATCGTATTTTCTGATATAAAAATGTCCGAAGTTTCAGCAATAAGCGGTCTTTAACGATTGTAGACGTATTCTTCCATGGTTTTATTAGAAAACTTAATATCCAGCTATAATTTTTCTCGTAAGTCGTTCTTTATCGTATATCTTTGGAAATTCCGAAGGAAATATTTATTCAGTACTTTAAGTTGAACTATTTCATTACGTATATCATAGACTGTGATATAAACTTAATGTTATATCATCTATAAATCTGAAGTACACTCAGTCGTTTTTTTGAAAAGTACCATTGGATATTTAGTTAATTAAGCTACCTATAAGTTAATCAAACTAACCTATTAGACGAAGCCATTATTTTTTTTATTTAAACCAAAAACTCATGTGTTTCACGAACCATAAAGTTGGATAAAAAACTAACAAAGCAACTACGAAGTTCGTTGAACATAAATGAGGGTTATACAAGGTTTAACAATTTTAACATAGACACATTATTATAGACTATATGGTACGCCAATTATTTACATATATTTTAAAATTATCTTAAGCTTTATATACTAGTTCTGCATTTTGATGCTGTCGATTTTTATTGTAGGCAAAATTTAATCAATAAATAACAAATAAATGAATAAATTTACCTAACAGAGAATTTTAAATTGGAAATGCTACGACCAAAAAAAGACGACCCACCAAGAACAAAATATATTGAACCGAGTAATGAACTTTAAAATACATGAAAATTTTAAGTTGTCCAATTTTCCTGTTAGTCATTGTAGTTGGAATAAAGAATATTTTGCAAATTAACTACAGATGATCTACCAATAGTGAGCATGTATAAAATGTGGAAGAAAATAGTACTATAGTAAGATCTCTGTCCTAAGGTAAATGATATGCAAAATGTCTGTCGTTTTAGTTCAAAAAGAAATTATTAGTGATATATTAGTTTTTTTAAACTCATTTATAATCGCTCAATTCCTTTCAAACGCTAAAGTTTACCAACAAACCACATCTTCGATCCAATAAAAAGCATCGAAAAAAGCTTAATAACATTTCAGAGTTTTATTAGAGAGAAAAAAATGACGTCTAGCTGCAGTTTCTCGTCCTGGCCTTTTTGCGGAGGTTTTTATTTCCCATGAGCTTACATCGCGGCAGATTCTATCTGATCAATAAATTACTTATTCTGCAGTTGAAGTTAAAAGTCGGTTCTAAGTATTGTCGTAGGACGATGGGATTAACGTCAGTAAATTGTCTCTTTAAAGCTGACCGATCCAACCACGTACCTATATGAGACAACATGGGACAGCATGTACCTACTTGAACTTTTAAAGTAAACGTTTTATAGTTATTGGAAAAATTGGGAAGAAATAAAAGGCTTTTAAATAAGATCAGGTATTTCTGGCTCTTACTGGATGCAGAACTTATCAGAACACCCTGTACATATCTATACCGTCTTTTTCCTTTCTTACAGGTTTATTACCGCTTATGGTGTCTGAGTATTGCGGAAACAGTTCGAAGTTGTTTCACATATTTACTTCCAGATATGCATATATATCGAACTATAAATTATTTATAGACCATCGAGAGACGCATTTATGTTGATAGTGATTGCTCGCTTTTAGTTCTCTCCTCTTCCGCCATTTCTAAATAGTATATGTATATTTATTTATCGGATATTTTTAGTATACCAGATATCGTAATTTGACGTGCAAAATTATTATTATTTTTGTGAAAGTTTGGAACACCCTGTGGAATATGTTAAAAAAGCAAGGAATTTGAAAATAATTTTATCATCTAGGTGTACCTTTTCTCGATAGTTTATTTTTTGGTTCATCATAGCTTTTTTTTAGATACTTGCTTTTGAAGAAGATTGCAACAATTAATAACAAATTTAGCTGTATAGACGATCTTCCGTTTTACCTGAGACGCAAAACACAAGGCAAAACGTTATGTGTAGACGGGGCATTAGGTTGAAAACATTCGAGTTTCAACAGAAAATTTCTCATTATAACCACACTATACCAAAACTTTATTTAGATTGGTTTTTTATTGTCAAGTCTCTACTTAAAGAATCGTTAAAATTTGTGTTTGTGTTTGTAATCAGATATGTAAATTAGTAATGACAAATTCTAGCTATTAACTTTCGTTTAGGATAGAATCTATATTTATCATCCGGTAGGTGTTATAAACAGTTTGAATATCAACATATTAACAGTATTAACACTTTTTCACCATACAATAACGGTAGATGTGATTCGCAAAAACTCTTGAACATTCAAACTGATAAATCTACTACAGAGAAAAGGACATAATCGTTTAATAGCAGAGAGTTTCTCTTATAGTTTTCAGCGTTCCTGAGTTTTCCTAATGGTATAAATAACCATTTCCAGTACTTTACATTGGACGGTTACAAAATTTCCGGACCATTGATTTTCCCTCGGATTTTTCTGTTTGAAACAGGAAACAGAAAGCTCGACTTAACTTCCAGTATAGCTTTCAACAGAAGTCTCCGACTTTTAAATCTGTTATCTTTATGAACTTAAAACTTAAATATAGTTTAAAAATAAAAATAAAAATAAAAATGTTTACAAACATGCAGATGTGCATTTGTGATAAAGAAAAAATAATCAACCAAATAATAGGAAAATAAATATTGTGAAGATGACAAATCAGAATTATAACCAAAGCATAACCATAACCTCTGGGTAAATAATATTAAAACAGTATTTCCAAGAAAATTTATCGTTAAAATTACCATAACAATTATTGTTTTTTATTCCAGAAAATTAAGAGAGAAAAGCACGTAGATCTATATATAGCGAGAGTCAATCAATAAACAAACCAACCGCATTGTTATATTACAAGTTTGTATATTGCGTTTGTGTACGCTTGTAAATTTGCTAAGGATATATGGTTCGGTGCAGATTGGCACACAGTAGTTCATCCATCCATGTTTCGTCCGATCATTGATATACGAAAAGCGACCTTGTTGATTCGCATTTGACGATTCCTGAAGTAAAATACACGAATATCGGAAGGAACAATTGTAATTAAATCGTACTTACCAAAAATAATTACAAGGAACAACCTATAAATCTACTGCAGAGAAAAGGACATAATCGTTTAACAGCTGTGAGTTTCTCTTATAGTTTTCAGCCTTCCAGAGTTTTCCTAATTTTATAAATGTCCTTTTTCAGTATTTTACATTGGACGGTTACAAAATTTCCTGTCCATTGATTTTCCTGTTTGAAACAGGAAACAGTAAACTTTTAACAAACTTTTTAGGGTAAATTAAACTTTTAACTTGTACCATCGACTTTCAGAATAGTTTAATAAGATCATTGATATATGAAAAGCGACCTTGTTGGTTTGCATTTGATGATCCCAGAAATAAAATACACAAGTAACAGAAGAAACAATCGTATAAATTCTCTAAAAAATTATATTTTTAGTCAGATATTATGTAAATTGGTGATGACAAATTCTAGTTATTAACTTTCATTTAGGAAGGAATCTACAGTTATCTACAAGTAGGTGTTATAAACAGTTTAAACACAATCTTATTAACATTTTTTCACCAATGGCAGAAAATTTGATTCACCAAAAGTCTAAACATTCAAACTTATAAATCTACTTCAAAGAAAAGGGCATAATCGTTAAACAGCAGAGAGTTTATTTTATAGTTTTCAGTGTCGTTCCAAAGTTTCCCTAATGTTATAAATAACTATTTCTAGTATTTTACATTGGATCGTTACAACATTTCTTCTCCATTTTGTTTACTGTTTGAAACAGAAAATAGTATTCTTTAAATTTCGGCTTTCAACTTACAGGATAACTTTTTTCATTTAGGAAACAAGAATCTGTATCTATTTTTAATAACTTAAGTTTAAGAAAAAATATGTTTAAAAATAACTCTTTTTTTCGGACATTAAGTTTATCTTCATTCTATGAAGAAGAAGAATCTAGTAAAGAAAATTTGAAATCCAAAATTATTATTTAATAGCGAAGATCCTTTTATTTTTAGGGATCAGTCTATATCAGGGTAGGTTAAGTTACGTTGCTGGGGTTTGGGATCATGTTTGATCTCTGACTCGGAGGCCTTGGGCCCATTACATTTACGTTAAAGCACTTGTTCTAAAGTTTTAAAGCGTCGGTATTCCAATGCCGGATCGTGACGGTGCTCTATAGTTTCTCCTTCCTTTCCGCATTCTTTGCAATAGTGGTCGTTGGAAATCTTCCATCTGAGCAAGTTTCCAGTGATGACACCTATAATTTGCGTACTAGGTTCTTTTTGTGCTCTAGTAACTGTTTTGTCTTTTTGCTATCTACCACTGGCCACAGTCTTCGAACTGCAGCTCAGTCCTCACAGTCTTGCCACGTCTCTTGCTACTTAGCCTTGACGGTAGTAATATTGTCTGCCTCTTGGTTGCCCACAACATTGCTATGGCCTTACACTCTGCACAGAGTATCACAATCCATTGCAGTTTTCGATCTCACTGATTGCAAGGCAATTCTTCTTAAAGCGCCCAAGCTGTCAGAGTAGCTATATCACGATATCTCTTATTGGTCTATCAGCGATTTCCCCTCGTATACAACTGGCCGCTTTCTTTATGGCTTAAACCTCTGTTTGTAGAACATTACAGCCATCCGATAGCCTTAAAGATCGTGGGATGTCTAGTTCCTCTGAGAAGATACCTGTGCTCCTTGAAGTCAATCTGTATCAACTTCTACAAATGTTTTAAGTCTTCTATTCGGATCATGTTGATTTTCGAAAGAGTATGTTTGGTGTAGAGTAATGATTCACCAAATAAAGGTGGTGTTAGAATCAACGAAGATGAAACATTGGTAAACTGCTGCATGTTAATCTGCGTCGGACCATAAATCTTATCAAAAGAATATACATTTATATGAGAGGTGGCAAGACCGTGAGGTTTATATGAGGCCGATATACTCAATTGCAATATATTTTTAATATGACAAAGCGGTTACTTTATTTATTGGTAGGCACTAATATTGATGGTCAAGCATAAGGTTGTCTGTTGAGGATGGTATATTGGGGAAATTTCCGTATTTGGATTGCTAAATATGTTATTGTTGATTAATGTACAAACGGCTGCTATAAATTTACGATTTTTCGTTAGACTTCCTGCGGGACTTTTGCAACTCATGCTTTCGACCACTTATATTAATACCCTCAGCAATACATCTAACTTCATTGCTTCACCTCTTTGTACACTTTTTATTGTCGTTAAATAGGTAGTACATTTAGAGGGCGTTTTGCCCTCTGCATTCAGAAGGTCCCTGGTAGATGCTTTTTTTCTTATTTTGTTATTTCCGGTCTTGCTTTTGGTAAATCAGTTTTAATGTTATATCATTTGGCTCTTCGCCTGATCTTTTCTGATGAACCTTTCACATATTTTGCTACTATGAGATACTAATAATCTCCATTTCGTATTTATCTGCCGATTACGTTATATCGATAAAAATGCCTTTGCAGTTCACGTTGCATCAATGTTGAATAAACTAACAGACCATAATAGATCTATTTGTCTAGCCGAGCGATATAAGCGGTATCGACGTACAACTCACCTTTTATCAATGAAGCAAATTTCTAAAATGATAAATCCTCGTTGTAAACTTATCGAATTTATCACGGTCTGTGCCCCGGTCATATCGGCGTGAAAAATCTTTATTCAAACAAATACAGGTTGAAAAGTTTATCGTTAACGTATACATTGACAGTTTGTTATATACGGTGCCGTCGAATACGATGTTTATTTACACATAGTACTAAATTCATACGAGCGCATTTCTGATCTAGACCGTTCAATGTTTTATTGACAATTTTACTGTTGATTACTGCATAATAAAAATTAGTTACTATTCTGGTTTAGACAGGTTGAAACTATCGGCTTTTGTTTATCAATAAATGCTAATTTCAACAGTAATACTACGAGTCCGGATGGATATTAAAAATTAAAACATCCAGTATTCCAGAACAACATTAAAATACGTAAAAATTACATTTCAGTTCGAGCTTTACTAGGTACAGGGTGTCCTATAGTTCGAGTCTTATCATTGGGATCTCGGACACTAGAAGAGATACAGGGATGGTAAAAAATTGAGGCGAAGTTGCACAACTTGATGCTGATCAAAATGCCACCTTGAAAGTATATAAATTACGAACCTTCTGAGGTTTTTTGGAAAAATCTGAATATTCGCGATTTCATTTTTATTTTTTATGACTTTAACAAAATAAATTTCACGCTCTCATTGTCAGTTTCTTTGTTTTACAATATGTAATATCATCAACTTTCTATTTTTAAATAATGAATGTTTTTGTCCCTGTATTTTTTATCAAGGATTATAAGAGCTTCTAGGATTCCCAAAACTATTGATTTATCGCACTTTTTCGAAAAATTTATTTTAAGGGCATTTTCCAAAAAACTTATGTGTTAGAAAGTGAAGGAGAATATATAATTGGTATTAATCAGAAAATCATTAATATCAACTTTTCGAAGTGTTTTGGTATATTGTCGTTACATATTAATCGGTTTAAAAGGTTCTACGTCTTCCGATGCCATCTCTCCATGTACCGTCTTGCCAGCTTCTTCTCGGTCTACCCGGTTTTCTTCTTCCTGCAGGTTTCCAGTTTATGATTTGATATGTGATTCTTATTTCTGCCATTCTTTGGACATGCCCGTACCATAGAGTTGTCTGTTTGTCTTTATCTCGTCCACTATTGTATGTTTAACTTCCATAATCTCTCTTATGCGTTCATTAGTTATTCGTTCGAGTCTTGATTTGCCTGCTGTTCTCCTCCAAAAATCCATTTCTATAGCTTCCAGCATTTGTTTTGTGGTTTTCTTAATTGGTCACACTTCATAGCTGTATGTGGTTATACTCTTGATGATGGTATTATATATTAATATTTTGTTCCTGTTGTTTATGCTTCTGTCCCACAGTATCCCATTTAATACCGTAATAGCACGTAATCAGGGCCATGTAAGTGAAATATTAAAAATGGTTCCAGCAAAAATTTCCCAATTATGACTGGTGATGGCGCTGATCGTCAAAATTTTTGTACAGGGATTTTGCTTACCGACATTACGACGTGAGCTACGACCGGACCAGGACCAATCAGAATGATCAGTCTTTCTTGGACATTTGCCGCGGAAGTGTGTGTTAATTTCTGTTGTGATAAGTGTGGTTGTGTTTGCAGTTTGATTTTTCGGTTTTGATATTATGTTAAAATTAATTTTGAAGTATTATTACCTGTTTTTATGTAATAGTACTTTTTTTAGTTCTATGATCTATGTTATGATTTGTTAATGTTTGTTTAACAATGTTATACCAAAGAGGTTATACTTAATATATCAATTTGCATAGCCCAACTTTTTTATCAATAAACTTAGATAAACGTAGATTTTCATATTATTTAATTCCTTTTGTTTCCGTTTGTAATTTTATTTTTAAGACATATTATGTGATTGTTTCACATAATATGTTTTAAAAATAAAATTGCAAATAGCGAATAAAAATAATTAAAATAAAAAAGTGTATTTTACAATTCCCCCGGCCCCGCACCCTTTTGGCTAACCTGTAAATGTCAGCTTTGTCGAGAGATGGCGTTACGAAAATGGAACCGATTTATTACAAGGAACTTGGGCTTCTTTTTCGTTAGTATATTCTGTGGTGGTAATAGTATTCCTTCCAAGTTGGTTTCGTTCTTTAATTGCTGACCAATAATTGCTGACACAATCCAACAGTCCATCATTTGTGATTTCCATACCCAAATATTTGCATTTTGTGCAGCACTTAATTTTCTTCCCTTCTTCTAGTATTAGGTCTTGTTGTTCTTTTCTTCCCTTCTTCTAGTATTAGGTCTTGTTGTTCTCCTCCGATATACGTGTTGTAGTTAACTAGTGTTATATTCTGCTGTTGTAACAGAAAAGATTCCGGCATCTACTGTATAATATTATAATCAAGTAATTAGATTGATATTATGTGGTAAACTAATGTTTTATTTTGCCTCCAAGGTGCGCAAGGGTGTTATTTAATTAATTTATTATTAGCAATTAGCAAAACATTTTTTTTTACTTTTCTTAACATTTTAATTAAAATACTAAGTTTAAATTGCACTAGAAAAATCTAACGAAAAAAGATTAGGGTTAAAGAAAAACAGAAGTCTTTCTCTTGAAAATGTATCTTTACATTTCCTTGACATCTACAGCAAATCTTACATTTTGAGAATAAGCGTTCCTGTTAGTATGTTTACTCTACTCTTGTCCTTAATTACAACATTTATTTCGACCTCAGACTTCTTTAATTATGGAGGTTTTCCTTAAGAAACCTCCCCGGGTTTTATACGTCGTTCGCTATTATCCTGCGGCTTTAAAAGGGAACTTGACGGTTGACATTTTTCAGAGCCGTAACGCATTTTTTATTAAAGGACAAAAAAATAGAGTCGACTTCCATTCGTCATTGTGGAATTTCTGTTTTATTTTGAACTTCTAGACTGACCTTTGATAAATACATGTCCTTAACATTTCTAGTTGACAAGGGAGAGAAATAGAAAAAATATATTTTACAACAGGCTTTAAAAAAGTAGGTTAATATCTTTTGAATGTCATAAAAAAATAAATTGAATTTTTTCACATTATTCTTACTAAATATTTTTGTATTTTCGGAATAAGAGTCTAAAGCTCCTTCTACACATGAAATTTTACCTGTCAGTTAAAACGGAAGACCGTTGTTGTAAATGTGGACGGTTTATGGTTATAAGTCAGTTTAAGTAAAGTTTTTCTTTCATCTACAATGTTTTACTTGTTACGTTTTGACCTATCTTGTATCTTTGCATCTATATTTTTCTGACCGTTTAATATTTCAGTTTACCTACATATTACTTGTTTTGTTTCAAAACGATTTAATTTTTTTGAGAATAGGAGGCTAAGAAGCCTTGGACGTGCGTTTTGCCCGAAAATAATCGACATCGAACATTATTATTATGAAAGTTGAATGGCAGTTTGTTAGCCTTGTGCGAAATTAAAAAAAATATAAAAATAAACAGACATTCCGAGAAGCGATTTACGAGTGACGTAGCACTTTATTCTCTGAAAGGATTCGTGCTTCGGTATACAAAGAGAAAAAGAAGATTAACAATAGGATTTTTGCAGCTATAATGTCTTACGTTTCTACCAGCCAAAAGTTCGAGCTAAATTACAGAAATATGCTGCAAAAATGTTTTAAAAAGCCAGTTATTTGAAAAACTTTTTAAGTATTATTTATATTAAAAATATTTCACTAAATGTATTTAATTATCAAAAAATGATGGATTATTTTTGAGTCTTTAGTCGATTTATATATTTTTATTTGGTATTTAGCTTTTGTTTTTTATTTTATTTATTTTTATTAAATTTTAATCTAATGACTATACCTAAAATATGGACTTTGGAGATTTTTTTGTAATAATAATGTATTTTATCTGATAGAATGCAATTCCTGCAATACTATTAGTAAACATTTTGATAACAAAACATTAATTAGTACTTGAAATGATCCATTTAAAAAATTATAATATCGATTACTTATTTTTAAGTATCTATTATAATCATAACTATTTTATGTAATCAAATAATTAATCTTATTATATCTATAATTTTTTTTTGTTTTATCGCAATTATTAAAAAAAATAGGTGTGGTATCTACCTATCTCATGGACAATTTATCCAATATAAAATACATTTTTGCACTTACAACATAATATACACTGTATATGCCAAATTTTAATTATTTACATTTATTAAACTTATTTCTGGCTTATTTTTCTCGCAAACAATATTACACTAAAATAGTATTACACATTACGTATTTATTACACCAATTCCATAATTCTTAAGCCAGAAAAAAACTCACAAGTTGCACTTGAAAATGACTGTAGATTATACGAAAATTTACTATACAGGGTGTCCCAGAAATAAGTGTAGATATTTTAAGGGGTGGTAGATCTGGTAAAAAGAAACATCAGTAAACATTAACAAAAATCATTATATATTAAGAGTGGTTACCCATCTATCTATTTTATTTGGAATATTTTTTATCTACTTTTTAAAGTAGTTTGGTGATATTTTTTAGTTATTTTTTATACAAGACGATAAAATTATATTTTATCGTTGACCGAAAAGATTAATTCACGAGCGATGAAATCGCGAGTGAATTAATTTCGGGAGACGATAATGCAATTTTATCATCGTGTATAAAACAATATTTTTTCCATAGCGAGTTACGTTTTAAAAAATATTCAGAAATTATTATCAACGAATTTATTACGAGTAGAAATAATATTGTACTGGGTTGGCGTTGGTTTCTATATAATTTGACAAATAAATAAAACTGTCTCTTTAGTTGTCAGTTTTGAGTCAATATTTTTTAATGCTCTTTTGTGTCGATTGCTGATCGAAATGGAGCCAAAAATGGCTGGAAACGAAAGAAGTAAATTACCAACAGATATTCAGGCTGAGGCGACAAATGCCATATCCAAACTACTTCCATTTAAATCACGAATAACTTACGAAAAGGAATACAAACATTTTCAAAAATGGAAGCAATTAAAAAACGTGCGAGAAGAAATAAAGTTTTTAACCTATCCTCGCTGTTAAAGTATCATTTAATCTACCCTTCGGTTAAAGTACTATTTTATCTACTATTTTTAATAGATATAAGGCAATTTTAACAGTTGCTATGGAAAAAAATACATTTTGTGTTTTGTATCAACAATATTTTTATAATATATCCCATTCTTATACTATTTTCAGCTATTGCAGGCTTTTTCTCTATAAACTGTCAACCATTTTCAAATTCTCTATTTGAATTATTACTTACTCCTTCATACCGTTACTTGAACATATCTAGTTATACTGTTACTTTTTTTATTAGTATATCCTGGTGAGCGAATATACAAACGAAAGAATTCTGTAATAATCCACCATGTCTGTTCAATAACGAGAGTTAATACCGAGAAAAATGGATTGGGTTTTATAAATTCTGATTGAACAGAATCGAGTGGCCTTTGTTTTCTTTGGTTTGCTTTTTATCCCTGAATCTTTCTCATGTTACATTAATTTTATTTCACTTTTTAGGGATTTGTAAAGGTAAAATTGAATAATTTCATGGTTTTTATTTGGTATATTTTGTTACGTTTATAGATTGATGTTTCATATTTGTTTTTATTTTTCAGTATATTTGAGGCGCCAATTTGCAAAAACCTACACAATATATTAATATATTAATAGTGGACCCTAAAATCTACATAAATATAGTTCCAATCTGCAGCAAAAGTCGCCTATTTCTAAGTAAAATTAACTACAAATTACGTTACTGCAGCAAAGTCCGTCTTATCCACTTATATTTACTTTTAATTGTCATTATTGTTGCAAATACCGCATTTTTTCATAGGCCTTTTACACCAATATAATATTACTACTGACGTCTTATCCATTTCAAATCCTTACCTAAATTTAATAAAATAGCATACCTAATAATTCCAAGTTAGGATGCAAATATCTTGCTGCAATATGCATCATATTACAACAAAATTTCGTCTCATTCGAATTATTTTTATGTTTTTTTCTCTTTAAAAGTTAAAAATACATATGAATTTTTAGTTCTAGAAAAACCAGATACAAAACTATGATTCCACTTAAGGGACAAGTTTTTTTGTAATATAACGCTTCAAACATTTGCTAAAACAGTTTTTGCATTATCTCGAAACAACGTTTTTGGGATGGCAACATTGGATTTTGCAACTTAACGCCTCATTTATACATTTACCGAAGACATTTACTTAACTAAATTAAAAATCTTTTACAGTACAAGTTGTTTGATTTTTGGGCTTAGTCGATAAAAAAATCATCTCTGCAAACTTATGTATCGTCCTTGACACAAAAAAAAACTTAGTCCAACTAGAGTCCACCAAAAGATTAATTAAAAAACATTTTGTAGACGTTATACACGTACAGAATTTTGAGAGATATTTAATGCCATATCTGCAGAATGTAAACTAAAAATAAACAAAATACGATCAGAAAGTTAAGAAAAATTTATAACTTCACTTTTTTACTGGAACACCCTGTATATTTAAAGTTTTTTAATTAAATATATCAAAAACGTTTGATAAAAATATAGACATACTATATTAGTATATAAGAATATATTTGAAAACGAAAGAAAAGATATTTAACAAAAAGAAGGTTTCTATTAGAAAATGTTAATCATGCCATCTAAAATTATGAACTTAGAGAACTTGTACCGATATCGATATATTTTGGAAGTTTTTGAATATTACTTAATAGTTTTCTACTTATTGGTTGGTTAGTAATTCTTATTTTGATTAAAAAATGTGGTTCTCTAATAAATTTCCTGACATATTTGACAACACTGTTTAATTAAAAAAAATAAACAGTGTAGACAGATTTTAAAATTTTTCGGATATTTAACTCTTTTCAATGTACAAAATATAACTATATTTTTTGAATTATTTTTCTTTGTCTTGCTCTACTTGCTTTATGCACTTGCAAAATTGATTTCGTGCATGAAATGGCACATTTGAGACGCATTACCCGAGGGAAACGGGTAAAAGTCCGCGGTAGCTGCTGGTACGTTTTATCAAAGTCTGAACATAAATCTCGCCGGGACCAAACTCTGGCAAAGACTTGTTTCCTGGATAATATTAATTTCCGCTGCCTGCCTCCAATAACGCCTCTTTTTTATCTAGCGCACACCAATTTTCCAAAGTTGTTTGTTGCATATTGACTTTCCGTGATGTATAGTGTAAACATTTTTGTTTAAACTTGGTTGTTGATACCGGAATCCGATTAAGGATCTCATTTTTTAAAATTTATGCTCGAATTGTGAATATGAATCTCTATGAACCGTATACCTACATCAGAGTGTATGAAAAGGTCTACCGTCTTAAATTTTCAATAAAACTACAGTCACCGGCTGGAAAAACGGACACCTTAAAATTTTGATGTATTTTAAAGTTTAATATATTAACTTTAAAATACATCGGACCGATTTTGATGATTTTTTAAGCAATTTCTAGCTAAATTATTTCATTCTTTAGTGTCTTTTTCTAAATTAAAAATGAAAATTTCCATCTGTCAATTATACGAGGAAAAACAAAATGTTGATATTTCGGTGACAGTTTGAAACACCCTGTGGAATGTGTTAATAAAGCAAGAAATTTAAAATTCATTTTATTATCTAGGTACGTCTTTTTTCGATAGTTTGTTTTTTGATTCATCTCAATAGCTTTATTTTTATTGGAAATATTCGCTTTTGAATAAGACAGTAACGATTTTAACGCAATTTTAGTATTGATTTTGGGTTCTCATCAACACACTTATAAAATAGTGTTTATTGTTTCTGTAATGTCACTGTCATTAAAAAGTCATATTATTATTGTTTATGGCCTTTACTCTAGTCGAGATGGTTTTAAGTACTGAAGTATCGTCTATTGTTGCTTTAATTGGGCATGGTAGAGATCAAATTTTGGAAACCATATCTGTTAGAACCAATAACCAACAGACAATTTTGAAGAAAGAGATGATTTTTCAAAGACAGTGACATTACATAAATTATAAACTCTATTTTATAGGCCCGTTGACTAGGACCAAAAGCAAAGGTATAGTTTTAATATAAAAAATACGAAAAAATGTTACTGTAAGTCTTCTTCAAAAGAGAATATCTGAAAAAAAAATATTGAGATGAATCAAAAAATGGTTTCATAAATTATATGTAGGTATATATAATTTATGAAACCACAGGTTTTCTATGGTAAAATTAAAAAAATAACAATAAAAACTTAAAAAAAAATCTTTAAAAGTTTAAAAATTAAAAAAAAATTAATCAATTAAAAAAAAATAAAAAAAAGAGTTTTCTGTACTGTTTTCAGATTAAATAGAAAAAAAAAATATTCTGGTAGTCTTCAGATCGATTATTGTCTCTTATCTTCAGGGAATTAGTAGGTACCGTCACAGAATAGAGAGATAGCGCTCATATTACAGTTTTAATACTTATAATTTTAAAAAAATACAAGGGAAGAAACTTTTAAACTAAAAAAAGGACTTTAAATACAGGGTGGTCCGAACTGTATTCCGGAAACTTCAGCAACATATTCTGTAGATAAAAATTAGTAAAAAATGTCGTATTAATGTATGTTCTAAAATGCTTAGTTTCGAAAATACAGGGTGTAGAAAAATATCATTTCATTTTTATTTCGATTTTTTCCAAATAATTTCTGAAGTAACGTCAATACTTGGATGAAAATTGGTGTCTGGGAGTTTTTGAGTAATTTAAAAAAATAAAAAGTTTCCAAATTTATCATTTCACTCATAAAACTATCTACTCAACATGTTTATTTTTTGTCAAAAATGACATGTATTGACTATTTCTATTCTAAATATCTTGAGAACGGTTGCTCGTAGCAATTTTTACCAAGATACATTTTTTACGTAAAAAATCTCGGAAATGTATATTTTTTCACTCAGTAGTTTTATACAGGTACGGACGAAAAGATATTACTCTTCAAAACAGTTAAACAAATGTAGGTGGCGCCCCTACAAATAGGAGTCATATTGACATCAAAATCAAATTTCTCATGTCAAAAAACTCCCAGTACATCAATTTTCATCTAAATATTGACGTTACTTCAGAAAATATTTGGAAAAAATCGAAATAAAAATGAAACTTCCACACCCTGTATCTCAGAAACTAAGCATTTTAGGACATACATTTATACGAAGTTTTTTACTTATTTTTATTTGCAGAATATGCTGTCGAAGTTTCCGGAATACAGTTCGGACCACCCTGTATACAACATTAACATTAATTTTGTACCTGTTTTTTATACATTTTTATTGTACAGATTTTATACATTTTCTACTTAATATTGTACATTTTCTACATTCGTTACTCAATTCTGTTCCTAATATTAATCGAAAATCTTGCCTGTTGATATACAGGGTTGTTCACCACATACGACACGGAGTATTGTAGCTAAACGGTTAGATTTCTACAAATTGTAAGTTTTGGGTTCGTTGAAGGACTGTTAGAGCTACAATTTCAAAATATTTTTACAAGATACAGCGTGTCCCAAATAAATAAAAAATATCAAAGTTGTATTTTTTTAAATGGAACACCCTGTATATTAATGCATTTTTAGTTTCTACGATTAAAATAAAGGTAAATTTGATTAAGGTTTATTACACTTAAACCTTACCGTTTTTGAAATATTTTCAATTTTGCGAAATTGCATTATAAATTTTAAGGCTTCATTTCTCCGAGGATATCAAAGTTTTTAATACTAAATAGTTATTGAAGTTTATTTATTGATAAGTTATTGTGTTGCAATAATAAAAATTATACTACCTTATACAGAGTGTCTAAAAATTTATTTTAAATAATTACTAGCTTTAAACGGCAATAACTTATTTAATATAAATAGAACACCCTATATATTTTATGAGAATCAAATGCACAATTTAATTGTCTATCAAATTGTATTACACCACTTCTTACCTATTCCTTCAAGTTTTCGAAGAAAATGCATTTTCTTATAATTTAAACCTCATTTATCAATATACCCATGGAATATTGACATTTTAGATTGTTTTTAAAACAACAAATGTACAAAATGTACAGGCTAGTAATATTACCGTTTTTAGTGAAACGATAATATTACTAACCCATTTGTATGCAAAAAGAAAATTATTATTATTTAAATCTTTATAAAAGAGTATACCATTAATTAAATATACCACCAGTATTTCCGCCCAAATACTAATTAACTACATACTTAATTGTGTTCGTTAATAAATTATTCTAAATAAATGTGGATTTGATTCAGAAATCAATATAATAATAAGTTATGAAAATGAACGTCTCTGTTGTTATAAATAAGCATTTGTCAAAAAATTAAATATCATTTTTAAGGTGTTAATTTTTACCACACTGTTTAATACACATACATAATTCAGTTTTTTAGTATTTGGAGCAATTATTATTAATCAACGCAAACAGTCAATTAATGTAGTTTGAATACTGGAATCATATTAATTGGTCCTCTTTAACAAATATTTAAACAGTTTTTTTTTATTTTTTAATAAAATAAACGAACTATATCGACAATATTAGTATCTGTACTCTTTAAAAATTTGGTACATCTTTAAAAATAATCTAAAATGTCAGTATTCCATGGGTATATTGATAAATGAGTTCTACATTACAAGAAAATGAATTTTCTACGGAAACTTGAAGAGATAGGTAAAAAATGGTATAATACAATTTGATAGACATTTAAATTGTGCATCTGATTCTCATAAAATATACAGGGTGTTCCGTTTAAATTAAACAAGTTATTGCCGTTTAAAGCTAGTAATTATTTAAAATAAATTTTTAGACACTCTGTATAAGGTAGTAAAGTTTTTATTATTGCAACACAATAACTGATCAATAAGTAAACATCAGTAAATATTTAGTATTAAAAACTTTGATACCCTCGGAGAAATGAAGCCTTAAAATTTATACTGCAATTTCACAAAATTGAAAATATTTTAAAAACGGTAAGGTTTAAGTGTAATAAACCTTAATCAAATTTACCTTTATTTTAATCGTAGAAACTAAAAATATAATAATATATAGGGTGTTCCACTTAAAAAAATACAACTTTGATATTTTTTATTTATTTAGGACACTCCGTATCTTGTAAAAATATTTTTAGATTGTAGCTCTAATAGTCCTTCAACGAACCCAAAACTTACAATTTGTAAAAATCTAGTCGTTTAGCTACAATACTCCGTGTCGTATGTGGTGAACAACCCTGTATTAAGCATACCCTGTATAGTGACAAAACAATACAAACCGACATTAATCGGCTATCTATTTCTGCGGTCGTGTTGTTTCCTCATCCACATAATTTCCTACTAACACTCAATCCACCTTCCTAACTCTGCCCGCTTTAATCTATAACAGCGGTGTCTCTGTTCGAGAGCAATACCGAATACCGGCGGTATAATTGACATTTCCTATCCCGACCAACAAGCCACACTTCTGTCTGCGCTTCCAGAGGATTCGCTTCGACTCCAGATACCTGAATAATTCAATTTAGTGCCTTTGAGACCGTTCGTTGTATGTTTGGTTGCGCGCTATTGAATAATGCGCACTGCGTTCGATTGTAGGCAAGAAGAACGATAGATTATAAATCTGACGTAACATTTTGGTACTATAATACGTTGTTTTGTACTAAGAGAAAACTTCAATTAAGGGCCCATGTCTTATTCCTATTCGTATTCTTGCTCTAGGTTTTCTTTAGAACACTATTCCAAACCGTTGAACGACGAGTAATTCACTTGATTTAGTTAATTTTAAAGCATTGTTAATGTAGTCATAATTTTTTGTCACTCAGATACGCAACGGATAACGTCGTATAAATTTGCTACCTGCAATGTATGTAGAAAATTCGCTCGGCTCTATATCGATTATGTCATATTAAAATCGGATTTCAATTTATTTCATTCTAGAATCGCTTGCTTTCGTCGCTCGTTACTTCGGGCGAATTTTTGCTCGAGTTATCCCATTACTACCGAGAATGACTAGCGAAATTGAACTCGGGTCTAAATAAAAACAGGTTCTGTAAATTTTAGTTTCTTCCACTGTAATGAATAAATGCAAGGACCAAGAAAAAGCGGCTCTTAGTCTTTGTTATTCAGACTAATAGTAGTCTTGGTCTTGGTCTTGCTTTTTCGGCAAGACTAAGGCCAAGACCAGTTTCGTTCATCACTAGATCGGATATCCCGAGTTCGGATTCCGCGAAAGCAAAATAAGCCCCGTCTAGATTAGCCTTAACAGTAAAAAGGAGACGTTACCTTTATTTTACGATTTTTTTGACTATTCTTTGTTAAGACGAACTTTAAAGTATTGTTAGCTTTGGAAATAGTTTCGCTGTTTACCAATATGGTACATTTTCTCGAAGATAGAAATGAAAATGGGAATGTCGAAGAAGAATGTCTATGAAGATGTTGATAAACTAACTTTATTAATTATTTTTTTTATTAACCCTATATAGCATACATTTCGTCTGTTCAATTAAATATTAAACTTTGTAGAATCTGTGGTAGGTTCTTAAATTTAATTAGTTACTATTTCAGCTCACATATGTTTCGCCTCGTTCCGCCTTTCTCAAGAGTTTAATTTAAACCGAGATTTAAACTAAATATTTCATCACTCTGAAATCCAAATTATTTTCATAAAGCGGTTCCTTAATGCTACTTAAAATATCATAAAAACTATGATTGGTATATAAAGATATTTTTTATATAAGACTTCTTCTTGATAAAGATAATTGAAACATATTATCTCCCTCTTCAATTTATTATAATATATATTAATTGATATACGGTTGGTGCATCGTCGTCGTTGGAAACATAGGAAATCCCATGCAAATTTTGAACTATCAAAATATCGGCTCCCCTATTAATTTTTCAACGAAGTAGTATAGATTTTTTAAAGGTTTATGTATGGTAAATACACATGCCAAATTTGAACAATATTGGACAAGCCGATTTTGAATAATTAAATTATTATTATTTAATTAAATTAAAATTATTATTTTATTATTATTATCGGATCTCATAATCTTCTCTTTCTCAGCCTGGTTCCATCCAGTTTTTGGTTGGACCTCGGACCACACTTCTGGTAGTTTCCCTTGGTCTCCATAGTATGACTTTTTGAGACTATTGGTATCTGTGTGGATTCAGTCGTGCCACATGTCCGATCCATTGTCACCTCGGACCTGCCACTCTTTTAACATCTGTTACTTTTATTTTTTCACGTATGTGGGTGTTCCGTATTTTTGAAATACTTATATTAAAACCTTTGATTAAAATAGCATTATATGTCACTTTTTCAAACATATTTTTCAAATCCTTCAATTAGTGCTTAAAAATATGCGCTCATAGTGCACAACCTGTTTTTTTTCTCTCAGGGTGACTCTTAACATAATTCTCTTCATTACATCATAATATGAATAATTAATAATAATGACATACCCGTAGCCAGTCCATTTCGGATTCTATTAACCAACTTTAATAAAGTTTCATGTTTCACATAAATGTGACATTTCAAAATACTCTTCCGATATTTTTTGTTCGCTGTATGTCCCTATAAACGAAAACCGTTTGTCCCATTTTCTGATTAAATTGCAACAGGACACACTTAATTATTGCGAAACAAACATTATCCAGTGGAGACTCGTACAGAGCGATATTATGCTCTATTCGAGCTTTTTGTCCCTCTCGCCAATTCCGATAGATCAAAAAGCTTTTTGTTAGCGTTGTTTGATGGCCTTAATGCTTTCGGGTTGGATGCCTTCACGTTCGGGCATCCAAATAATAGAAAAAAGCCCGGCCGGATTTTTTCAAAACGGTTTTGTCGTTAATAGTAATTTTTTGGACCGGTATCAATTTTGGGTTTTCGTTGTCGATGGGGTAGGTGCGTTATTTAAAAGCTTTTTGGTATGTAAATAGTACTGAAAGGAAATGGATAGTATGTAAATAAAACTAAATGGGTATTTAGGGATCCATGGAATTAGTTTTGGGAAGCTTTTTGGTTTTCCTCAGATTTTAGGATAAAATAATTATATAATATTGTTATAAAAGAATCGTAGCATCCCATTGAATTTTTTGAGAAAATCGGCATTTTTGGAAAATTTCAAACATCGTTATCTACTACTACAAACATCGTGACAACTAAGAAAGTCATTATTATATATTTTTGAAAAGAGATAAAAATAGGCGTGAATCAGAAAAGTACGTAATGGGTACAAGAATACAGTGCTTACATTTTCATCATATATAAATTAGGGAAATTTAAAATGAAATTAACATTTTCACTTATTACTTATGCTCCCATGCGGCAACTTTCCTGCCATTCTAATTATTTTATTGAAAACGTATTAAAATATAATGTAGGGTGCACTCATTAATTTGTTGGTTTTGTTTTTGGGTATCGATCAATACCATTAGTTTCTAGTAAAGATCTTTTTACAGTGCCATGCTCTATACAGAGCGTCGGCTACCTTTTGCATGTACTTGCGATGTGTGTCATCAGTGTTTCACAAGTACACGGGACCTACAGTTTATCACCGAATCCGAACGGCACTATTTGAGAGGCTGTAAAAGGCAAATATACTCAAGGTGGTTTGCCATTGCCTTCCTTGAGGTGGCATGGCGGCTCGCTGGTCGATCTATTTAGATAAATCAATATTTTTATTTAAATAAATAAAGCGACCGTACTGGCTGAGGATCGAACCCAGTACCATCCCATCTCTCGCACCGCAGATCGCCACACTATACTGCTTGCGATACGGCCGGCCACCTAGTAAAGATAGAAAAGTTAATAATAATTATTTAATAACAAAAATACCAGATACGAAACTGAAACACTTAAGTCAAATTCTGACACAACATCCTTCTACAGTATGTCCCCGGATTGTCTTTACAAGAGGAAAAACTTTTTTATTATTGATATTTTGGGAAAAATGCATTCTTGCTTAAAATTTTTGCTTGTTCTAAAATGGTTAATCCCGTTTATACTTTTCCAAATTTCCATACTGTTTTAGAAAAATTTAAAAAAAGCACGAAAATTGGGTGATCTTTTTTCCTAGAAGTCCTAAAAATTAAAATGCGTTTCTATGGTAATATGTGGTAATATAATTTCGATTTCATTTTTTGATAGATTGTTAGTGATAGAATTTTAATTAACGTCATAAGTATTTTTTGCTGTTTTAAAATGTTAAAGAAGGATAACATTTATTTAGTTCAATGCTACGGAAAGGGTGATAACAGTTATTGGAAAATGTGATTGAATATCATATTAAATATGATACTCAGCAACAGCAAAAATATGACGTTAATCAAAATTAATAATAACGATCGATCAAAGAATGAAATCGAAATTATATTACCATAGAAACGCGTTTTAATTTTTACGACTTTTTCATGCTTTTTTTAATTTTCTCTAAAACGGTATGGAATTTGGAAAAGTATAAACAGGATTAACCATTTTAGAACAAGCAAACATTTTAATGAGGAATGCATTTTCTTCAAAATGTCAATAATAAAAAAGTTTTTCGTTTTGTAAAGACAATCCGAGGACATACTGTAGATTTCCGACCTTTGAAGAAAACCAATTGTAGAATAGATAATATATAACATAAAATAAGCTAAGAAAAGAAGCCCAAGAAATCCGTAAAATTTCAAATCAAATTCGAATGTGTCAAATGAAACGTCAAAGAATGGTCCAAAATGGTAGGTCATTATATCGATTCCATCCTTCACGCAAGAATAAATGGATATCATTATACTCCTTCCTGAATATTTTTAATCGAAGTGCTGAAATTATTTATAATGTAACCTAATTATTATTATAGTCTGATATAAAACGAGTTAAGGAAAGTAAAAATGCAGCTGTGTAAGTTTCTTAATTACCTATATCTATTTTTAATCAAACTCAATTTTTCAGTAAACTTAATAGCTCCCTGATGAATTATTGCGGCTAGAAAATGGAAACGTCGGGCATCGTCTGGTTATTTATCCACACGACATGCGACCAACTAAACTAGGCGTTTATTCATTAAAATCGTTGCATTACGGACGCAGACTGACGGATATATTCATGCCAACAATACGGTACAAAATAGCGCACATAGTTTGGCTTTATCGCTGACATAACTTATTTTATGAGGAACTGTTTCTGATTTATCGCGTTTAACGATGAAATTTCGATTTTAAAAGTTTATGGTCTGTGACAAAAACCGACAAAGTGGCAGGAATAATGGCGTAAATATAGAGACAATAAGGAAATTATTAGATAGATCTTTTTGGCATGGGTTCAATGTTCGTTGAATTTGAACATACACTTGTTTCTGAAGATGCTTCACATGAAAGTGTCATATATGAAGCTTGGGATTACTGGATAATTTATAGATCAGAGCCTTTGACATAAAAAACAAAGATCTAAACAGGTCAAAGTGACCTCTAGCCTAACGAAGACATTATACATCTGCATCTAGTGGTTAAGCTGGTCTAGCCCACAAATGCTTTTTACCATCTATATCGAAAAAATATTCCAGCTGGCCCTTGAAAATTGATCCAGGGATATCTTCAAGAACTATTAAATAAGATAAATGGTGTTGGACCACAGTACTGGCTGTATTAATGCCTCAAAAACAAAGACCATGGTGTTTAGGAGGCAAGTCCAAAATGTTAACCTCACTGTAAGAGACGAGATCATTGGAAAAGTGGATAGGTTTAAGTGGATCGGCTCTGTTGTCGATAAAAAATTTGACTGTACCAAGGAAATTAAAATTCGAATCGACATGGCCAAAACAACGTTACAAGGGCCTCAGGACATCCGCTTTCAACAACGCTTACCATTAGATCTCCGACTAAGAGTGATTATGTGCTATACATATGGTCCGTCTTGGTGTATGGTGCGGAAACATGGTCAATCAAATTAAAGTTACAAAATAACATTGAAGCGTTTGAGATGTGGACCCTCCGCAGACCATTTAAGATCTCGTATATCGATCACATTTCAAACGAAAAAGGTCTTCGGAAAGCTGGTGTCGAAAGACAACTGCTCAAGAGTCCATTTCACTAGTCCCAAAAAGTAACAAAATAAAATGCGTTCGGCATTTAACGTTTTATGTAAAACAGGCTAGGTAGTTTTACACAAATGAAAAAGGAAATTAAAGATAAAGGATTATACTATATCCGTATTGTACCACATTTTTAGACTTCTTTATTTTTAAGATTTTGATGGTCAAACATCAACAAAAACTCCTTATGTTTGGACTAAATTTTCTCGAAAATAAAGACATAATTTAAAATTCTGTTACAATACGGAACTAGATTGAAGCTTTGTGATTACAGTGGTATATAATTTATATGGTTTTGTAACAAATTGCTCGCTATTTTATGGCAAATGCTGAAGCTCTGCAAACCTTAATCAAGCCTTAATCACAGCACGTGTGTTTGGAATTTTGGGTGTGGCTTAACACGACAGGTTCTGGCTAAGCCTTATGCAGATTTCTGAAATATAATATATATATTTCCTTCGGCCACACACCCATTTTACCCGACCCCTGAGAGCGACCCGAAAGTACAGCGTAATAGGCTCTTAATTCCGGGTGCGTCTCAAAAATGGCTCACCCCCTATAACTTTTTTATTTTTTCAGATAAAAAAACGAGATTTGGTATGTTAGTATATGACATAAATTAGGATTGATTGGCGTATTCAATTGTTTTTCCTCACTTCCTGTTTCACCAGAAATGACCAAATTACAACTTTTAATTTTTAAATGGCACCCTCGGTATTTTTTTACTTTATTCTTTAGAAAATGACATTCTGAATAAAATGACATATCATATGTCAACTTTTGACATACTCGCTTAATAAAAAATCGTATTTTAAAATCCAATATAGAGTGCCATGGCTATTGGCTATGTTAAAATCACTAATTCTTAATCAAGGACCCTTGGAAAAATAGATTTGATTGTCTAATGTTTTTGGTGTCTTGTCCTTACCAGTTAGAAAATGCCCAAATCGTATTTTTAATCATATCTCAATTTTTTCAAATGGAACGAGGGTGGCTCATGAGCATATTCGGGAAAAGCATTTTTTTACGAAAAATTTGATACCACACACTTGGTATCTCGAGTCAAATTTTCGTTACGAACCGCAAGTTATAATTTCAAATAAACCATATGCAAAAATGTCAAAAGTTGACATATGATATGTTATTCTATTCAGAGTGTCATTTTCTATCGAATAAAGTAAGAAAATACCGAGGGGTGCCATTTAGAAATCAAAAGTTATAGTTATTTCCGGTGAAACAGGAAGTGACCGAAAACAATTGAATACGTCAATCAATCCTAATTTATGTCATATATTAACATACCAAATCTCGTTTTCTTAAAAACTAAACTAAAAAAAATAAAAAAGTTATAGGGGTGAGCCACTTTTGAGACGCACCCGGTGTAATAAGGACACGGAAAGTGTCATATTTGGCGCACATTTTGAGAACTCGCTATGCCATTCCGAAACTACTGCTGCAGGGCAAAATGGAGGGTCGAACAGGGCCAGGAAGAAAACAGGAATCATGGCTCAGGCAGATCGGGGATTGCACCGGGACGCGGTAACCATATTCCGTCGGGTAGAGGGAACAAAACCTTAAAAAATTAATTGAAGAGAGTGTACAAATGATCCTCAACATGTAAGATTGCATATTGTATCAGAAGAAGAAGAACTGAAACCCACAAATAAGTGAAATTATTGAAATACTTTTATAAAGTTCAGAGTCGCTTAGTTATTACGAGTCTATGACTATTTCCCCCCGTCGCAAATTTTTGAAAACGGTTTGGTGGAGCCATTAATTTCATCAAATAATTTGAGACAAAACAACTTCGATTTACCCCCTATCGAAAATTCTTTGTCAGTGGTTTACACTTCCGCACAAAATAAATCGATTACCCCACTCCGGTCTACCGTAAAATATTCCAGCGTTAACGCTCGAGTATATGTATTTTTTTCTTTCGTTTAAAAACACTTTAAAGTGCACTTTACTGTAAATCCACGGTGATCCCCCCAGTAAATCCAAAAGTTTCAGGCAGGCTGCATCGGTCGATCTTTTAAAACTCATTCCTGATAGAAGCCACCGTCGACTTCGTTGCTTTCAGATGCTTATCGTAGATTTGCATCATAATCGCGATTTGTCAGAGTGGATTTACTGCCGTTTGTCGTCGGCCATATTGCAAATAAATATCAAAATCACTCATGTTCTTTATGCGGTAAAGATTCGATAATGTGAATACGGAAAACATGTTTGTAAATTTTATTTATTGTCAAATTTATTTCATAGAGAAAGGTAATGTAAAAACGTACCGCATGCTCGAAAAAAAAACGGCGCCCAGTTGGCTTGGAAATGAAGATCGATGACAATCCCCATATAATTTTACATTCATCGATTTACATTCCCCATGTTTATACAGAGTGAGTCTTAAATAAGTACAAATATTTTCAGGGCTGATAGATCTCGATAAAAAAATTATTTTTCTCCGTATTCAAATAAGTCCAAAATACCCGAGTTATTTTACTTTGAAAATAAAAAAAAATATTTTTTCCTTAAATTTTGTGAACCACTGGATCTTTTCTGTTTTTTTTTCTTGTAAATTTAATCTGCTACCTATGTTGCCATATTATCAAGAAAAAACTGAAACTAAAAAAAGCTAAAAACTAAAAATATCTTAATTTTTTTTTCAAAAATTCCAAATTTTCATATTTTTTGCGAAAAAGCTCATAATCGTGTTTCTGGGGTCTCACTCTGTGTATTAAATATGACAGCTACTAATTTTAATTTATATTTGTTGACGCCAAAGTCAAATTTCACATATAACAATTAATAATAAAAAATCACGATTATGAACTAATCTTATTATTATATTAGTAAATCGGGTGCAACCCTATAACTTTTTTTATTTTTTCAGATAAAAAAAACGAGAGTTCGTATGTTAGTATATGACATAAATTAGGATTGATTAACGTATTTAATTGTTTTTGGCCACTTCCTGTTTCACCGAAAATGACTACAACTTTTGATTTCTAAATGACACCCTCGGTATTTTTTTTACTTTATTCAATAGAAAATGGCACTCTGAATAGAATGACATATCATATGGGTATGTCAACTTTTGACATTTCCGCATATGGTTTATTTGAAATTATAACTTACGGTTCGTAAAGAAAATTTGAGTCGAAATACCAACTGTGTGGTATCAAATTATTCATAAAAAAATGTTTTTTTTCCGTAAAAAATTAAAAATACATTACACTATATATCCAATCTATTTTTCCAAGGCTTCTTGATTAAGAATTGGTGTTTTAACATATCCATGGCACTCTAGATTGAAATTTAAATATAATTTTTAATTAAGTTGGAATGTCAAAAGTTGACATATGATATGTCATCAATGTCACTTTCTATATATAAAAATCAAAAGTCATTTCCGCTGAAATAGGAAGTGACCAATAACACTTGAATACGTCAATAAATCCTGATTTATGTCATATATTAACGTACAGCTGGTTCCAATAAAATTGAATACGATTTAAAACATATTTTTATTATTTCGGGCAGTAATCTTCTATGATACCAGCAGTAATCTTTCTATGATACCAGTCCTCCATTTCTCTACTCATGTCATGCTGACATTCTGAAAAGTTTATTTGCCACTTTGTCAAAAGCAAATTTGTTTTATTCAATGTCACAATAACCTTAACATGCCAAAATACTTGACCTATAAATATACACTGCTCAAATATTCGAAAAAAATGTGTAAAGAGTCGTATTCATTTTTTTTGGAACCAGCTGTACCAAGTCTCGTTATTTTATCTGAAAAAATAAAAAAGTTATAGGGTGTGTGCCACTTTTGAGACGCACCCGGTATAAAGCCATTCTTAAAGATAAAATACACTGTATTCTCTGATAAGCATGTATTTAACAGTTAACAGTCAAGTTGTGCTAAATCTTCTTCTTAGAGTGTTAACATTTGATTTCTGCCAATATGGTTAGAGAAAAATGAAGGAAGAAATATTATGTATACCCTTAAATATAAAAATGTAATTATATGAATTAAGAAAAACTGTGTTCAATAATTGCTTACAGATCTTTAGTACGGATAAAGAAATCCACTACGCTACTGTCTGATCTGAACTTCCCAAATTAATTGACCGATTCGATCCTTCAGCTTGCAAAAACAAAAGCGCCCAAATCCGAAATCGGTAAACGCAAATCTTAATTACGGCAACAGCAAATACCGGAGTTTAATCCAATTCTGCTAGCCGACTGAGGAGGATAGCACCGAGGGTACGAAACGTACGGAAAATCCAATAGAAAATGCAGACTACCGTCAGAAATTCACTTTCCCAAGGAGCGAATTGATAATGGAGGGAAAATATCGTTGCATTTGAAGGATAGATAGTTGAATGAGAGAGAACCAGTTGGAATTTCGGGCTTTATTTCACATTGTAGTTTAATTAAATTAAATCTGAAAACTTCTAAAGTCTCGTCTACACCTAACCTTTTACCTGACAATTTGCCTGTCAATTAAAACAGTCTAATGTCTCAGCCCTGTATAGACAGATACGTTATATCTCTCAGTTAAAATGGTCACGTAAGATATATTAAAGACTAGCATACACTCTGGAAGTTTTGCCTTCGGTTTTAGATCAGTCATCAAATTGTGTTTACGATTTAAATTTTATCTCTAAACCTGCAAAGCTAATAGTGAAAATAGTATCGTTTGGCAATATATAAAAAAATAATTTTGTAAAATTACATTATTTTGTGCAACTAAGTCAAAATCGGTGCATTAAAAAAGGTTATTCGCATCCAAGTTTTTTTAGAATATTCGCGACATTGACATAACGAATTGAAATTGCACCAAAATAATATTTAATAAAGTAATATTTCATTTTGTGAGAAAAGGACTTGTAGTGATACTCCATATACCGTATGTATTAGAGACAGTGTGGTCTCTTTATAGATATACATTATTAATAAACTAATTTATTAAAAAATAGAGATCCGTTATCAAGCAGGGCGCGCGACGAAGTGAAGTCTTGACATCTCAAGACAGCATTCATCCTTGGACCTGCGCAGATCTTGACTACTGTTGGCGCGTTAAGCGAATTTTATGAATTATATAGGGTAGGTGCTAACACGGCCATTCTGCATTTGAGACGTGCTCGGCTCACTGTGTGCGGGACACAGTTTTAATTTTGTCGTCACCAAAACCAAATCCCACTACAAAGAATGTAGTATGTGTTCCGACCGGCTATAAAAATATAAGAGCTTCGAATGGATGCGACGAAAGATATATGGAACAGTTTCGAAAAAATCTTTTACAGGGACATGGTGTAGATGGCGCTAATTAATGTTGGAAACGAAAAACACGACATGTGGAAATATGTTTACAGACGGATAGTGGGAAAATGCCGGTTTCCTACAAGAATTTTAAAAGCATTTTTAATGTTTTTTTGGGCGTGAAAAATATGCCATCGGTTCTAAAATAAATCTCTTACTGTTATTTTAGATTTTTTCTGCTTCCCGACCTTGGGCTGAATCTCTTCTTGCAGGTGATTTGGGAGAGAAATATCTGTTTTCAAAATCTGTAGAATGTTGTTTTAAGTTTTGTGTCATAATGAAATTATGGAAACACGTTGATTTTTCGATTGCTCTTTTAGATTATTGTTTAACATTCTTGACATTCTTTACTTATATTGATTGTTATTTAGTGGCCTAATCTAAAAGCCAATATATTTGGTTAGATGTGAATATTTCAACAGAAACACCAATTTTTAAAAGCTTTTTGCAAATGATACGATTCAGGAAACTGGTCTCCGAAGTCGTATAGGTTTTCTATATCGTACCTACCGTCTGAAGTACAACTGAAGCACATCTACATATTCATACTTAACCATAATTTTAGAGTAGATTACCAAAATCACATCAGGCTTTAATTTGTTGATAAATACCATAAACTCATCTTCCGAACCATTATTTTTATTTGCTTGGACGACTACTACTGTCAGTTCAGTTTGTAGATCATTTTGTACTTCAAATCAACATTTGTGTAAACATTTCTGTCTACAAAACAAATTATACACCTCCAAAATCCATTTGTAGCATTTGCTGTACTTGCAGCTCTAAAAAAATCTTCTTCCTGAAAAATGATCCTCCTTATATTAAACCTGCCACTTTCTTAAACCGTACTGGTACAAATTGAGAACAATACAGACGTAGGTACTGTTTAGGCAACATCGTTGAAGAATGATTGATTGATCCATGTGGAATATAAGGAAATATTCTCTGGTTTGAGAAAATAATACATATCATCAATTGCATTCTCTCAAGTCAGACTAAATCACTGTATTAGAGCACAGCTACAAAGAATCTTAGTAAACATTATTTTAATACTTGTAAAAAGCATTATTTCTACAAGCACTCGTCTTACTTGAGATAGATCTTAGGTATTAATAGAGGTCTCATTAGGCTTACCAAATATACCACAGGGGATCTCGCCAATAAACCAGATATTGAAGAGGTACGATTTAGGCGATTTTATCCTATAGGTACATATTTTTAGCACAGTCTGTAAGACATCGATTTTTAGAAAAACAGTAACGTGTTGTGAAGGTTAAGTTTTGTCACTTTATTATTTTTGAAAAAAAAAAAATTTTTTAATTAATTGTTGCAGATTAATGAATTAGTAATTTTCTTTCTGTCAAAAGAAATAAATTAATTTCAGAATTTTCCATCACAAAACTGTTAACATTAATTTTCTTTTGTTCTAATTGCAGAATAGCTGAAGATGGTTGGAAGAATTAACAAAAGACTCATTAATTATACGTTCCTTCCTCTCTACAATAAAATCTTAAATTTCCCAGCTGAACAAATCTACATTAATATTTTTTTAAGCTGCAAACAGAACTGTTAATGGAACGAGCTAATAATTAAACAAATTGTTATTCAAATGGCTTTTGGTACTACAAAACATAACAGTATCTATTTAAACTTGTGCAAAGGATCACGATGGTGTATGAATATTTATTAGTGTGTAATTATTTATAACAATAATTAATAATTATTATTTATAAAGACTTTGCGACGGGAAGTTAAGAATTTAACCTGATTAATATGATGCAACTTAGTGAGTTGATTCTCAGTTAAAGTAGTCACATCAAATTATTAAAATCGTTGAAAAAAAAACAGAATTTGTCATATTTTCGACTATAAAAATAGTTGACTTCAATTTTAACGAAATGTTAATTTAGATGTAGAATTTTAAATGTCATCCTTTATATTTTTTTAAAATATTTACATTACATTGAGCTTGAATCCTCCTCCCCCTTCTCTGTTGAGGTTGGCGATTATGGCATAATATGAGCTTGAATGGAGGTACAAATGTTGTTGCTCAACAAATTTACTCAAATAATTGTTAATACTTATAATATGCATGAAATTATTGTTGTTATTAATAAATATCTAAATAAATAAAACAGTCGGTTAATATTACACTTAGTGCATAGTTTGCCAATTTTCTTGAAAATAAACAAATAATAAAATAATAAGATATATTATTATTATTCGCCCCTTTCGAGGGGTGTAACTTTCTCAAGAAACATTTTAGAGCATATGTTCATAGAAACTTTTTGTTTTATTTTTATCTGTAGAATCGCCCACGGAAGTTAGGTACACTATTTTTTGACACCCTGTATAGAAAATACTTGAACTGGAATATAGACAAAAATATAGAGAACAAATGGCAACTGTCAAACCTATTGGCCTTTCAGATCATTTGGTCAATCAGTTATCTCTACCATATAAGATTACCAAAAAACTCACTCCACTTCACTGATCGGTTGTACAAAGTCAGCTGGGTTATAGCTAGTTATTTTATAAAGTTAGTTGAAAAAGTTACACTGAAAATGACCGCTACTGGGAATTAATACCATAAAAATTACGTGTTTATTTACATAAAGCAGTAAAGCTTACTACAGTCGCCGTAAGTCCAAACATTCAATTGATTGTTACGAGCAGGCATTAGCTGTTAATCCGAAAGTTCTGTATATATACATATATCCAAATTATTTTCGAACTTTATAGTATTCTGAGCTGTAAAACCGGCATGGCTCGATCCATTTTACTATTAAAACTGTTAACCGTCGGGTTATTTCGGTAAATTAAATCGGATTACATGAATTCCGTCGTAATGAGAAATTATGACAAGTTCAAATGAGCCACCGGGCCGAAATTCTCGAATTAATATTATTTAGAATAGCTGCAAACGGTGCCTGCAGTTAACTAATTACCTCCTGTAATGTCTGGCGTGAATTATGCCCTTTAGGGATAATCTCCACCTAAAGAATATTTAATTTTCAAGTGCAGTTCGTTGAAAATTTCATGTTTTATCAGTTAAGCACGAAACATTTAAATATTACTTTTTGAAGTGAAACTTTTTTACTCGCCATGGGAGTAAAAATTCAAGACCGTGACACACCACGTCGTGTCAAGACACGACATGACCTTGACGCACGAGCTAGCGAGAAAAACCACTTTTTTCTAAGGATCGCACAATAAACTTGTGTACCAATATCCTCTGGTTGTGTGCTAGGAAGTAAATTTTCATGCATATTTTCATCAATAGGTTTGTAGCTTCTGCATATCTAGGTAAAGCATCTAGCTCATTGGCTAGCTCAAAATTAGAATTATTAGAGTTAAACAACTTGCATTTTCATTGGGAGACATTGTCATATTTATTTCAAACCAATATAATCAACGAGAAGGAAGTATATAATTTAACAAAATTACTGTAAACCACTATAAATACGAATTGTTGGTTAGGTTCAATTTTTTTTCTCTTCTTAAATAAATTTAAGCTTAATTATTAGTGTTGCACAAGACAAGAATTCTTGTCTTGAAAATCAATTTCTTGTCTTGTCTTGAAATTCAAGACAAGAAATTTTCCAAGTCTTGTCTTGCAGATTTCTTGAATGGCAAAGTCTTGTCTTGTCTTGCAAAACTCTTGAAATTTATTGTCTTGAAAAATTTTACATTCTAACAAAAAGGTAATAATATTTCTATATTTTATTTCATAGAAAGCGTCGGATACAAAATGTAATACGGAAAAATGAATAACAACGATGCTAATTTTGGCAAAAAAAATCTTAACGAACCGCAAACGAACTACGTCAACTCGCCCGTTTGACGAAACAGGAGCCATTACCAAATAAAAGCTGAATAAGAATAAGTAAGCTTAAGTTCATTTTTAGTTCTAGTTGTTAATTCTTGTTAGTTTATTATGTTCTATTTTGGTTACCCGTTTGTTACTTTTATTTTTATGGTATTTATGTTATTTTTTTTATTATGGAAGATTGGTTGGAAAGGTTTGGACACAGGGTGTACGGAAAGGTCATGCTAGAGTGTACTATTAGCGCTATTTGATTCTACTTTTTGTTGTGTGCTCCATGAACCCAGCATTAGTTTCAACTACCGTTTTTTTTTATAATACCATTATACCAATATAATTTTGTGTATAATACCAATTACCAATAATATACGATTTGTTGCCTCGACTTTATTTTATTTCATTCTCAACTCTAAAACCCTGGCTAGGATAGAAAAAAAAAATGAACACTGGTCAATATTAATCCCGGGTTTATAAAACATTTGCATAAGTCGTAATCATAATCACAGTCTTAATCATCGTCATAATCACAACTCAATTTTAATGTGCGTTTATAGAACATTTTCATAATCATAATTTTTATATCAAAGAAGTTGGGTAACATAATTAAAGGCTAAGTTCATAGTAGATGTCAACAGGTTTATAGGAAGTGGACAGTTTAACTTTTATGATTATGACTATGATTGTGATTACGACTATGTAAATGTTGTAAAAACCCGGCATAACTTGCGCAAAAACCTAATTATCACTTAAAAAATGTATCATTTCTAACTGTCAAGAAATCTTGCAAGACTCTTGAAATTTCTTGCATATTAAAGTCTTGTCTTGTCTTGAAATTCAATACAAGAAATTTTGAAAGTCTTGTCTTGAATTTCTTGCAAGAGTCTTGGTCTAGCAAGACTTTTTCAAGACTCTTGTGCAACACTATTAATTATCTTAAATAATTTAAAACATTATTAGGCATTTGCATAAAAGTATATATTTAGGGTGGTATTCCACAACATTTGCAGACTATTGAGAAAACAGAAAATATGCAGATTACAGAAAAAAATTGAAACTAGTATTTATATTAAAACAGCATTATGTGTCACTTTTTTAAACATGTCTTTCAAATCCTTCAATCTAATAGCTGTTTGTAAGAAGTTTCACTTCAAATATGCGCACATAGTGCACACACTGTTTTTTTTATTTAACTTTCAAAGCCATCCAAAATGATTGAAGTAGTTGGCTATTCTGATTTTGCTCATTGGTTGGCAATACATTAAAAAATACATTCAAAAAACTAAAAATTAAACAATATGATTAATTTTTTGACGATGATTAAATTCGTTTTCCATAATAATGTAATGCTAATCAAAACGAGATAGATGAAATGGATTTTATCTGAAGGTAATTGTTAAATAAGGCTAGTAAAAAATATAGGTTAGGTTACATGCTCGATTAAATTCTGATAATAAAACGCATATTAAGGTATCATAAACTAGTTTTATTTCAAAAATGTTTGTTAGAAGTTATCTAATATTACAATATAATACATTCGAAATTAGTAGTAAGAAGTTCTACATATTTTTATAATTTAAAAGGCAAAATGAACCTTTATATGGGCTGATCATATTATGATATTATATGAGAAGCTAATATAAAGGTATATTTTGCGTCATATTGTTCATTTTCGTTTGATATTTCCTGGTCAACAGTATTTTGAAATCATCCAACTATACAATATAAAAATATATTTCTGATATTTAACCGAGTATTTAACAACAAATATTGATTAAAAGTTACTTCGATGATTACGTTCAATTTATAATCTTTTTTCAATACGAGGACTAAAATAAGCCATGATTATTCTTTATCCGTGTTGAACGCTGTAGTTGTAATAAAACATACTAATTTTTACATTGAAAAAATCTTTAATACAAATCAAAATTTGAACATTTAAAAAAAGCAAAAGAAAAGTAAAAAAATTGACGTCAATGAATTGCCATACTTCGCTAAAATCGATAATTTATTTTAGCATAAGTGTCACTTATTAATCCTAAAATGATATAACTATTTCAATCATTGCTGACTATTTCAATCATTGTCGATCACTCCGAATTTTTTTTACTATATTGGTATCTATTATTTCAAAATACAAAATACCAACAAAATACATGTATTTAAAATTATTTGAAAAGTAATTTTTCTACACATAGTTAGTTATATTGACCATATTTGTAAAATAGTATATTTCTAATATATTCTTTTATGAATCGGTTTGAACGGCATTCTTAATCCCGTGTGTACCAGCAATAAATCTTCTGCGACATGAAGGCTTTCGGTTTTATAAATTATAGGCAACTATAAATAATAATTTCAAAGTGTTTCTGAATATTAATGTTTACAGGCGTCTGTAGATTCTTGATAAAAAGCTTAAACTCAATAATTTTAGTTTTTTATTATTATTCATTAAAATTACACTTTCCCTGTGATTTTTCACATTTAGATTACACAATTATGATTTTTTCTAATGTTTTTGGGTAGGGCAGGTTAAGAAAAAAGGAACCATTCATAACATCACTGTCAGGTTAGCCTGTCACAGATGTTTTTCTCCAAATTTGTAATCTGCCATACGGTGTGCTCACTGATGACATACACATGTATATGTAGTAAAAGAAAGGAAATGAACATTTTAAGGATGCATGGGACTTCACAGTGAAAAGAAAAAATATATTTTCTACAACAAGTGAATCTTCTATTCGGTGCTTCAGATTTAAAGTAATATTTAAAAGAAAATAGTTGTATAAACCACAAACGCTGTTTTATTTAATCTTACAAAATTCTATTAGAATCATCGTCCGACCTTGAGACATATTTCTCTTTACAAGCTACAGACAGACCTGAACTCTTTCCTGACCTTTTTAATTCAAATGACATCATATTTTTCGCTTTGTCCGTTACATAGTCAGAATTAAATTCGGCGTTATGGAACGCTATTATCATACATTAACATGCCGAGATGGGTCTCTATAGCGACAACATCGTTTGGTGTTTTGATTTTAAAACAGTCGGATACATACTTATGTAACTCGTTCAAGGTCTAAACTACAAAGAAAAAATCGTAAATATTTAGTACCTAAAAAATATACAATATACACTGACCGAAACCTTTTTTTCCTTAGAATTTTCATGTATTTTTATTTTAAAGTTCGCTTATAAACTAAGCACTATGTAGCTAAATTATTTGACTCTGTCTATTGCACAAGGAAAAACAAAATCTTGTTATTTAGCCGAAAGTTTGAAACATCCTGAATGATTTTAACAAAGTTTAAAAAGTACTTTATCATTAAATTGAATCTTTTTCTCAATAGTTTGTTTTTTGACTCATCTCAGTAGCTTTATCTTTATTAGAGATATTCAAATTTGAAGAAGACAGTAACACAACAGCAATTTTAGCATTAAAACCATACCTTTGCTTTTGGTCAACACACCTATGAAATAATGGTTATTGTTTTGTAATGTCATTGTCAATGGAAAGTCATATTATTATTATTGTTTGTTGGCCATTACTCTAGCAAAGATGATGGTTTTACAGTACAGAAGTTGATTTCTATCGTGTTCAGTTAAAGAATTAATAGCCCTTACAACTTCTGGACTAAATAAATGTGACTCCTCAATGACAGTTGAATTACAAAACCAATACCCACTATTACATAGGTGTGTTGATGGGAACCAAAAGCAAAGGCATCCGTTTAATGCCAAAATTGCTGTAAACCATTACTGTCTTCTTTTTAAAAGCGAATATCTCCAACAAAAATAAAGTTATTGAGATGAATCAAAAACAAACTATTGGGAATAGATGCTCCTTGACTATAATGTAGTTTCTGAATTCGTTACTTTGTTAAACCATTTTACAGGGTTTTTCAAATTTCTTGTCCAAATAGCAACATTTTGTTTTTCTCATATAATAGACAGATGAGGACTGTAATTTTTAATTTAAAAGGAGGTTGAAAAGTAAAAATTCAAATAATTTAGCTACCTATTGCTTAAAAATGAAATATATAAAAAAATTAAGGTGTCTATATGTATGTATTATGTAGACAGTAGACAGTAGATTTAGGTGTCCTAATATATGAATAGCATTAGTTTGTAGTCCTTTGCGATATGTTTATATTAAAATGGGATAAAAAAAATGAACCATTGAATATTGTGGGGTTCTACAAGAATTAAAAAAACTTGCAATTTTTAGTTTTAGGTGATTTCGAGGATTTCCCAGCTTTATTCAATTTTTTTAAATAAAATTTTATCTTTCCTGGAACTGTTTTCAAACATTTTTCGCGGATAAATAGAATATTATCTCGTACGAGATCATAATGTATATTTATTCTCAGATTAAAGTTCGTAAAACTAATAACGGTGTTGTTTCACCTTAAAATACATCGAGGTAGCGCAGGTGGAGACAAGCTATACATATAAGAGGTTTAAATTTTTATTAGCATAAGCCAGTGGGCTTTTTTTGCCTACATTTTCAGCCCACAATTTGTCGAATCACTTCTCTTCAAACAAAGAAAATGGATCATAAGTTTCGAGTTCGTTTATTGTATGCAATAATTATAATTCACAATTCTGTTTCTGAAAATATAATATAAAAGTTTCTAGAAAAATATAATGTGGATGAAGTTTACGCACAAACATTACCCCTTTTACAGGATTCTAATAAATCTAAACGGTAAATTGTAGGTACTCCAAGATTTACAGATACTAGAGCGTTTAAATGAATACCTCTATTTTTTGTTTTAATCAATTTCCATATTCCACATTCTATACCAAAATTTTTGTATTTAACTGTCTTTATAGGAACAATTGTAACTTTTGAGTATGTGGTCCGTTTTAGTCTGCAAAATTAAAAAACTTTAACTTTTACAACCGGTTAATTTAATTTTAGGTTCATAATCATCATCATATACAGTTGTTTGTTTACCTTGGTTATGACCTTTTTTGCTTTATTTATACATTCATCGGAACGAAAGATTTTACATGGATTTAATGTTCAATATATTTTGTACTAGTGGGCTCATTTTGATGATTTTTAAGCACCCCAATTGTAAGTCGCCACCCAAACCAACCCCCAATTGTAAGTCCCACCTGTCTATTAGAAGAAGAAAAAACAAGATATTGTTATTTTGGTGAAAGTTTGAAACACCCTGTAGAATGGTTTATCAAATTATCGAATTTAAAAACCACTTTATCCCCAAAGTGCATCCTTTCTCGATAGTTTGTTTTTTGATTTTGTCAGTAGCTTTATTTTTGTAGGAGATATTTGTTTTTGAAGGAGACAGTCGTTGCTGTATTTTTAAAATTCTGGTATTAATCGTTATTAATACCAATTTTAGCATTTATTTTATTATTTTTTCTATATAAATTAGTGTTTATTAACAGTTACACTAGCAGAGATGGTTTCAAATTCAGAAGTTGATATCAACCATGTTCAATTAAAACAACAATAGTTGATACAACTTCTGCATTTGAAACTACCGCCAACTTGAGACCTGAAAAATATTGATTTTTAATGACAGTGACATTACAAAAACAATAAACACTGTTTCATAGGGGTGTTGATTACGACCAAAAGGAAATGCATGCTTTTACTGCTAAAAATTCTGCAAGTAAATTATTACTATCTTCTTCAAAAGCTCCAATGAAAATAAAGCTATCTAGATCAATCAAAAAACAAATTATCGATAAAAAATGCATCTCGATGACAAAATTATTTTTAAATTCCTTACCTTAAAAACTATTTCACTGGGCGTTTCTAACGTTTATCAAAAAAAAACAAAATGTTTTCCCTCGTATAACAGACCGATGATTTTTAATTTAAAAAGAGATTAAAATGTGAAATAATTTAACTAAATTGTTCTTACCTAAAGGATTACATTAAATCTGTAATTAAATCAAACTGTAAATAAACAAAAGATTTATTTAAAATAAACAAAAAGATTTATTTACATTTTACCTGTATATTTTGGGTCAAAACAAATCAATGTATGGTTAGTCCTCGGGTTAGTCTATCCTTTACTAATGTCTATCATTGATACTTATAATATAGATCATACCAAATAAACTTTTTAGTCACGTGATTAAGCTTGACCAGCACATGTTGCTCATATTTTCTTTTAATCAAAATATTTTAGAAAACAAAAGTTAATTAATTATAAATATATAAACAGTTATTATTCACATCAACAAAACTCACCTTTTTAACAGTATTTAAGGGACATAAAGGGCCATTACTATCGCCTTCCAGTTCAGAATATTCTATGATTTCGAGGATTTCCCAGCTTTGTTTACGATGAGTTTTTTTTGAATTGCAACGGCTGTAAAGCTGCTTCAGCATCTTGTACACTTCGCATTACAATCGGTCTTTAAAAAAAATTAAGTATTACAACACATTTCACTTAAATCAAAAACTCGTAATACAAAACTAAAGTGTCAAAACGAATGAAAATGTCAGGAAATAAATAAATAAATGTGGCAACTTGATAATTTTACAGCAGAGCTACCACCCGAATCGCCAGCGGAAAATTTAAATTCAAGTTAGTCTGCTCGGCACCGATCTCCATGATTGGCAACAATGCATTTAATAATCACGCACTCAATTACCTAACTAAAAGTTTATTTTTGGTATCGATAGTAAAACTTTTACAGTGCATCCTTACTTCCAACTTAAAGCGAATCTTCTTCGAAATTTGTTTGAAACTAGTCAAAAATCGACTGATAAAACTCCAGAATGCGGGAAAATCAAGGTTGCACTTGTCATTAATTCCGAATGCGTCACGTTTTCCGCTCTAGCCGACTCATTTGCGGCATCGTTGCTGCTGCTGTCTGGATTCCGTCTGGAACGCCGCGCCAACTTTCCAACTTTAAAGTAATTTAGACGGATTTTTCCGAGTGAAAAGAACGGTTTATCGTGAAAAATGTAGGTATTTCGTCTTGGAAACGGTCGTATATTTGCGTACTGAAACATCATATTTCCGGCAAAACGAACATAGAGAAGCTGGAGAGAGAGAGACTTGGAAATATCAATTTGGCTTAAGATAAAATTATTTTTCGAATAAAAGTGTCTTGGTAGTGAGATAAAATATAACGAGAAAGGAATTGTTATGAGGGGTGTTTTAAAGGAGTAATAATAATACTTCAGCAGATAATTTGGAAATGCAACTTGAATTTTTGGTTTTTGGAAACTTTACGTATGGTTTGATCTGTAAATTATAACTTTCTGCGCAATCGTACGCATCTTAAACGTGAGATAATTTTCTTTATTTTTAATCTAAATAATTAAAACAAAGTGCGGTTATTTACATCATTTATTTGAATGTGGTAGACAATGATTCTGTATTGAAACTAAAAGAATTTTGGAGTTCCGTTGTCTTTATTTTGTTTTGACTTAAATAACATTTCGGTCAGTGATCACTGACCGAAACATTGTGTAAGTGAAAATAAATAAAGACAGTGGCAGTCCGAAATTATTTCAAGTTCTACACCGTTTATAACTCAAGAGCGGCTGCACCGATTTTAATGATATACTTGATTTTGTTGGACTCGTCTCCACCCGGAATAGAAAAATATTTCTTAATAAAATAACGAAAAAAAGTCACTGGAATTAAAAGTATACCTACAGAAAAAATAATTTTGAAATAAATTAGGTTTGGAACTCTGCTATCTTCTGCAATTGACAGCTCACGGCATGTACGTTTATAGCTTATTTGTATTAATTGATGTTTACTGCAAATCAGTGACATACTACAACAGAAATGCAACGATAAATAATATTCAAAGCTAGAAAGATATTGAATTAAATAGAAAATATTTGAATCAAAATGTAAACAAAAATATAGAGAACAAAATAATGACAACTGTCAACTCGATTGGTCACAATCATTCCAGATTCATTCGGTCAATTTCGTACCACAAGAAACTCTCATTTCACATCATTTTTACTGTTAGGCGGTACACAATTATCCACGTCAGCTAGTAGATACTGTCACAAAAATTTGTCAAAAATTAATACTTAAATGAAATAAGGTAAAAAGTTTCCAGACACGCCACCCAGTTCACACGCAAATCTTCTCAGGAATAATAATTTTTGAAAATAGATTTGTAACCGAGTTTCTAACTATAAAAATATTATGTGATGATTAAATTTTAAATGTTAGTTTCGAGAAACTATATATTTTATTTACTGGTAAATAAATATTTATTTTTAACTCGCATTAAAGATAACAAATACATATTAAGTTTGTTAGTAATAAATATATATTATGTTTTCCAGGAAGTAGAATGGGAACAGTGTTATATTGACAGAGTTTTATTAAATTTCCATGAAAATGTGATAATATTTTTTAATACATCTTTAGAAATTAAAAGTTAGGTTGTATTCCGTTTTTTACTATGGTTAGGTTTTTCTGTTCCTTTTCTTTGTTTTTCCTCAAATTTGTACTATTACGGAACACGGCTTCTCAACAATATCTGTTATTATTGATATCAAATTAACAAGGTTTGTAACAATTTTGGCTGTTTTTTTGCAAAATGCCTGTAGATACTATAACGTAGTAGTGTAGACAATAATTATAAAAATCATAGGTTGTCTAAGGTGAAATGAGGTATGTTGACGTTTGCCTGGTTTTGCATTGTTACTTGTTCAGTTTTAATTTAAAAATAGATGCAGTTTTTCTTAAATTATTTAAAATCAGCTTATCCAAAATTGTTCAAATTTCGCATGTGTATTTATCATACGCAGACGAGTAAAAAACTATTTACTTTGTTGTAAAATTAACCGGGGAGCCCTCGGGGGAGCCACTATTTGGGCAGTTTGGACTTAATTTGCATGGGATTTCCTACATTTCCAACGACGATGCACTACCCTATACCTCAATTTGTCAGCCATTTACCCGTAATAGAATTGGTTTGGTTTAGTTTGGTGTAGTCAAGCTTGAGGTTTTCCGCTGAAGATGCTAGCATTATTACATTTTGTAAGCGGATGCCATATTTGTAATTTTCCATTTTTGTATTGCTAAAAATGCTATTGTTTTTTAGTATATAGAACAGCTTCTTTAAATTTACGCTTTTTCTAGTAGGGTTGCCAACCCTCCTGATTTAGGCGGGAGGCTCCCGCTTTTTTACTAAACCTCCCGGCTCCCGCCTCTTTAAACAAAACTCCCGCTTTTCGTAAAATAAAAATAATATATATAATATTTTGCTACGATATTTCGTAAATTTTAAAAATATTTATTAATATACAGGATGTAACTTTTCTTAAAACGCAGCCTGTTGAAATATGCTCGTATGACTGGACCATCTTGTATACCTACAAAATTTTGTATAGGTATTTTTTGTCTAGTCCTGCGATGTGTTTTAGGATGAAAATTTTACCATATTTGTTCTTTTTGTAATGTTGTTTCTATTTATACTTCTAAGTATTTGATTTGTTTTGGAAAAAAAATGTTAGTTTTCTATAGGTAGAGTTTTATTATAAAAGGTTCATGTTTTTTATGACCACCCAAAAATATTTTTCGCCTGCGGCTTTATATCCTCGCCTTTCCTGCCATCCGCTTTTCAATTTTTCAAATCTGGCAACCCTATTTTCTAGTGAAGTTTTTTGTGAACAACCCGAGTCTCCGACCACTTCATGTACATACATGGTCTACCTGACAAATGATATGATACAAATATCTTACTTCATTGTTTCACCTCTCTGTATATGTATGTATGCTCGTTAAGATGCACAATTAGAGAACTTCGAGGGATAGTGGTACATTTAAAGGGAATTATCACATTCACAAGGTATATTCACAATAGTAGATGGGCTCTTTCCCTTTTTTTTCTATACTTCCGGTCCTGTTTGTCGACGTTTCTTCTTAAGAGTAGTTCTAGACTTAAAAACAGTTTTTATAAATAAATAGCGAGTGGCCTTAAATAACTGGCCTGGATACTTAAAAAAATCGGTTAATTTTCATGTTGAGTGTATTCTTTAGTTTTTAAAATGTTCTAAACAAGTTAAATGAGAGAAGCACAAATGGCCGACTCCCTTCCTATACAGCTTGCTTCCACTTCAAGCTCGGATGATTTTTCAAAAGGCCGGCTTTTTATTATCGCTAGGTAGGAGTTTTCAAATTGCGATAGCATTGTGCAATACGCATCTAGGGTGTTGGTTCCCCCTGACGTATTTATTGTGGCGGTAGGCACGTGACAAGAACGTAGGCACGTAACGGCAGCTGGCTAATAGAAAATACGGGTGTGCGATCGTACAATATGGCCTTAATTGGTATGTTTTCGTTGGTGATTGTGATTAAAGCGGCCACGATCCGTTAAAGTTGAATTTTTAGTGTCGATACGATGAAACTAATTATTATTAGACGATATTCTGATGCAGAGGAAGAAATTCTAAAGAACTAACAGTGATGTCGTTAATTGAAGAATTCTGTTACTGATTTTACACACAGCTGACATCATTAAGAGACTCAAAAAAATAACAACAGACAGTTAAAGCATCGATCATTGACGTTTCCCATATAATTTTACTTGTAAAATGAATGTCTGTCAAAAATATAAACTATTTTTTTGTACTATCAAATGATGAATTTTAAAAGGTCCACTTTCTGTTATATAAGCCCTAACGTTTCTGAAATAACTCAAATAATTAACCAGTTATGGAAACGGGAACTCATGGAAAACTGTTGTTTCAAATTTGTACGTTCGGCATCAATGGGGTGAAATTGAATTTCCTTGTAAATCTCTCACTTCGCAAGTGGACATGTCAAACGATGTTTTCGTTTACGTCTTTGCTTTAACTGCCTAATACAAACCAACGGGCACCTATTTCAGCATCCTTCAAGCAGAAATCTACGCTATCGAAAGATGCTACAATTTATCTTAAATAGGAACTATCGGAAACAATAAGAAATAGCCCTCTTATCTGATAGTCAAGCAGTATTAAAAAAGCGATCAATCAGTAACTATCAATTCGAAGTTGGTCAAAGAACGTCTAGAGAAGCTGAACAAATTAGGCGAAGATAATAAATTTCTGCTATTCTGGATGCCAGCCTACCAATGAAAAAGGCAATGAAAATGGCAATGAAACATACCAATGAAAAAGCAAATAATCTGGCTATAAAAGGAGTGAACACTCCACTAACTAAACCACTAACTGACGACCGAGAAAATTAAAAAGATTTTCCTTGATTTAAGTAAGAACAACTTTCGGATGGTCACGATGTTTTAACAGGACACTCTCTCCTCAACGAACACCTCAGTAGATTGAAGCTAAGAAATAACGGCGAATGCAGATTCTGTGGGAAAATTGAGAGAACACCTAACCTAACACTGAGTGCGTCGAGACGACAACTGACATCGGAGATGGATTGGTTTGGTTTGATTCAACCGTCTCAGATACTGGCTTTTTAGAAAAAAAGCAAAGCCCTGAGACTGTATGATGAGTTATAACTTAAGTAAAGGGGGATACAGTAGATTTGTAAGGTTGCGGTAATTAACACCCTCCCATATTCATTTTCTTCCAACCTATAGTTCACTATATGACGTATCTTTATGAATCTGCATAGAAAATATTTTGCTCAAAATAATGATTCTATAACTAACACAGTTACATCAAGTTAACAAAGTCAATGTCTCTTGAATTATTCAGTTTTAATAATAGAATGACTGATATAATTAATAGGTTTATTATTCCTTTTGTTACAATGGCAACGCGATTATTCAAAGAAATATGATTACATTTCAAAGAAGTGTAATATATTTATAATACATTACTTAATAAATAAATTAATCCTTTCGCTGTTAAAACCTTCTAACTAATTACCGAATAACATTTTATTAATTGCTTGTTGCGTTATTTTTTTTTGTTTTCCATAAAATAATGTTCTCATTTCATTCTAAATTAAATACACTAACCTAATTATAACCCATAAATAAACAAGCAAAAGAAATTAAAGGCGAATTTTTTCTGAATATTTCTTCTGTTATTTGAATTCGCAATATCATTTTCTGGATAAAAGCCAAAAGTTAGCTAAAAGCCAGTTTTATCTTTCCTGAGAAAAAAGAAACAACAAAAAACAGATTTGTTGGAAAGAAAATGTCTTTGAGCCTGGAACATTTTTAATTGTCGTATATAAACCTGCATTCTACCAAGGTAAAATAGTGTTTTTAAGAGAAAATTTAAAACAAAACTTTCTCCAACTACGACGTAAAGTCGAGACTAGCCAGCGAGCCAGCGTGTTCATAAATTTTAAGAAGTTATTTAAGTTGGATAGAGTTACAGGGAGTTTTGCGCTGGATTTTAAAATTTCTAACAAGGAATTAGTTGAAATTTAGCTCGTAAATATAGTTGGAAAGCAACAGTATGGTAATTTCGAAAAATTGATATTTAATATGTATTAGTAAGTTTTCTCAGAAGAGAGGGGGGAGAGATACATTTCTGCCGTTTTACGTAAAAAGATCTCTTGCTAAAAATTGCTACGAGCAACTGAAGACATGAAGTAAATAATGTTCTAAGTGTCAATATCAATATTCGAGATAAACAACATAATATTTTGTTATAGTTATATCCAATGTATAAGAACGGACAGTGTCACTGTTGAGATTTTTTTTCAATACAATTTAATATTCGTGGCTCTTAGCGCTTTTTATACCATCCTGGCAAATAAAACCTTGGATCGTCGTTTACATGTATAGAAGTGAATCGCTATGGCAATCTATATAGTAAATCGGAGAGAGCAAAAATACGAAGTATTTATTACATAAGCCCTAATTCAGACGCTAGATTCCATGCGCTTAGGAAAATGCTTGCCTTCTGTCTTTCTTCAGTACATCTTATTTTACTAAGCGTGTTGGACTGTACTCTTCGTACACACGAAAATCGGCACCCAAGGCCTGAAATGCCGACCCTAGTTTGTAGTTGGTTATGGACCTTAGGACATTTTACAAATAAAACATGACAAACTAATTTTTTGGCACTTAGAATGTTCTAAGTACCAAGTATTTACGTCAAGTCTTCAACTATTCTCAGGATAACAAAAATGAATACATGTCATTGCAAAAATTAAAAATGTTGACTAAATAGTTATTCGACTGAAATAATAAATGTGGTAATGTTTTTGTGCCAAATGATCAACAGAAACTGTTTCATCATATTTTCGAAATTTAAGTTTACCATTTTTTTTCCAAATTACGACACCAATTTTCATCAAAATCAAAATAAAGCAACAATTCACCATAGTACACCAAATCACTTTACTTTTGCACTGAACACGCGTTTCGCTAGCCATATTCTTCATCAGCAGATAGGTACTTAAAATTAAAACTACATTTAATCATCCGAATAATCAACACCAAAGGTTCTAAACTTCAAATGTAATATCCAATTTTCATCCAGACATCGACGTTAGTTCAGAAATTATTTGCAGAAAAACGAAATAAAAATTAAACTTCTACATCTTATATCTCCACAACAAAGTATTTTAGGACATCACACAGTTCCAGATAGGTCATTTTTTTAGAAATATTAATCTCAAAATGTTTGCATGAAACTGTACCTAATACTTTTCTTAGATTCCCCTTTAAACGATACATAATAAATAACAAAATAAAGTAAACCTAGTGTACCGTTTTTTTTTATTAGAAATGTGACATTTTTGCTACTGGTATCTAGCTGACATAAACAGTTTTTAGATACCGCCAATTAATTACTTAATTTATTAAAATTGATAAAAGCTGTTGCCTTTTCTGTAATGGACATTAAAAAAAAAAATTTAAAAAGTCCCAAAAAAATTTTTCAATAATTTTTGGGAAGTTTTCAATGTTTTCATGAAAAAAAACCTCATATGCGTGTTTCTGGGGTTGATCTATACTACCAGTGAAAATACTAGCACTTATTTCTGGGACACCCAGAGGAAAAGACAGACACAGATTACAAGAGGAAAACTTTTTAATTATTGACTTTTTGAAAAAATGCGTTTTTCATAAGAATTTTTGCTTGTTGTAAAATGGCGTTTATAATTTCCTAAATATCCATACCGTTTAGAAAAAATAAAAAACATAAAAATGTAGTTTTTAACGTAATTTTCCCCCTAATAAAATCCTAAAAACTAAAAGTCCTAAAATTAAAAGGCTATGGTAAAAATAACTTCGATTTTTTTTTTTGCACTTAGTTAAACCTAAGTAATATTAGTTTAACGTCAATTTATTTGAAGGCAACAAAATTGTATTTTCCATTTTTGCTTGTCACTCTTTTCGTAGACTTTTAACTACTTTCCCTTTCAAATCCTCTTAAACGGCATGATAATACTTGTTGCTTAAAGTATATTGCATATAAATTAATTGCCATTGGCTGAGAACGACATTGCCGCCGGATCTTATACCGGGTGGTTAAAGATTGACTTTTTCTTAAAATAAAAGTAACTTATTTTTTTCCTCTTCGTGTCAATTTATTTCGTGGACACACTGTATATCAATTGACATAAAATGAAACAACTGTCTCTTTATTTTTCAACATTTAAAATAAATTTGACCTCTTCAATATGAAAATACATGTACATATGTGCAAACATAATCTGTATACCGTTCGAATAGTTAGAACTTCAAATGCAAATCACACGAACTGGGCCCAATTTTTTAATACATAACATCAATTTTTTTAAAGCTTATAATAATACATTTAAATTGAAAACGAATGCAATTTGATGTAATAAACAATCCCTGAGCGAATGTTTGCATATATTTAATGGCAATTTATGGTGACAAAGTGATGGGAATACCGGTTCCACATATAAACCGCGTTACTGTCGCGACCGTTCCAGGTAAATACCGCGATTTTGTAACGGACCCCTTACAAAATCGCGGTATACTCCTATATAGGTCCAAGAATATATACATTTATTTAGCATTTGTTGTCAATTTTATTAAAAATTCTAAACAGTCAAGCTTATATCTAGATATCTAACAGTTAAGACCGCGTAGCTAATTAAGGGGAACCACTGTGCATCAGTTCAAACGAACTTTTTATTTATTTTTATCTGCAGAATATGTTTAACCTGATTATAATTCGGACCACCCTGTATAATGTCAGTTTACCAGAACATCAACAGTTTTAAAACTAAAGTGTTCTTGTAGTTGTTACATTTACACATTTGAAGTAGAATGTAGAATGTTTAGGGAGGGTTAATCAACGCGAACTCACATATCTATTGTGTGCTCCCACCTTGAGTTATAACAGGTTATAACTCATCATACAGTTTCAGGGCTTTGACGAAAGCCAGTATCTGAGACGGCTCCACAGAGGCCAGCTCTCCGTCTTCGACATTAGCCGTAACAAAGTTTATGGCACGAACGGTTGTCGTCTCGGCGCACTCAGTAATAAGGCGTTCTGGTGTTTCCCCATTTTCCCCACAGAATCTGCATTCGCCATTGTTTTTCAGTTTCAATCTACTGAGGTGGTCGTTCAGGAGACAGTGTCCTGTTTAGAAACCCCGTGACAATCCGAAGATTGGTCTTACTTAAATCAAGAAAAATCTTTGATTTTTCTCGGTCGTAAGTTCTGAGGAACTTTTCCCAGTGTCTTAAAAGTTTTGATTTAGACCGTTATCTTAGACCGTTGGAGGCTTCCCATTCCAGGTTACGGATGAAGTCCTCCAGGTTCTTTAGTTTCGCTTTATGCCGGTTTCCGCTTGGAAAGCAGAACAGTTCTAGTCTAGTTAGTGGAATGTCCGCTCCTTTTCTAGCTAGATGGTTTGCTTTTTTATTGCCTTCTATCCCTTGGACTTTGTTTTCTTTGCCTAATTTGTTCAGCAACTCTAGACATTCTTTTGACCAATTTCGAATTGATGGTTACTGAGTTAATGAATATTTTAAGTAGTTTTTATTTATTTTTTGGTTCAGATGACGGGGAGATATACCCCTGAAACGTTAAGTATATTTTCTTTGTTATGGGCAAATTTGTTAATTTAGTCGACTTTATTTGTACTAAGAAATGTTTTTTCCAATGATTAAAAATTGTGCCGACCGTTTTTATGATTAATTAAAGGTTAGATATAAACATTTTGAAACTGTTTAGAGAAAGTTGAATTCACGGAACAGTTGCAATGATGTAAGTATCCTACAATAACAAGCTTTCCAGTCAATCCTTTATTTAAAAGATTAATTCGATTGCATGCGCGGAATAAATAAACCATACAATTTTTGCGCGCCGTACAATAACGAGTTAATTAAAATTAATTTACGCTCTTAAATAATTTTCAAGTACCATTAACGTCATATTAAATTGAAAATGATATTTACGTTATCGATACTAATCGACGGTCTAAAATGTTGACCAAACCTAACTAATTTTATTAATATTGGTACAGTAAATTCAGAATTTAAAAACAAAACATATTTTATAAAGTAAATGTAAATATACTGAACTTTTATCAAATCTTCTAAAACTTAAAATTAATTGATTCTTTATCAAATACAGTGTTACAGTTAAAGGCATCATCATTTGAGATTTTTTTAACTGATTTAAGTCAAATTTGCTGACTCGTCCTACAGTGAAGTGTAGTAAGTTTTTTGTCACTCTTATGGTATGTATATCTGATTGACCTAATAATCTGGAATGACTGAGATCAATCTGAGAAGTTTATAAGCATCTGCTGATGATGCTAACATGGTTAGCGAAACGCGCGTCTAGTGTAAAAATAAAAGTGTTTTGGTGTATTGTGGTGATTTAGTGTTTTATTTTGCTATTTGGTAGCTGTAGTTAATTCTCTATATTTTCGTTTACATTTCAATGGAGGTATTTTCTATACAGGTTCTATAGTGCGTCGGGCATCTATAGCTCCTAGATTAAAACACTTAGAAATTTGGTTTAAGTGCAAACTTAAAGTATGTACTAGGATATATTTCAGGAAAATATTTTAAATTCTACAGAGTGGCCCAAAAAAGTGTGAGTGGAACTGGATTATCTTTTTTAATTGTAAAACCCTGTATAACATTGCATTTTTGGCTTCCTTCACATCACTTTACATAATCCTAAGATCCCTTTATTATCGTTTCTTTACTGAGAATGGCAGTTGAAACACAAGAAATTTCTACGTACAAATTTTGCAACAATAATAAACAACTGCCATTCTCAGTAAAGAAACGATAATAAACACTACTCCAAGGTACGCTATCACTTTTTTTATTTTTTAATATTTTTTAATGTTATTTTTATTCATAATTAAATGGATATACATTGTTCACTTTTCACCTCGCTTTTAACTAATTATTATGATGTGTCAATATTTTAATTTTTTTGTGCTTTTGTTTTTATTGTTGTTTTAATGTTATGAATATTTATTTATTGACTTAATATTGTTTTGTAGACATAGGAAAGACCAAAAAAAAACTCTGAAGAAGCATGATACATTAAATGCGAAACGTAGAAAAGCTATTGTTTTAATTTAACCATAGCCACAACACTCAAGAAAGAACTAAAAAAATAAATACTTAATATAGTATTCATTTCATGACAGTTCTTGTATTTGTAATAATTTTTAAGGAAGGTTAAAAAATATACCTATATTTTATATTTATTTATTAGTACCTCTGAAACTATCGAAATATATTTTTACCTGTCTTAGAAGTATGTAAAGTGATCTGAAGGAAATCCAAAAATGCAATAATATACAGGTTTTTTCTATAAAAAAAACATCCCGATCCGCTCAGAATCAAAATATTTTCCTGAAATACATCCTGGTACATATTTTAGGTTTGCACTTATTGAAAATTCTAAAGTTATTTATTCTAAGAACTACAAATGCCCGACGCACTATTCTCGAACCCTGTATATTTCAATATCTTTCTATATCTGAATATGCTATTTTAATTTTATTTATTTATATTAAATATTGATGCGTAGTGATAATGCAGTATGCATCTTAATCTGCGACTGTATAGAGATAGAAAGCAGCTTTTATATTAATATTAATAATTCTCAAAAAGAAATCCATTTTTTTTTGTTAAAAATAGCTCATAGGAATGAAATATCGAAACTCCATTTATATGTAGATTAAAGAAAAGTTTAAAAGAGTACATATTTTCTTTTTTGTGTTCTATCAATATGTCGTGATTTCTCCAATTTCGCGTTTCCTTTCAAAGTCCCTTTTGAAATCGAAAACTTCGACTTTATCATCCCATGTTCCAGCCAAGCACATGTTTGTCGGTCCGGAATATTCCCTCAGCCACTTTTCGCATTTCCAGAAACTAATAAAATATGGGCGCACGCCATCTTCATATTTCGAAATATGTTGGTATCCCTGCGGCGAGTGTCTGGAAAAATAAACTAAGTACTCGTACAGTCGATCTTTGAATACTGATAAACGCCAGAAACGAACTAAAACGATCGAAATTTAATATAGAAACTATTTTGAAATAGTTTATTGGACAGAATTTTCCTCTATACAAAAGTGCTTCGTTTGTCCGTTAGAGGGCATCAAACTTAAAAAAATAAACAGATTTTTTAAGGTACCTATGTATTTTAAGAACCGTTATTTGAATGAGATTTGAGGTATGTTTTGCTAAATGCTAACTTAACATTTGAAATTTACAAAAATCAAAAAAAGTACGTGAAGGGTGAAAACTACCCCCACCCCTACATAAATTTTAGTGGAAATATTTTCCAACTCCACCACTCTGTTCTCCTAAAATAGTTCTTGTTGGATTTACTACATTTTTGTCTCTTGTAAAAAATGCCACATCGCGTAGTATTTGAGATTTTTTTTTTAGAATTCTGTTTTCAAAGCAAACCTACAAAATATAAAATATACAGGATGTTTCAAAAAATATGTGCCATCTCTCGTGGGGAGATTCCTCACGTAAAAATAAGATATATTTTTCATATCAACATAGGTCCGATTCTGTTTGGTTTTATAGCTACAGGGTGTACAAGTCTTAATATTTTTTCAATTTATTATAATTTTCTTCCAAGTACTTTTAGCGTTTCGAATAAAATTTTGAGGGTAAAAGTTACTATAAATGCGACATATTTTAAAGCTAAAAAAGTGTCGACATATTCATCAGGGACGTGCATATGAGTTATCACTGGAATATTTTTCTAAAAAAAGAATGTATGCCACTGACTTTTTTATCTCTTGTTAGCGAAATAATATTGAGTTTATCTCATCAAGGAGGCCGAATTCGACAAAATATCAAGAGATAACTTTTAATTGGCATTAAACGGCCCACATAATTTAGATATCAAAAGGAAAAAAGTCAGTGGCGCACATGTTATTTTTTTGAAAAATATTCTAGTGATAACCCATATGCACATCTCTGGTGAAAATGTTTTACCCTCAAAATTTCATTCGAACTACTAAAAGTACGTGAAAGAAAATTATAATAAATCGAAAAAATATTAAGATTTTAACACCCTGTAGCTACGAAACAAAGCAGAATCGGACCTATGTTGATATGAAAAATAAATCTTATTTTTACGTGATGAGGAATCTCCCCACGAGAGATGACACATGTTTTTTGAAACACCCTGTATATGGAGTTCCAACCAAAATCTCATTCAAATCAGAATATCGGTTCTTAAAATATCTTAAAAATGTGAGTTAGATGTTGCGTGTATTGAATTTGTGGTTGAAACGAAGCACTTTTGGTTAGGGGTAGAATGTCTCCAATGAACTAATTTTGATACCAAAAATACGTAGTTTTTAAGTTATATTACAAAAATACGTTATGTCCATGAAATATTGGTTTCCCTGTATAACCAACAAAAAATGCTTAACTTCCAGGGGGAATATGGTATATCTCATCCGTCGTTATAAGCAAAAAAATCAAAAAGAATAAAGAAAATCTATTTAAAATGTCCAAATGTAGGTAAACTGCTGCGAGAATATTTTATTTTTTTAGTACAGACACGTTGGCATTCTGATAAACTGATATTACTTTAAATTAAATTTCAAATTAACAATTAATACCTGATGGGTATGATTTAATGAAGTAAGACCAAAAAGCTTCAAATATCTATACTAAGGGCTGACAAAGGTTAGTCTTGGGTCGAGATTTCCGTATGTAAGAAGAGTACAATGCGTTTATAATGTACTGAACAAAGAGAGGAGAGTAAACACGTTGCCAAACGTATGAAATAAACCGAGAAACTGTGCACATCGCTAAGAGACGTGGAAGGGGATATAGCAGATTTGTCGCAGTTGACCGGTCGACCCATAAAGTAACTAAAATAAAAGAGTGTTTGAAAGGTTGTCTAACTTGGCCATAATGTTGCATAGTTCAGTTAGGGCTCCAAAGCGTCGCCACCTGCTATCTGTCACGTGTCATTACAAGATTGACAAGTGACATGACAGCAAATTATTTGTATTTTGCAATTGTTTACAATTTTGTTTTGAATTTTGGAATTTTGTTATTATTTTGTGTAGCATAAACTTTGTTTGTTTGTTTTGTGTTTGTGCGTACAGAAACTATGGACGAAGTTTTATTTCCCGAGGAACCAGAGACCTTATATTTCTCTATGATTTGAACTTTATATTTTGTGCTGTGTTTTGCCGTCATCATGTAATATTTTGTTCAGCCGATGATGTGATTTGAACACGATCCAGGAAAGGGTATCATGCAAAGCAAGTTCGATATGTAAAGACATGGCCCATCTCTGAACTCTGTGAACGTAAAACGAACTGACTATAAATTTGCGCCTTCATTTCATAGTGTTGAACATTTGCTACCTCAACTGAAATTCAACTGCTGAGTTTATAAATCCAACTTAAAGGTGAATTAATTTTTGATGATGTCTTATTTAAATCTTTATCTGTTATAATAGCATAGATTGCAAACCCTGCGATCTTATATGCTTTGTTAGTGGCCTTGTTAATACGTTTTATAATACTATAGGTTAATCGAAGGGTAAACCGCTGGTGTATTTTGGTGGTGTACAAGATGTTGGCATTTTCGTGGCATTATTGGTATTAGTACTAAATTATTTGGCATTACTTTGGCATTAGTGTACAGAAATTCATCAGGAGTTTACCCCTCGAAGTTAATTCAGCATATATGTTTTATATTATCAAATTTGATTTAGCATTTAACTGTAAGCATTTGAAAAGTGTACAATAGTTTATACTTTTCAAATATTCCGTTTTTAAAAATAAACTTTCATTATATTTTTTGCAGTTTTAATTTCGTAATATTTTTAAAAATACTCTATACTTAATATACTTAATTTTTTGTAGTAGGCAATGCAGATACCTATTTTACCGATAACGTCTGTCATATTTCGATTAGTTCAGTTAGGGCTCAAGGGTGCGCTACAATCGATCCTCGTTAAACGTGTTGCTTACTTTTGACTATGGAAATGACAACTCTTTTATTTTATGTTTTTCTATGGGTCGACCCAATCAATACCTCTGTCAGTACTTAGAGTTCTAGGGAAAGGTGTACGTCATGCGTTCAGCTTCACGATTTTATTACGTCTCGTGATAATTAATTTAATTTGTTTATTTATTAACGAGTCGTTGTAATTTTCCCTATAGATTGAATTTTTTTAAGTGCAAGCTAGAAACACTTGCATTTTTGGTAAAAATAAGTGGAATTGAGTAGGTATTCGATAGTGGTCGCGCTATTAGAACTCTGAATTCAAAAATCGATATCTCGAAATCTATTAGAAATAATAGATTGTAGTTTTTTCCTGAACTTTGTTAATATTTCTGCTGTATTTTCTTTGTAGACAGTATGTGAAAATCTTTATCAATAAAAAAATTACACGATTGCTGAAAATTGCTATGCTCTAAAAGTAAATGGATGGATTGTTTACAATTTTTGAATGGAAAAAAACAACCTTATCGAATTTTTCTTATGTAAACATATTGTAAAATATCCGATCTTGAAAATAAAAAAAAAGTTTCAATATCTAAAGTGGTTCTTGAGTTATGGCCTGTTATGTGTCAAAAAGTTGAGTTTTTAAATTATCGCGATTACTGACGTTTTCTCGTTATAAAAAAAATGACACCCTAACGATATCCTTATAATTCCATTTCAGATGCTCAGGAACATGTCTAATGATTTTATCTAGTTATCTCTTGAAAAAAAAGTCTTTTAAAAATAAGCAGTTTGCGATCACGATTTTACTTTATTTGATAGAGAAAGGCGTATCGACAACGCCGCAACAGCACACCGCCGCGCGTCGCGTCGGTCGGTCGCATTTCTCTCACTCCGACTTAATAAGATCCCTATGCGATTTACTTCCACACATGTAAATATCGTCCCAAAAGTAACAGTTGCCAGCACGGTATATCAAATAGTTTGTATTTTTGCTCAAATTTATGGTACCTATGTAGTAGACTGAAAAATCAAAGATGCGATAGCCATACATTACTAACATCTAGAGATACCTGAACAATACATTTATTTATTTTTATTTGATTAGGGTTAGAAAAGCCTCTTTTATTTTTGTTTAAGTTTAAGTTTATAAGAAAACAATGAAATGAGCTCGCATTAAAGGCATAAGTCTCGGTATAGGTAGAGTATAAAGACCATTATTTACAAAAAAAACCTAACACATTGTGTCCGTCGATAGGCTTTTTTCAATAATACAAAAGCAGAAATGAAAAATTTACCTCTTAGTTACTGAGTCTCGATTCTCTTTTTTCAATTCTATTCGTTTTAAACTTGCAAGATAGAGTTTCAAAAGAACTAATCATTATTAAGCAAATAACGAAGCCTAGGCACTAAATCTGCCTACTTGACTGCCTGACGTCACAAAGTTGAACGTTCCGCTTGTAAAACAGCTCGAGCTGATTCAGATTTGTTTACTATCTTTTACCGCCTTCTTCTTTGCTGAGGTTTGTTTTTTGAAAACTTCAAACGGGCTGCTAAAGATTGACGCTCTGGTTTAATGTTACTATTACGGTTTTTTACTAATTTTAGTGCTTTTTTTCTCTTTATTTTTATCACTGTTTATACCGAACAGAAAATAAGTTACACAAAATATAGCCAAACAATGTTTGGTACATTGATTAAATAAGAAGAGAAGATATAAAAATACTTCTGTTTGTAAAAAAAAACCTTCTATATGCTATAAATTCAATATGATCGAAACATAAGAAAAAGCGCCAAAGATTGCTTGAAAATGAAGATCGTTGTCATTTTACATGTATAACTATTTGGGAAATGTCATCTATCGTCATTTCCAAGCCATCTGAACGCTGATTTTTTATCATATACGGTACTTTGTATCTAAGTCTTTTTGAAAGTGATAGACAATGACCAGTTATGAAAAACTATCACTCACTATATATCCGTTATCACGTGTGAACTAGTCTATCGAAATTATGAGACTACTTGGCTTATACCGATCTGGTCATCGAAACTGCGTGGTCTGAATTTTTTTGTCAGTGATTTCGACAGCTTAATGAAAAATCAAATGTATTAAACAGAAATAAAAGTTGGATTGATACATTTCTTTTATGCGGTATTGCCGGACTTCGCATCAAAATTTCAAACCGCACAAGTAGGCTTTTATGAAAAATGTTGCATCTAGGGTTGGAACTTTATTTTTTACAATTAGTTACTCGTTTTACTACAGCGGTAATAGATTGTATTTAGCTTAGATTATTATCTTCATTTCAGTAGTATACATGAAAGTTTTTAAAATAGTTTATTTTTTTCTACGCACATTTTCCTACAAGCGTAAAAACTGGCAACATTGTATGCCGCTTTTTATTTTGTCTCTGTCTCTCAACCGGTCATTCATATTTATCTCTGTCCCATGCATTAAAATACAGACCACGGAGATTAAGTGACCAGGGCTAAATATTCAACCAACACTTCCAAAGCTAAAAACTTTAGAAGCCATTTGACGAAAGTTTTTTGGTTGAATATCGCTGCTTGTCTTTTTATTTCTATTATTTGTCTAGAATGTCTGCTAAAAAGACATGTATTTAATGTCCTGTTTTTTGCTCATATGCATACTTATTACATTTTTTTTCGGTGTGTGGATTTATACCCCGTACACAACAGTTTATTAATCTTTTTTATTTTATTTTAAATTTTGGCCTGTTACGGCTTCATTTTATTTGTAATTTTCGCGCAAAACGCGCTCTACCTTAATTAACACCTTGTTATTATCGTTCCAGTACATATACTTTGTCCATTAGAGTTACTTTTTTATAGTGGAAATTTAAGAGGGAAAATAACTAAACTCTCGCTGTAAACATTGGGTCAAAATTTAATTTTGTATGCAGTGAAAATTTACTGCGAAAAAGTAGTCAGTAATTTTAATAAAAATGTTTTATACTATATAAATAACGTAGGTATGTAATGTAACTAGGAAGAGCATGCATATTTTAGTATTATATTCATACTATTGTACGATCAAATCTATTTTTCCATGGCTCCTGGATTAAAAAGTTAAGGAAAAAATTACAGAGGGTACGATGTTGTAGTCATTTCCGGTGAAACAGGAAGTGGCCGAAACTACCTGAATACGTCAATCAATCCCGATTTACCTCATACACTAAAATTCTAAATCTTTTTTAATCTGAATAAATAAACAAGTTATAAATGTGAGCCACATTCGTAAAACACTCGGTATATTCGGTTTCTTTTTACAAGAAAGCTTGACAAACACTTTATCCATACCGATTTGTCTGTTCGTGAAAGAGATAACGGCGAGAGATCGGTTACAGCCTGTCAAAGTACCACTGATTGCGTGAAATATAATACTTTCCGATAAAAAGTTGATGCGTTGGAGCCGCCTAGACGCAGACACTGAATAAAATGGATATTTTATGACAGAGAGCGTCTTATTACTTGGGAAGATAAAACAATTTGTTAAAGATTTCTCGCAATCGCCATAGTCAAAGTTTACAGAATACAGCCATAGTATACCGTCTGATAAAACCTGATATTCTAAATAAGTGGTTACTGCTTTACTTTGTAGGTAATGTATTTACTTTATAATTATTACGTAGGCTTACAAAAAATATGTTGTGTGCGCAAGAATACATCATATTATACATCGAGATAGGGAAGTTTTTTATTACTATCGAGAAACTTATTTCTAGACAGTAATAAAAACTTTCTTTCGAGACTTGTATATTATCAAGCCAAGTCGAGCACAGCCATACCGTCCTTTTCTTGAACCATCTCACGGAACTTTTGATCCTCCTATAACTTATCGTTGTGGAAAAAGCAAGAATCTTATTTTTTAGTGATCAAGAGGACATAACTGGCTATTGATTGTCAATATATCTAGTAATGCTAGTAATTAGATCGGTTAGTTTATGAATTATCGCTAGTCACAGTTCTTTAACGGTAACTATTCAGTAGGCACGAAGTTGCACGAAAAAGTTTTGATTGTTTTGATTTCAACTTTTTTTAGCGACTCTCCGTTTTTTTAAACAAAGAACAATTTTTTTAGGATTTACCCAGTATTTCTATCTCATTTTATATTTGTATAATTATTATATGTTTATTACATGTAATTTATTTTATATAAAACAACTCTCAGTGAGTATTTTATTCCTTCGAGAAAAATGTGTTAGGTGACGTTGCAATTGGCCTTTCTTTTGCGTCAAATAGCACACAAAAATAAGCGTGACGTCACGACTGATGCCTAAGTTGGCTTAAAAAAAGAATAATGTTGTTTTTCCTTTTTTTGTATTCCTATTTAGTGTACTATAACACAATAAATATTTCGTCAATTATTAAAATAAATATATTTTATTATTAAATAAATACATATATTTCGCCAATAATGAAAATTGACGAAATATCGAGATATTGCAAATGAGTTTTAATAACTTGTGGCATACCTGATATACTTTCCCCTTATTTTTTATTTTATAATATACAAAAGAATCATGGAATCATGTGTGATGCATATCAATAATGGCGCTCTTTGATATAAACCAAAAAAAAACAACCTATTAGAATTCAATAAGCGCATTTACTACTTTATTTTCACATTCCTGGCTTCATTTGTGAAATACAAAAAGTTCTTCTAACGCACCTTAAGTAATCGCCTCCGAACCCATAAATATTCCGGATCTTTCTGCTTCAATGATGCAATCCATCACTTTGTATACCTACAAAGTCCCATACCGCAGAACCGCTAATACCTCTTCCTAAACACATACATCAGCGAGCTAGGGCCCTGACACCGATTCTTGTTTTATTCTATGGCAGGCATGATCTAGACAGTCTATGATTTATTATGTAAGGTTTTTTACAGTAGTTGTTTTTTATAATGTCCCTTTATTGACTTCATTATAAGGGTGTCGATAAAGAATGGCAACATTTAATTATTAAGTTCTGAACAGAGAAGAAATATGACCTGTACATGAGGCTCAAAATACCAATAATTACTCTTATACTAGAGTTTGTGTAATCGAACAAATCTCTAGAAGGATTTGAATAATAAAAGTAGTAACCAAAAAAGTAGTAATACTAAATTCAGCAATTCTCTATAAGCATACTCATCAGATCCTCATTCATTCGTAAATAGTTTGACCAATCAGAAGGTTCAAAGTAAAGTTCCTTCATTAAATTTATATTAGACAGTGATATTCTTTTTAGAAGACAGTCTTTGCTCCATTTACTCCTTTTCTTTCATGGTTTGTTCAGAGCTAAAGCCAAAGCTAACGTAATCAGCCATTCTTCATCCATGGCGACTGCACTGTGCACGACAATAATGAAAAGTCAACTGATTGTCTAAAAAGATCATTATTTTTGAATTGAACTGACAACTGAACTGAGACTGAAACTGAATGGAAAACTGAACTGACCATTTAAAAGTACCTTTACTAATATTTAACCCTGATAGGATTAACGGACGAAGCCTCGAAAGAAGCCATGGAAAACATTATATGAAAGGTTCAGTCTCCAAGTTTTTTAGATAATTTTATGGTATATTCAATATGATTTACCGTGTAAAATAATTTTAACTAGCCCATTTAATTAACCTCTTATTCATTATGCAAAAAAAAATAAACAGACTATAAATGAAATGTCGAGGATTATACTAGTCTTTTCGCGGCCCGCATTAAAATAACAATGACCGCTAAGTCATACAATGAACTAAGCTTTAAATTTATAATATTTTAATTTTGCCGATATGAAAATGGTTGAAAGCGAGGTTGAAAGGTTGTTTGCATTCCTTAATTATTAAGTAGATATTAAGTTATATATTTGTACTATTTTAGCAAATTAATTTCAATTTTACCTATACTTTGGTTTATTTTTCATTAAAATTTTAACTTGAATTCTTTTAGAAACGGATGAAAAACAAACATTAATCTAAACTCTCCTAAAATTATTGAAATACTATATAATCATTATACAATATGATGAAAAAAAAAAAAACAAAATGGACATCGCTGTCATTTTATGTAAAATATATGGGTAATGCCATTGATTGTCATTTCCAAGCCATTTTGGACGCCATTTTTCGATCTTACGGTATAATAAATAATAATCATATGATTTTTGTTAATAAGTTGTTTGCTAAGATTTTTAGTTTTTAATTATTTTTACTGCTCTTCGTATATCTTGGCTACCTTAATTTTGTGTAGTAAAGTTTGACTTTTGATATTATTTATCTTAAAAATCCTACTCATTTTATAGAAAAAAAAGTTTAATACATAGGTACTTTTAAAACTGGTTCTTCATCATACAAACCAAAAAATCACAAGTCAGTAAACTTTGCCCAAACTAGTTATCTTTGAAGAGGATTTATAAGTTTTTCGAACTATTATTAAGAGTTTTGTAAATAATGTATACCTAATATCTACATCCCAAAAAATCTTTCATAATATGTAATTGAAAAACTGTTAATGAATTATCATTTTACGAAACAAGCCAATGATTGATCTTCAATTTAAGCCCGTAGATAACTTATTCATTGATATATACCGATGCCTTTGAATGCCGAATAAAAATAGCCCAACTTACACAAACCATAGATAGCTTTCTTGACATTAACACTTGTAAGTGACCTCATTGAGAAATGATTAACAGCAGTCTTGAATCAAGAGTGACTCATAAATCTGGTGCGTTAATAAAGTTTAAACAATCGTCGGAATATGTATTCGTTTCAAGTTCACAGGCATAACAATAATAATAATAACAATATCGTGGCTATCGTGGGCGATGTTTAAGTGAAAGATTGAAGTAGGTACATCTGGTGGAGAGTAATGATTATTTTGTAGTAATTTGAATTATTAATTTGAAGTATTGTCGGTATTAGGGGCTCTTACTCACTACCGACCAGGAAACAACGACCTGGCCGTCGGCTGGCCTGATGTATTGCGTTTATAGCTGCGGCCAGATGAACGACCAGTTTCAACAGAGTTGATCTAACGATTTTTACGTTTTACCAATTAGAAAATATTGTTTCAGAAAGAATTAAGTTTCAGAAATGTTAAAATATCCGATTTAACTAAAAAGCGAAATTGCTATTCATGAGCTTATTAAATGATTCTAATATTAAATAATGCATTTAAAATATTCTTGGATTTTTCGTTAATAAATACTGGTGTGGTAAATGAGTAAGTAAAATTTCCAATCCCGACTACACTGATAACGTCGTTATTTCCATGTTTTTCAAATCTGCGATGCCTGCTATTCCATCAAGTCGTTTCATAGCAGAATATTCTACATCCTACGTCTATGTAATTTAATATGTGTAGAGTGGGACTCGTGAGATTTTCAGCATTATATCACTAAAGGACAAAATCAGTATTGTTCCTAAAGGAGCGTCCAGACTTTGGCATTTTAAGCCCGAACGAACCGAGCGCACACGAACAAAAACCAAGAACAAATAGGCCGAAACAAAAAGCATTGTGTACGCTTTTGACCGACAAAAGGGAGATATTCTGTTTCTTTTTTCTACTGATATGGACTTCTACTGATGGCTCTTATCGACTTTAGAAGCAAACATATTAGGGCTATCAAAATAAAAAGTCGTCAGACACTGGCTCTAAATATAAGCAGGCAGAAAGTTTAGCTTCCAGTTATTTCAATGTTTACAATATAAATTCCCTCTTCTTTATTGATACTGAGAATCTACAACAGTAAATATTTCTATTTTTATGAATGTTTAAGTTACTTTTGCTCTTAATTTCTTTAAAAATAATGTACCTAGTAGAAATATAGTCTAATGAACCCTGTTTGAAAAAAATTAAATATAATATTTAAAATACAGTTGTCCTCCTTGTACATGACTACCATACAACTAAAAATAATAATTTAATGAAAAAAAACAAGTGGTTGTAGAAAAAACTTTAAATATGATTTTTAATTTTTTTAACATCGAAACTCGAAGGTATAATAACAGGTATCATACCAATATTAAATAGAGTATGTCATATAAAAATGTTTTGAATTTTTACAAGAATCGACCCTTGATAAAAAAAGGGACTAGATTTAAGTTTCCCTTTGATCCAGTCTGTATACTATTTCTTTGGATTTTCTGCACGTGTGCAAAAACTACACTAAAACACTATATCTTATAGAAAATAAAATATTGTGCGTTGAATTTGAAGGATTTCTTCTGAAAAATTATTATTATTATTATTATTATTTGGAAGAAAACCGGCAAACAAGCGGCAGAAAATTATAATATTTTAGTGCAGTCTACTGGTCGCAACGACCAACGGACGGCCAGAACGTTAGTGTGCGCGGTCTCATTTGATTTAATGGTTTTAGAGGTAGACCTGGCCGTCAGTGTGTTCGAGCCCTTAGATCCCAATTGTGATGTTATAGTCGGAACGCTACCTTCATCATTGGAACGTTTCTCTAAAGAGTTTTTTTTTCTTGCTCTTTCTTTCTTCATTCCTCCCTTTTTGAGTAACAGCTTTGAACCTTGAATGTATAAATCAGTTCACTTCTGATCTACGCCTGACTATCACAGTTCGTGAATGGGTACATTTATTAGATATCGAAAGATAGTGTTGAAACGAAATCATGTAACGCTGGAACTTAAAATGCGAAGATATTTCAAAAAATATTTGTATAATGGATTGTGTGTGCACTGTGTGCGCGGATTTGAACGACAGTGTAGCTTGAAATGTTGAAAAAGTAATAAATTAAAAAAATAGTTTTTACGCGTAAAAAATAGTTTTTTGCGTTTATAACAAATAGTTTCTTACGTGTAACAAATAGTTCTTTACACGTAAAAAATAGTTTTTTTGCGTGTAACAAATAGTTTTTTACGCGAAACAAATAGTTTTTTACATTTTTTTATGCGTGACTGAAAGGCTCTATAAAAAATCAAATCAAAATCAAAGGCAATGCCAGTCCAAAGAGACATTTTATTTCTATTACCTATGAAATATAGATATGCATTAAAAAGCCCCAGTTGACCCATTTGACTGGCCGAGTAGAAAAACACCGCAAATTTATATTCATGTATCATTTCCCATGTAAAAATTCCAGGATAATATCTATTCGCGGTAAATAACAACATATAATACTAAATTGGGCTTCTTTTCTGATTTGAATTTCAAATTTCTGCTAGCGTAAATATATTTGTATATTTTTTTTTTTTTTTTTTTTTATATATTTATTGTGAAAAATACAGATTGACATGACGATGAATTTAAATAAATGTAGCTGTGTTCCTATGTATGATATTTAAATTAATATTAAAAAAATAAAAATTTTTGTTCAAAGCAAAAGGAAGTGGGTTTAGAGGAATTTGCTCCACTAAGATCAAAAGTAGCATATACATCGCTGGGCAGAGTGAATCGAATATTAATCAGCGCAAAAATGGTTCGACAAAATATTCAGGACAAAAGCTGCTCGTATTAGCGTTTTGCGCTGAAGGCTAATACGTAGATTCGATAGACGATAAGAAAATGGTTCTTTTTACCTCTGCGCTTGCTGCCGTATTTATGTAACTATCGAAGTTGTTTTCAATACTATTGAGTATTGATTACTGTTTCACATGGGACGTACGGACCATCATCGTGGACAGTAGTATTTTAAGGAGGTGACGAATGCTTACTGCAGATCCTTACATTGGATTTGAATAAAGTACCATGAGTATTGAATGTATGAATACTTTCACATGGCACTTAGGATCTGGCGTCAAACAGGATCGACAACGGATTAACGATTGGACGAAATGTTACCGGGCCGAAGGTTAATGCTTTATGTCAAAATACTCATACAAGCTCATAGTACCTCTTCAATAAACGGACGGACCGCGCGGACGCCGGACGCTAATGAAACAGCACAACAAGGACGATCGACGCGGACAGTTTTGGCAGATGCCAACTCTCGGTAATAAAACTGCACTTCATCTAGAATTTTATTTCGTGTTTTTTTTTAATTTTATGAATGAATTATTTTATCTTTTATACATAGAATTATTTGTTCAGTGCTTAAGAAGCATCTCCCAGGCTTCTGCAAAATAAAGAAGGCTTAAGTCTTTTTATTAAATCATTTAGTGACCAAGTCATTTGATTTCAGATCGATAAATCAGGAAATGACTGATCATTCATTATTCGAAAGATGACTTAAAATGCTTCAAAATCTTTTAACGACTTAAGTTATTTTAAAAATTTAAATCTTTTAAAGATACAATGCAATACGAAAAAAGAACGGCGTCAGCGATGACTACTCTGAAATGAAGTTCTTTATCATTTATATGTAAAATTATATGCAGGGAATGTCATTTGATGTTTTATTTCAAACCAATGGATGCCGTTTTATCAGCACGAACACCTAATACGATATATGAATTTATTTATATTTTTAACCACTGTACTGCTGTTTATATAATTTTGTGTTTTATTTTATACCTAAGATAATGAGTTTGATATTACAAAACTACAGTATTGGTATGGGAAAATATAAAAGACTAACGGCTCGGAAATTTTCAAAAGTGATGAATATAATTATACAAAATTGTACCATTGTCTAGATGTACACTTCCAGATATAACATTTAGTTTATATCTGGTCTATTTCCTTTTGACTGTACGCGCGCAATCACACGGACCGCCGCCATGATGCTGTTAGAGAAAAAATATATTTCATAGAAAAATTAAATTCCTCCCTCTTTTTGTACCGATTTTCGAAAATGCGGACTGGGACCACATACGTATTTGCATTGATTGTGTTGTTTTATGCCCTTAGCAATTTAAATGCATAAAAGAAAAAAAAAATTTCTTTAAAATTTTTAATACGAACTTTATAACGTCATTACATGAATTTTATATTATATAAAGAAACTTTGTAGCGAGATTTGATGTACAGTTGGCAAAACAACTTTATCGCATAAATTCCTTTCTGAAGTAGTTGTATCATGAATAAAACTTTCAAAGATATGATTAGGGAATTGAACTGGGTTTTAGATTGTCATATGTACTTAAAGTAAAGTTGTCTGATACCAGATTTTATGAATTTCTTCAACTGCAGGACATCATTTTAAGTGTCTCCCTTCGGTTTGGAATTTTCCTTTTGGTATTTAAGATAGTAGAAGATTTTTCTAATGTAATTTTCGCGAGGATGCTACGTTCTACACAAAAGATTTTAAAACATTAATTTTGACAGATACGACGTCATCTTGATTTTTTTTAAATGGAAACCCCCGCATATTTTAGCATGGTCCAATTGGGCACCTTTTAGCTAATTTCAAAGTATAGTTTGTCTGCTTTACTCTTACCGTTTTCGATATTACAATGGATTTAAAAATAGGTGTTTGAATCATTTCGGTATCTCACCCAATTGAAAATTTTCCTCTTTTTCTATTTTGAACCAGTAAAAGATATTTTAATGTAATTATTCACGGAGTTTTTTCATTAAAATTTTTTACAAACATAATTCTGACAGATACGACGTCATCTTGATTTTTTTAAAATGAGAGCCTTATTTTTAACTTGGTCGGTAGACATATTTTAGCTAATTTCAAAAATATAGTTTTAAGTATACTTGCATACTTTGTTTTCGATATACAATTAGTTTAAAATGGGTGGTAGAATACATTTTGAAATTATCTCTTTCCACCATTTAAAATTTTCCTCTTTTCTATTTTAAGAGATAATAAAAGGTAATATTTCAATGTAATTTTCGTGGGGATGCCGATTTTCTGTTAAAATTTTTTGCAAACATCAATTTTGACAGATACGACCTGCGACATGGCTCGCGAGAAATTTGTTAGATATTTTATTTTAAAGAATGAGAGAAAAAGTTCAAATTGGGTGAGATATAAAATAGTTCTAAAGCTGAACCATTTCATCACCTAACCATATCAAAAAACGTGGTGAAGCTACTAAACTTATATTTTAATTAATAAATATTTATTTTTTTATTATTTCTTAAATATTTACACAATCTATCGATATTGTTCGCACATCCCTAGTTAATAAAAATGGCGCTGCACCAATTGAAATATCTTTTTCCTATCTTAAAATAGAGAAGGGAATTTAAGTAAGATTGAGACACTAAAATTCACAATTTAATTACAAATCCACTATGTATATCGAAAAACAGTGAAATCTGAAACAACAAACTATTTGAAATTAATAAGCTCTGAATTTATTCTAAAATATGATGGGGTTCCATTCAAAAATCAAGAGATGGCATCGTATCAAATCATATGTAAAATATTTTAATGTAGAAATTCGGCATGCACAAGAGATTCCCGTGAAATATCTTTCTATCTTCAAAATGAAGAGGAATTTTTAAATTGGGTGAGACACTTAAAACTTGAACAATGAATATTTTAAATACACTGTATATCGAAAAAGGTAAGTGCAAGGTGGCATACTGACGCTATGTATATTTTTGAAATTGGCTTTAAAATATGTCTCTACCGGACCGTATACTACCAAAATATGTGGGGTTTCCATTTAAAAATCAAGATATGTCGTATCTGTCAAATTTGTAAAAATTTTTATTGAAATTTTTTTTTTTTTTTTTTTTTTTTTTTTATATATCTTTTTTCTATCTTAAAATAGAGAAGAGGAATAATTTTTAAAATTGGTGGACACTTAAGGCTGATTCTGGGTCTTGTTTCTTAAATCTACTGTGTATCGAAAACGGTAAGTACAAAGTATACTAAACTTCCATTTTTGAAATTAGCTAAAATATGTCTACCGGACCATTCTAAAATATGATAGGGTTCCATTTTAAAAAAATCAAGATGGCGTCGTATCTGTCAAAATTGTCGTATGTAAAATATTTTGCAATGAATTCATCCCTCTTGAAAATTTGTTACATTTGAAAATCTTTTATCTTAAAATAGAGGAAAAGAAGTTTCGAGAATTGGGTTGAAACACTTAAAATGATTCTGGAACAATTCATTTTTAAATACACTAATATCGAAAACAGTAGAGGTGCAAAGTGTATAAACTATATATTTTTAGAGAATTAGCTAAAATATGTCTACCGGATCATGCTAAAATATGTGGTTTCTATTAAAAAAAATCAAGATGGCGTCGTATCTGTCAAAATTATTTGAACGTAAAAAGGTACTTTGTAATGTAGAAATTCGACATCCTCATGAAAAATTATTTAGAAATATCTTTTTACTATCTTAAAAGAGAAAAGAGGAAAGGTTAAATTGGGTGGGACACTTAAAATGATTCTGGAACAATTCATTTTAAATCCTGTATGTATCAAAGAAACGAAAGTAGAGATGCAAAGTATGAAACTTATACTTGTATTTTGAATTATTTAAAATATATGTCTACCGGACCATTCTAAAATATGATGGGGTTTCATTTAAAAATCAGGATGGCATAATGTATCTGTCAAAATTGACATTGTAAAAATTTTAATCATATTTTTTTTTTTTTTTTTTTGTTGTTTTTTTCATTCTCTCTAAAAATAGAGAGAGAGAAAGAGTTTGAATTGGGTGAGACACTTAAAATGATTCTGGGTTCAGTTCCATTTTAAAATACATAATATATTTTTTTTTTTTTTTTTTAAAAATTGTTATACTAAACTATATATTTTAGAGATGAAATTCAAAATATATTTTTTTTTTTTTGTGAAATAAAAAATTGGGGTTTGCATTTAAAAAATCTAAAGTTGGCGTCATTAATCTGTCCAAATTGATTGTAAAAAATTTTAGTATTGCTATGAAAATCAGCATCCTCCTTGAAAATTTCATTGGAAATCTTTTTCTACTATCTTTAAAATATATGACAATGGAAGAAATATAAATCGGTAAGGACACTTGAAATGATGTCCCTGTACACTCAAATCTCGACAAGTTAATATATTATTAAAATTATGTAATGACGTTATAGAGTTCATAATGAGGAATTTTGAAAAGTTTTTCTTTTTTGTGTATTTTAAAATGTAGCTTGTTTTTAAAGGTTCTTTTCTTAAAATTTATTTTTACTTTTTGGTGTACTGGTTTTCTTAAAATAACTCCTTAAAACATCTAATAATTATATGTATATCGATTTCATTAACAGGAACTTAAAAGAAAAAACGACAACTGTCAGAGTTTGACAGTTAGATAGTAGGACAAATAAAACAACCGACTATGGAACGGGGGCGTCCATTATATCGATTTTTATCGAAATCGGACAACTTCAAATTGTTTTTGGACAGTGTCAGATTCTGACCAGCTGGATTTTCTTCTTTCATTTTTTGGCCTTAAATCCTACTATATATATATATATATATACTATATATATATATATATATATATATATATATATATGTATATATATATATATATTATATTGATTTTATCAAAATCAGTTCACTTCAATTTTGACATGTCATTGGCTATCATTTTTCAAGATAGCCATACATGTTTTCATATGTAACGTAGTGTAACTATGTTAATAAATTTTTTTTATAATGAGGTTTTTGAAATCAAAACCGTCAAAATGGCGCCATTTTAACAACCATATTTAACAACTATAAATATTTAGATCATGCATGTAAAAAATGTACCAATTCCTGTCAGAGAGTGGTTTAATTTAAACAAGATTGCCCCGAACAAACATACATACAAAACAAGTTAAATAAAAGCTTATAAAGGGTTGGGACACTTTTCATTTTACATATGGTTTTGATATTTATTTTTAATAGAAACTAGAGGACTTTATGAATAAACCATTTGCTAATTGCATAGGCAGTTTTCATCTGTAGTAAATTAACGATTTTCTTCGGACAAAAAGGAATATTTTTACTCTGGAGTAAAAGTGGCATATAATTATAACCCATTTTTACGGTAAAGATTCTTTCTCTCATTTTTGCTCTCATTGCTACTTAAACCGCTTTTGCCCTCTGAAAAACGCAAACCGTTTTTACTGGAGTAAATTTTAACTAACTACATGCTCTGTTTCTTAGCTGTTATTTATGTAAATATATACTTTTGGTGGCCATTATGAAGGTTGGAAAAGGAGAAAAAAAATTTTTTTTTTTTTTTTTTTTTTTTAATTGTATCAAATCTGGCTTTGTTTTTTTTTTCAGTTTTGAAGAAGATAGTAACGATTTCAAGCAATTTTGTCATTAAAAGCATGCCTTTGCTTTTGGTCCTAATCAACACACCGATAATATGGTGAAATGTATTGTTTTCATTATATCACTGGGGTCATGCACTAAGCTAAGCATTCAGTGGTGGTTACTCTCTCGACCAAGAGTTGGTTTTAGGCTTGGGTTTTAAGTTCAGAGATTGTATCGACTATTGTCGCTTTAATTGATCATGGTAGAGATCAGCTTTAGGCACATAACATGCACTCAAGTGTTTCCACTGAAAGCAGGCAAAAATGTGACTGTTCAATGATAACAACATTACTAAAAATAATAAACTGTATTTTTATTTAATTTAAATTTTATTATTATTTAATTTTAATATTATTTAATATTTTAAATTTTGATTTAGACCAATAACACTATTTCATAGTTGTGTTGACAAGGTAGAGACATGTTAATACCAAAAATCATGGAAAGTGTTACTGTCTATTTTGACATAATACAATATGGAAACAAAAGAGTAATGATGAAACTAGTCTAAGGCTCATAAACCCTTCTATTTTAAGCCATTGCTTTTGATGTCCAGTGATTTTAAATTCTTACTTTGGAAACTCTTATGAGATAATTGATTATCAAACACTATGCAGGTGTCGAAATTAATGCTGAAATGAGTTGGTCATGAATTCTTGAAGAAAAAAAAAAAAAAAAAAACATTTTTTTTTTATTTTAATGCATTGTGTGCTTAGTTTGTGGCCCTAGTTTTAGCCCTAAAACGAGTTTTCTTTAATATCTCAGTGCCCTGTTTGACGAAAATCACTAAATTTGATACACGTTGTTTTACCATAAAATAACAATTTTTAAAAAAAAAAATTGTTTTTATTTTCTTTTTTTTTTTTTTTTTTTTATTAAAACTAAATATTGATGAGAAAGGTATGGTGTTTTACTGGTTTTGTTAAATAAAATTATTTTTTTTTTTTTTTTTTCCAATAAAAAACATGATCCTTTTTAACTTTTTATTACGACACTTTTTGATTTTTCATAAAGTAAACCATTTTTCATGCACTCTCAACAGAGATGTAAAATTTTTAGTAGGTTTCTAAGAATTTAAAAACAGCAATTTAGGTTTGGACATTTTAGGTTCCTTAGATAAAACTAAGTTTGGAAATAGCAATACATGGCATA